>NC_081838.1:8929100-9238567 GCF_030867095.1 Alligator mississippiensis
TCACCCCTGCCAGTCTTGCCGCTCAAAAGTTTCCTAGGCAGGATTGAGCTGACCCATGGCAAGCGAGGTTATATTTCAGAAGTAATACTGCACAGTGGTTAGAGGGGATTGGATTTAATTCCCAGCTCAACAAACGACTTGCTGTGCAACCTTGGAGCCTTGCCTCTGAGCCTCGGTTTTCCCTACCTGTAAAATGGAGTCATACTATTAAGCTCACACTAAGGGCTTGAGGCCTAAAGTTTACAATCCTTAGAAAAAGCTAGTTTTCCATGATAGAGACCATGTGCAATGTGGCTACATTACTGCTCTTCCTACTCCACTTTTTTAAAGATGTTTTACTATGTGCTTGAATTGCTCTGCATAAGGCTCTCTCTTCCGGCAGCCACTGATTAGTCATCAGGTGAACAACAGAAAGGCTGTTAGTAGCAGAAAGTGTCGATTTTAACGCCACAGTTTAATTCTCGGTTGCAATCAGCTTGGATCCGTCAGTTCATTTCTTTTCAAGCACCTCGTTTCCTGCTAATGGAGAGCCAATCAACAGGATGACTGGAAAATTAAACTGCACAGGTAGCTTGAAAGCCTGCGTCACGGCTCTCCAACCCACTGCTCACAGACAGCTGGAAATTAATAGTCGGATGCAGTTTGTAGTACAGTACCGCACTCTCTCAGGATTGCTGCCCGTGAGACGGTGAGAATCGGGGACCGTGGTAGCCACTCGAATCAACAAAGCCAGGCTCAGACCTGCTACAATACCAACCCTGGGATAGAGTCCTTCTGGTTGTCCCCTACAGAGCGCGTCAGACATACCATTAGTGACCTCCTGGAAAAGGATGACCCCCTCAAAGTCGTCATGGGGGACAAACCAGTCCTGCGTCTCAAGCAACAAGCTAGCCAAGCCTCAGCCTCACCAAGGCACCTGGCCTTGCAACGGACCCAAACGCTTTCTGTGCGCCAGCAACAATGCAGACCACGTCAGCACTGCACCAGGCATGGATTATATAACATCCGAGGTTCGTTCACTTGCGACTCCACCACTGCCATATGCACCATCACCTGCTTGCAGTGCCTCTCTGTTGTCTACATTGGATAGACCGGGTGATCCCTATGTGGCAGGACAAATGAACACCACTCTGCCGTCAGGTGCAGAAAGACGAGTACACTTCAACCTCCCCGGACGCTCCACCATCGAGCAGAGGGCGGCTGCTCTCCGACAGCAAACATTTAAAAAACCATTTGAACGGGAAATTGGGGAACCAGAAATCCTCCGCAGACTGGATTGTGTCAAGTATGTTTTAAACGGGGACTCTGGATCCCTATCCCATTACCTGGCTTAGCTTTGGCGACCCCTTTATTCCTATGGGATTGCTGCTTTTTTGCTCGTCTCTACCTCTGCCACCACCACCCTCTCTCTGTTCATTTCTCCCTCTTCATCTTCCTCCCCTTGTCTTTTGTATTCAGATTTCTGTCGTCTTATAACTCTGCTTTCTTCGTGTCCTTTCATAGCATCGGATGAAATGAGCTTCAGCCTAAACTTGTGCTACACACGCTGTTAGTCTGCAAGGTGCGTCTTCTAACTTGACTTCCAACTAAGAAGTATGTCTCGGACCAGCACCGTACCTAGACTCCTGGCAACCCCGGTGAACTTTTAGTATCGCACCCCACTTCGCCAGAGATAGCCATCATAATCATTTTTAAATTGCCATTTTCAGGCCACGTGGTTGGCGGCCACCTGGTTCACCCATGCGTGTCCGGCCCCGTCTCTGACCACTGGCTTGTGCATAGGACAGACATCTGGACAAGATTTTCAGTGCGACTCGAGCCCTCTGGAGCCTTGATTCTTGCTGAAAGTCAGTAGGAGTTACGGACATCCAAGTCACTGTAGGAAGACAGGCCTTTTGCAAGTCTTACTCTGTAACCCTGGAGAGATCTTAGTATATCAAGCAGGAATATTCAAGGGCTGGGATTTTCAGAGCTGCAATGAATTAGGTCTGAAGGCCTCAACTCCTTTGAGCTCCTATAAAAACCCAGCCAAGATGGACAGACCACCAGGCCCCCTTAAGATCATTCAACCGGCTTTTCCCCCCCAGCTTGAAGACTCAGCAGCAGAAAACAGCAAATATTCTCAAAGAAAAAGGACTACTTTACCGGCATCCGGAAGATAGGCTACATTTTGCTGGTATATCTCCCAGGAGCTCGGGATCTCCGACATGGAACAACCTGCAGGATGAGAAACGTTTCACAACGTCAATTTTTCTCCAGCTGTAACACGACGTGGAGCAAGTCCGATGGATCATCTCGGGCTCTTTCAGTTTGGGAAATTATTCCTATCACTAACAGAGCCATTGACGTCAGCAACCTGCATCAGCCGGGTGTGGTGCTCTCAGACTACCCGGCCCCACCCATCACACCGGAGGTGTCACTTATCTCTGATCCCCGTGATAGAGGTTCTCAAAACACCCTCCTTCCTAGACATAGGGGACAGTCATATCGGGAGCAGGTGATTATGCCGCCCTCCAGGCCAAGGAGAAACTATCTGCTCATCACCCATCCGGTGACCCACAGCACAGGACGAAAAAAGGCAGGGAACAAGTGTGAGAATGATGCACGGCTCAGTCCTTTCGGCTACACCACCGTATTTCATAACTCAGCCCGGTCAGTGCTGGATAGGGTGACGCTCGGCGCAGTGGAATGAAATGAAGCAATGCCAAATGGCTGAGTTGAGCTTCGGTTGTGAGTCAAGGCATAAAGGTTTCAAGCCAATGGGATAATTGAAGTGCTGGGAGTTACGCGTGTGTCTATGTACATCGCTGCACTGGGAAAATCCAGTTGGCGAAATAAGAGATCCGCAACAGTAAATTAAGTAGAGATGCCAACGCCAGAAATAATTCGGGATCCACACATGCGCATTTACTGCACAGTAACTGTGCAGTACGTGCACACATCTACATGCGCATACCCATATTGCGCAGGAGATATGGAGACTTATGCTGACTTGAGCATAAAGTTTGATACCTGCATCAGGCAGGCATCAAATTTATGCCCGATTAGTTACTGTGCAGTAACGCATGTGTAGACGTGTGCAGTAATACTGTGTGTGGACTGACTTGGGACTCATTTTAGTCCCAAGTCAGTCCACACACAGTGTTAATGCACTTTAACACCAGCATGTTTAAATGTTGGCCTATTCCTGCTTACTGCACACAGTAATTTACTGCACACTAAATTTAAGCTGGTGTAAATGCACATGTAGACACGCCCAATAAACCATACTGAACAATCTGCACATTAGGCCCATGTGAAGTGGCTAGTATTCGCTTCAGATTTGGCTCCAGGCGGGCGATCCCTGCTGCCCCCCCGCTGCCCCGTGTCACATGGGGGGCTCTTGCATGAGCCCTGGGGCTGCTGCAAGAGTGGGGAGTCCCGGGGCTTTTCTCCGTGTTTTTTTTTCCTTAAAGGGCTGGAGCTGTCCTACACGGGGGTACCCGTGCAGGGGCTGGGGGAGTGAGGTGGCGGGTTGGGGGCCTCGTGCAGAGCAACCCATGTAGCATGGGGCAGTGGGGATCACTCCCCTGCCCTGCAGCACCCAGTGAGCACCGGGGCTTTTCTTTAAAGGGCTGGGAGCTGGAGTGGGCAGGGGTAGCCATGGGGGAGCAGGTGGTGGCTAGAGTCTGCTGCAGCTCCCTGCTGCAGCCACTGGGGACTGCCCGAATCAAGGCTCTCCATATCTTTTCCAAAGATTCAGAGAGCTTTGAAATCGATCTGGACCTTTAAATTGATTCAGAGATTCGGCCACCAAAATCAGGCCGAATCTCCTCCAAATTGAATCGCCACTCAAAGCTTCGCACAGCCCTAATGCACATTACGTTTGCTCTTTTCTGCTATAAGACCAGTCATCTGGCAGATGACAGAACAAAGAGCAATCGTATCAAGTTGCAGCAAGGGAAGTTTAGGTTAGATATTAGAGAAAAAAAAAAAATCACTAGGAGTTTAGAAAAACACTGCAACAGGTTACCCAGAGAGGTGGTGCAATCTCCATCCTTGGAGGTTTTTAAGACCCGGGTAGACAAAGCCTTGGCTGGGACAATCTAGGTGGGGCTGGTCTAGATGTACCCTTCTGAGGTCCCTTCCAACCCTCATTTTCTAGGAGTCTATAAATGTGTTCATGGGCAACTGGTGCCTCCCGAGTCGGGGGGGCACTTGCCCCCTCAGCAGGCAGTCAGCAACTGGGGGGGGAAAATCCTCCTGGCGTCCCCAATCCCCGGCAGGTACTCTCAGGGGGGACACCAGCGCTCCCGTCTGCCCCCCCTGCTCATCACCTAGGCAGGGAATGGTGGCCGTCAGGGGGTGCACCAGCACTCAGGGGCTGCATGTGCACCCCCTACATGTCACCACCGAACAGACTAAAAGATGACCTAAACGATAAGTTACAGAGCTTTTAGGGACCAGGAGTTGACAGTTCCCTTGACAAGCTACTTTCAAATGTTTCTTAGAAGGGCTCAATACTGCTGGAAAGACCATGTAAAGCAGCCAGTCAGGGTTACTCCCAAAATTCAATTAAAGAGCCCAGCCTATACATACACAGATGTGTTGATGAAATGGGGAAAATGGACATGAGAAATGAAGGCAACAATCCAAAATCATTTGGCATACAGCCATTCTGTGCGCAGTTACTAATACAGCTTATTAACGCCCTCCACAAGACGCTTTTTTTAGAGCACCGTTTTCAAGGGAGAGTAAAGGATTAGTCACCCAAAAGCTATGTGGTTTGGAGCACTAGTTGCCGTAGCCTCCTTCGAAAATATTAACCTAGGTTAGTAAACTCACTGGACCATTATGAAGAACCACGCGAGAATCAGCCCAGAACGAAGGGCTAGCGCGTTACAAGATGCTGTACAAGTTTGGTAGGAAGAAGGGAAGAGTCTTGCTAGGACATCAAAGCCTGAAGCCAGCACCCTGTCACCCATGAAGTGTCTTCTCAGGACTCTCTGGTCATATAGTTACCTCTCGGCTTATAACGACAGAGAGGTGGTCACTGAGGCTGGTCTACCCTGGAATTAAAAAATAAATCTCACTGCCATTTAGCTGTGAGTAGGTAACATGAAAAGTGATGCCTATTAGGGAAAGGAGGAGGAAGATAATAATGTTCTTAACATCTGCTGGCTGTATTTTCTCATCATGCAGATTCTAAACTCATTAGCAGACTTGCTTCTCGAGCTGTACCCCGATGGGGCCCTCATGCACAAATAGCACCTGTAATGCCGAGTTCAGTCTGAATGTTTTTTAAAGGGTTTTTCCCTTATATTATGGTCAGAGTCCTATGGATTTACAAAGCTATCCAGCAACCTCCATGCTCATCTCAACTTTCATCCTGGTTTAAAATATAACGAGGAATCCCATGCAATTGCAATGCTTCTATTAAGAGGTGATATGATGACAGCCACGACCTACTCTGTACATACATCGTTTGTGTTCAACAAGGATTACTGCATGTTAGAAGCTATTTTCATCCTGTTTCAACTTAAAAAAAAAAAAAAAAAAAAACCCTAAAAAAACCCCTTATTTGCCTGCAGCTTTCCATTCGTGTGATGGGATCATGTCAGCTCACAAGCCAAGCAAGATTGATGGCTACAATCGGTGCCTGTTAGGAGCAACACATCCAGGTTGCTCTATTACAGGGAGTGTCATGTGAATACATGAGCTGGGAAATGCTCCCAGGGGAAAATGTTGCTGGGAGGAGTTTGCTCATTTGCAGCAGCACCTGATAAGAGCAACATCACTGATTTCGGGATGGAAGAACTCCAAGGATCCCAGATTCTGCAGGAAGCGTTGCTGGCGATGCTATAGGGAGCACCAATGCCAACCTTGATAGCATGGCAGCATTGCAGCTCCACTAAATTACCCGTTGGCTTGGACAAAGGAAAGGATGCTTTGCTTTTTTGGGCTGCACGCCTGTGTAACGCAAGCCTGCTGTTAGGCCATTTCAGGAGGAAGGCAGAGGGAGTCATCTCGGTGTTTGTGCGAAAACACGGCTGCCACACAGGAAGAGGAAGCACCTACATGTGGGGCAGCCACTTAGCATTTTGTGCTCACTTTGCCCTGACCCGTCAGCCGGATTTAGTAGCAAGATGGGTCACTTGCAACGAGCCCCTGGGGCTTCTCTTCTTTCTCTGCAGCTGCCCCACTCTTGGCAGATTTCACATGAAAGTCTTTCACGCAAAGATCTGCCAAGCCCTCTCCTTAAGCAATGTGTAGCCAGGAGGCTGCTAACCTGGAGCTGCACCTCCACAGCCCCTCGCTTGGAGGAGCAAGCCCTGGCTTGTCTCTGCATGAGATGGTACATCTCCAAATCCACATCCGACTGGAGAAATCAGCTTGCAGCAGTCTGCCCACGCCACCCTCTACCCGACTTCCTTTTTTTCCCCCCAGCCTCACATCCAATATTCAGCTTTCCCTGTGCCCTTACACTGCTGTAACACAACGGCCCTGGCATCTCTTCACCTTCCCCATGTGCTGTTGCTACAAGACAGCCTGAATTCTCATTAACCATAACTACACTTCTTCCAGGAAGGTTTCCAAACACAAAAGGTATCTCCTCATCTGATCACGACATTATTTGCCCTTAGGGAAAAAGGGAAGGCAACAACCTTCTGGGCCTTATCCCAGCAGTGGCTGGAGAGGTGGAAAGCATGCTTTGGTGCTATCCTTTACCATAAACCCTCCTAATGCCTCCGTGTATTTAAATCTAAGGGTGGCAGAACAGTCCTCCAGTCATTGCACGATGCAGGCACTGAGCTCCAAGGAAGAGGGGTGTGAAAAAACAGGGAAGAACAACTCCCGTTTGCCAGGAAAAGGGGTTGGTACCAATGGAGCGATGGGGAAAGAAGGACTCGACCCACACAGGGATGTCCGCAAGAGTTGCTCCACTCCCCGCTGCACAGAGGCTCTGTGCAGTACACCTGCGTCAGGAAAGGGAAGTCACTCTGGCTTTCCACTTCCCATTCTGGTTGAGCAGTCTGGGCTGAACTAAGGAGGAAGCAAAGAACAAGGGTAAATTTACCTACTTGCCCCTGGCACGCTGCAGAGGCCATTTCTGATAGGGTTGCTGGACCTGACGCTGCACAGGCTTCGTTCTCACGCTCATTATCTTAGGCAACTCTTAATTAAAAGCAAAAAGTGACTTGGCCACTGATTTGCGATTAATTATTCTCATCCCCTTATGAAGGGCAGATCCCCTGTTATTCCCATGGGAAAAGCATCTCAGCACTAATTCTGCTGACTTATTGGAAAAAAAAAAGTGTTAGTCAATACCATAATGAAACTCAGATCTCAGAGCCCCGTGTAGGTCTCTCCGGAGTATTCCCCCACCCCCAGAACAAGTTGCTCATTCATCAGGCTGACATTCATTCCTCTGCTCATGTAAAAGCCAAAATGGCCCAGCTAAAAAACAGTTGCCCTTGTTTGTGTTCTTCTGGTCTAGCAAAAAAAACCCCCAAAACCCCCCAAAAACCATCAATGCAGTTTCACATTTGGGTGCATTAAAAGAACAACTCATTTTTTGACCCAATCAAGACTACACAGAAGGGTTGTAATCCATCCTGTACTGAGGTCACGGGTTTTACAAAGTGTGCAGCTCAGTCCAAGTCCCATCATAGAGCAAACTGGAAGTTAAATCTTTGAAAAGATTGGGAAATTTCAAGCTTCTCTGCACTGATGACTAAGAAAGAAAACCCAAAGCAACAGCAGCCGCACTCCAAGCTGGCTGAAAAGGCTGTTATTGAATCAACAATTGGGATAGTGCACTGGGACACCTCCAGACAATCCACAGAGGAAGCAGTCGTCAGAGAACCACTGTGGTTACGTGCCCAATAACTGGAAAAACCTCATCTGCGTAGCATGGATCGTATGGCACGACCGAGCGTAGCACTAGCACGGATTCCATGCCACAACCATGTGTAGGTGTCTGACCTTTGCACGCGTGTGACATGCAAAACCCTCCCATTAATTGTGAATGGGGGCAGTTAACAGCTTTGTGGAGCAATTAAGTCACACCCTATTGTTAGCCACCGCTTAGTATGAGCAAGGTAGGATTTTTCATAGAGGAGTGAAGTTGGAAGGGACTTCAAGAGTCCAGTGGTCAGCTTGTGGTTTTCAGCTTGTGGTCTGCAGACCCCTGGGGGTCTCCAGACTATGATTACAGGGTCTGCAAAAGATAACGGTGATTAAACATATGTGAACACCCAACACTTGCAATTCAAAGACATCTGCACAGCCATTTGACTTTTTTAGGGGTCCACAAATGAAAACCAACCAGAGATTGAACCTGCAATCTTGGTGTTATTGGTACCAAATTATAACCAACTGAGCTAAATGGACTTGGTGCCCATTAGGTCAACAGATTGGGTAACCATGAGGTCAACGGCCTTTCCCCTGCTGCAGAGTAAGAGTGATCAGAGGAGGGACTGTGGGGTTGTGTGGGCACAAGCCTATGACACAAGACCAGGGGTTTTCTGCTACAGACTTCCTGTGTCTCCTTTGGAAAGTCAAGCCTTTCTATGCCTGAACTCTCCATTTGGAGCAGGGGGAACTGAGCACTGACTTCCCGCACGGGGCACTCTTGGAAGATCAATGTGCCTCACGTATTAGGATGACAGAGCCACATAAGCCTCCAGGGAGATAAAGACTGGGAAATAAAGCAAGGTGTGGGGTGCTATATGGAAGAGATCAGTCTACGGAGAGGAGGAGACTCATGCTGGCCGCACTGGGAAGCACCTGAACTTCTCTCTAATTAGCACAGCAACTTGTTTCTACTAGTAGGTCATGCCAGAGACTCCCAGCCTGAGATCACATGTGAGTGGGGATGGAGGCACCTAAAAAGTCACCTCTTAAAAGAGTTCTGCTGATGTGTGTGGTGGGGTGTACACTAGGCAGCAGGTGTATCCAGCCTGCGTACAATGGACACAGGATGTACAGGGCCTTCCACATACACCGAGAGGTAGCTGCCCTCTGCAACCATCCCGCAACACGACCCGGGGGGCAATCACAAGAAAGCAGAGCGCAGAGGGCCTGCTTTGGGTTCAAGCCAGGGCTCCCAGTCCATGCAATGTCAACCCTTCTTAAATGTTTCCGTCTGGTCAGAGTCTACATTTCCCGGGGGCAGTGGCTGAGAGCAAAGAGCTGGCTGATGAGTCACGTGTTTACCACCGTGTCTTAAAGCCATGTGTGGGTGGGGGCTGGCACGGTCCCTCACCGCTGCGGCTCAGCAAATTTAACCGGGCGATAAAATGAGGATTTCTGGGAGGCGTCTGATATTCAGGGGGCAGCGGTGGGGACCCGCACACTGCCTGCAGATATGATGCAGTCAGCACCATCTGGAGAAGGAGGTGTGATGGCTCACTGGCAGTCAAAAAGTTGCCAAGAACAGCTAGTGGAGTGGAATTTAAAATAAAAGAAAGCTACCACCAGGAGGAGATACCTCTCCCACCCAAATCGACGGGGGCAATGCAGGGAGCTACAAGAATGCAGAGACATGTGTATTGGTCTTCGGAGTGAGAAGATACAGAGAAGCGAGGCAGAAAAGCGAGAAACAAGAGGCGCCAGAGAGGAACATGCGACCCTGAATGGTGGCTGGGAAGCGAGAAATGTCTCTTTAATCTACAGTGCAGGAGACAGGACATGTACATCCCATGCACAAGAGGAGGAGGAAGAGGACAACACAGGAAAATAAAAAACAACCCCACAAAACCCGTGGAGTTTGCACTTACTCTCAGCCATGCAGGAAGAGATGACAGCAGCAAAGTGGATCCAACAGACTCAACCTTGGGAGACACAAAAGAAAATAAAAGCTTAGTTTAGGCTGGTGATTTTAAGATCCGTTCCCTATTCCTATAGGACGCAAAGAAGGATGAATGGCAGCCCAATGGCAGACGCACAGAAACCAGAAAAATAATTGCATTGCCCTAATTTGAGTCTTCCAGACTTGCAAAATCCGTGCTAGCTGCTCCTTAAGTCCTGGCAGAAGACAGATGTCTTTGGCGAGCAATTGTCTTTGACAAAGATTCTTAGTCCCTTATTCATTGCCTGCGTAATGGCTGTTATAGCATCAGCATGGCACAGAAGTGCTTTGTTCAGTAATTAAGTTGCTTCCCTAGCCATAATGTTAAATGGCCATTATTACATTTATAGCTTGGCAGCTTTAGGCCAGAAAAGAAAGATCTAGAAAACCTGAGGCCCCAGCCATAAGGTAGTGGCAGCCTGGAGAGGGGATAGCAGTCATCTCAGCTTCAGGCACCCTGATTTGCAAGAGCTCGATTTAATATAAAAAAAAAAAAAAAAAAAAAAAAAAATGTCTTTAACACAGCACTGACTACTCCATGCAAAAATCTTAATACCCCTCAAAGAATGTATTTCCAAGTGTTCAGGCCTCAAAACATGCAGGGAAGGGGTCTGCAACCTGCAGCTTGTGGTTGGTGGCATTGGCATGTGGTGGTGGGGAAGTCCTTAGCTCAGGGCATCCTGCCTTAGACCCAGCTCTGTTAATTCAGCTCAAAGGTTCCTAGCCCCTGGTCCAGGATACCCACCCATGCACTAAAACCCTTCAGCAGATGCCGATACTTCTGGCAGCAGCTGCTTCCCTAGACCTCGCACCTCCCAACTCCCTTGCAGTGCTAGCTAGACCTGGCTATTTTCACACTAGCTCCTCTGCTGAGGCCACAGGGAATCCTTAAGAGCTGGCTTATGCTGCAGGGCAGGTGGGTGCTGGTTAAATTCAATGGTGTGATGAATCATAGAAAATGAAGGTTGGGAGCGGGCTCGGGAGGTCACATTTAGTCCAACTCTCTGCTCAAAGCAGGACCAGCCCCACCTAGATCACCCCAGCCAGGGCTTTGTCTAGCTGGGTCTTAAAATCCTCCAAGGATGGAGAGTCCACCACCTCTCTAGGTAACCTGTTGCAGGTATTCACTAGTGAGAAAGTTTTTCCAGATATCCAACCTCAACTTGTCTTGCTGCAACCTGAGCCCATTGCTCATTGTTCTGGCATCTGCCCCCACTGAGAACAGTCCAGCTCCATCCTCTTTGGATGGAAGGAGTTGAAGGGAGTCAGTCTTCTCTTCTGCAGACTAAATAAGCCTAATTCCCTCCGCCTCCTGTGCCCCAGCCCCCCAGCCATTCATTCCCCTGCACTGGATTCCTTCCCATTTATCCACATCCTTTCCGTAGTGTAGACGCAGGACTCCAGATGCGGGCTTACCAGTGGGCGAGTGAAGGTTGGCAGCTATTTCCTACCAGTTACAAGTCATCTCGTGGCATTTCATAACTAGCCCCGCTGTTCGTTTGGTTGGAGATGGAATTTATGGTAGCGTTCACAGGCTCTAAATCGGGCAAGGGCCGGGGCGGATCCAGGGAGGGGTGTACTGGTGCATTTCCACCCCTCCTTTGATTTCTGCTCCACCCAAAGTTGAAAGCCAGCTACTTGGCAGTGGTAGCAGCAGTCTTTCTACTCGGGCAATACTGAGGGAGTCCATTGACGTCATAGCTCACTATAATCTACCTGATCCCTTCTAAACTCTTTATTCCCCAGTTTTAAACAGCCCTCTCTCCTCTGTAAAGGTTGCAATGATTGCCTTTGTTCTGCAATTCTGCTGTGTTGGCTGCTCCTGGTAACTGCAGCTCCTATTTCACAGCCCAAAAGACTGGTTTGTTTGTTTTTTTTATTCCCAGGAAGTTATACTGGTTTTTGCTTCAGTACAGCCCTAGGCCCCTAGCCTAGGAATAAAAGTTTCTAGTTATGTTTTCTCCAGTTAAAAAAAAAATAAATAAATAATGTTGCATCATGTGCAAGGAGGCACCTCACCACCTGCACACCCCTCTTCTCCACCTGCCCACGTCCAGGGCTTGCTCCTTTGCAGCAGTTCCTACCCCAGAAGTTACGTTCTGCAAGACCTGCTGCACAATGGAGCACCCCAGCGTGCTCAACCTGAGCTTTTGGACGCGAGCTCAGTGTTGCCTGGCAATTGGAAAGTTCCCTTTGCATCTTACCGTTGAAGAACGGAGTTGCAAATACGTCAGCTGAAGGCGGTCACGAGTTCTAGAGTCCCAACATAAAAAAAAGGAGCAGTAACCTCATTACCTGGGAGGAACTGGATTGGGTCAGAGCATAAGAGCTTTATACAAATTTTTACAGTGGAACAAGTCCAAACCATAAACTAAAACCTGATTACAGACCAATTCACAGCCAGAAAGCTCCAGGCGGCAGCAGCCAGAACTAGACGATGGAAGAACAAAATGGCAAGAACCAAGCTGGGGGGAAAAAAACGGGCATCTTGCTTTGCTCAGCCAGTGCTTGTACTGAACTGGATGGCGTTTCTGTCTGCGAGGCAATAACTTTTGCATGCCACAGCTCCAGCAAATATTCTGGGCCTCTGCTAGGAGGATTTGGCAAGAGTCTGGAAAGGGGGAATGGAGGACACGTGGCACTCCTGGCAGCTCAGCAACTGTCTACAGAACAAAGAACAGGTTGATAGCAGTCATTAAACACTTCCTGGCATAACAATGCCATCACCTGGGCTCTGCCCCTCCTCAAAGCGTTGTTAAATGTTGACACCCCAGCAATAAAATGGGATCAGCCATTGGAGGGCAACTAAGAAGGGGCGGTGGGGGGAGAGAGCAGGGCACAGGAGGACAAGGCCCCTGGCCAGGGTTGCAAGCTGGTGCTGAAGAAGGGGGCGATGTGCAGTGCACAGAGCTTGCGGGGGGGGGGAATCATTTTGCCCGCAGAAGCAAAGGGCGCAGCTTTGCATCAGACAGGGGAACGCACATCTCTGATCAATACGCCACCCAGCTCCAGAGTTCAGACGTGTCCCTTGAGCTCACCCCAGACAGGAGGTCACTGGACTCCATCAGACATGAATTGTGATGACCAGATGTAGCAAATAAAAGGAGTCCTCAAATTGGGAGATCCCCGAGAGTGGGAGGGGAAAAAAGAAAAAAAAAAAGGCCAAGCGTGTGGCTATGACAAATGGCGGGACTCGCGAGACCAACTGGGAGCGGAGGAAAGAGGGAAGCTGGGATGGGTTTTTAATCTAGGGAGGGAAATGCATAAAAGAACTGCGCTTACAAGCTTTATGTTCGGCTTTTCTCTTTAGGCAGCCCTCACCCGACAGAGGTTAGGGAGCAAACTTCACTTGTGGGAAGGGGAAAGCAGCCGTTCTGGCATTTCGCATGTCGTTGCTCCAAGTGGCCGGGAGCCGTGGTCCACGGGCTGTGTCATTTCGGCTGGGGCCACGCAGCAAGAATAGCCTGCGATGCAAACACCCTATTCCTGGCTGGCACCAGACCTGGCCGTCTTCAAGGCAGCGTCCATTGAAATGAGAATGAGAGAAAGCTTCCACCTGGCACCAGATTCACAGGGAGCAACTGGCTGCGGTACCGTGCAAAAGCCAGAGCGACTTGCTAGGCTACCCGTGCCCCTCATTCTTGCTCAGTTGACTAAAATAGCTTTTTTCTCTGAGCACTACTAAGTCTGTACTTTGGCAGCTCGTTTTCTAGCTTTGTGCTAGCTAGGCCAAAGCTGACTCACCCTTGCTGCCTTTTTTCAGAAGGATTTTCTGCCTCACGTGGGGAAATGCTGCTCCCGTCTCAGCTGGCCAGCTCCACCATTCCTCTCCAATGTTTCTATTCTTCCTTCACCCCTGCCCACGTTCCCAGTGAATATGTCTCTTGTAATGAAAATCAGAACCCGTGGCAGAGGTGATATCTTGTATTAGACCAACTAGATTTTTGCAAAAATCTCTTTAATTGCAAGCTTTCGGGCACAAACGCCCTTCATCAAGCAGCATCTTTCTGGATCCAGCTCCTTAGGTCTTTTCTTCGGAGAGCAAAGTATAGATGTTTTCCCCGTATGCATTTCTGGGCTTCATCCAGCAAAAACATTATCTCCTGCATCTGACCTGGTTTCTTAATTTGTCGACATGTCTTCACTTGCCGGAGTCTACGTCCGGATGCGCTGCCAGCACTCACTCCACGAAGCCGTTTGCCAGCGCCCTAGTTTTGCAGGGCATCACTGGAATGTCGCTGGCTCACGTAGACCGCGCGTGAGTTCTGCCGTATCTTGTTATGTTTGGCTTTGCATCTGACCTAGAGACCTCCCCGTCACACAGCCGCCAGAACGCGTTCCCCTTGCGCTCCTTCACTCAGCTATTTGCTCCTGGCTTGCAGAAAAAGCCGCCAATACAGAAATCACCGGTGAAGTTTTGTGGCCTCTATTTATAGAGGTTAGGGTCGGAAGGGACCTCAGTGGGTCATCGAGTCTGACCCCCTGCCCTGGGCAGGAAAGAGCGCTGGGGTCAGACGACCCCAGCTAAGTGCTTGTCCAGTCTCCTCTTGAAGACCCCCAAGGGAGGGGAGAGCACCGCCTCCCTATTGTGCAGGTGGCCGGACTTGATCAGCAGAGCGATTCCTCTTGGGTTTAGCTTTGGATTTATTAAATTGCTCAGGACAGAAAGCGAGCCTCACTTTCTTGCTGCTCCTTAGTCCTCCAGCAGTGCTCCTGGTAGGAGCCCAGATTTACTTCCACTGCCATCGCTTCCCAGTGTTTTGCAGCCATGTGCATGCAGACACCAATGAGCCGGCAGCCAAATGTAACCCTGGATTCGAGCAGACTTTGAGCCAAGGATTTTTTTGTACAAACCCAGGACTCTATTCAACACCAGCAGGTGAATGAACAAGCCGACACACACGGCCTTGCACAGCCACTCCACATGCCAGTACCTGCAGCACAGGAAGCCTGACCTGGTGACTGCCCTGAGTTTGTACCATGATAGCGTCTACAGATTGCAGGCAGGACCCGGGGTGTGGTGCGCGTGGAAGGAAGAGACCACCTTTGCCATGGGCAGCATAAAATCTTCACGACAGGATGCAACCAGCTCAACGGGATGAACACAGGGAACAGCCAGGTGATTCGGATTAGGCTGGGTGCTGCCGTTTGCAGCAGAGATCCAAGCACTGAAGGAGGGCAGAGCAGCCTCAGATCTAATCAGAGGCCACGGCTGGCTTGCGCCGGGCATCGAACAAAAACCATTCAGATGGTTATGGCAGCATTTGCAGAACACTGCCACCTCTGCTGATTTTATCGCCAGCCTCCAAACTGGTTTTTAAAGTGCCAGTTCTTAAAGTCATTATAAAGAAACACCTCCGCTTTCCTTTAAAAAAAATTGGGGGGGGGGGGGAGGAACAACAGGTTTCTAGGTAGCTACAGCAAACAGCTGAAAACCATGAATCTTAAAGAATCAAAAGAGAGACCCCAAATACATATGGTCATTTTCTGATGTATTCATTTGGGCAGATTGGTACGAGCAGTACCGGGGTATGTACAAAAGATTGCACGCTGCGTTCATACTCCAGAGCCTGGAGATTTCTGGCAGTACTTGCTCCATTTCGAGCAAACATAGGTAGAGCCACCTAAAATAACCTGACGGGACAGTTTTCTATTTAAAAAGCCATTTTTCCCCCCCAAATTGACAGTTTTTTTTTTTTTTGTTTATGGAAACAAAGGTTGTTCCTTCTGTTTTGGGCTAAAAAAAGTCAAAAGCAATTGGTTTCCACGTTGCTGTGTCATTCATAGAACGATCCGTAGACAGAAATGCAAGCCCGTCAACACTTCATCGTAAAAATTGAAGGGGATGGAAGCAACCGCTGTGGCTTTCAAGACAAAAATTTTCGGCTTATTCCAAATTAAAGCAAGAGGCCGAAAAGCTTCCCCACCCAGTGGGATTTCCAGCTTCTGCCAGCTCTGATTATAGTCCTGCCTGCCTTGAACACAAAGAGTCGTAACTCATTTTCTGACACATCACACCTTGTGATGAGCCGGCGCTTGAGAAATCATCAGCGTTTTGAAGCCTGTTTCAGAAACAAGTGTCTCGGCAAGGTAAAAAAGCAGAGCACCTTTGGAGGGTCCCTGATCCGATGTGGGGTTTGAAACAAATTCCTGCTGGCGTTAACCTACAAGGGGAAACCTCTGGGAGGACATAGGCTTGAGCACCTCGCCACATGATTTGCACGTGGACACACTGGCTACCTAGGAGAACACACATGTAAGTGTAAAAAAAAAAAAATCCAGCACTGCAAACGTGTTGCAATATTGGAGTTTATTGCTGCATTCCCCAGACTCTGAATAGACAGTGCTGCTATAAATTAAAGTTAATCCCTATAAAAATACCAGCCTCACAGGACTCTTCCCGTCATCTCTGGGTTGCTTCACAGCAAGTTTGCTTCTTTTAGGGGTAAAAAGATGCTGCGTCTAAGCTTGCTTGCTTGCACTCCCGCGTGTGCTACCAACAGATTGCGCCAGCGCTGGATAAGAGGGGATTTTTTTCTCTGCAGCTTTTCCTCAGCCAATGTAGCACCTTCTTGGACTGTGTACTGGTCTGTGCACGTCTCAAATCCACGGGTCATTTAAAGCAAACAGATCCTGCTTTTGCAAGGAAGGACAGGCCATAAAGAGCTGAACACTAACTGGAGTTCACAGACCACCGTGTCTGGAGCCAAGCTGAAGCAAGCTTTTTTTTCCACTCCTCCAAATCCACACAATCTAGCATGGTCAGTGGTTCGCATCCTAGCCCCAGGGACTTTTTTTTTTGCACAACTGCGGACATGCAAGAAAGTAGGGAGAGAGAGTGAGTTAGTTTAAAAAAAAAAAAAATCTAGAGATGAAGCGAAACCCTCCAGCTGAGATTGGGATGCAAGTTCTCCATGGATCTGAAGCATTTCCATCCAGATTTTTTTTAAATGTTTTATGGCTCCCTTTCTAATCTCCATCCGCGTGTTCGGTTACGCCGTATATTAGCTTGTTGACAAGTTGCCAACAGTATTGCTACTGGAAATGCCATATCTTTCTTATCGAAGTCCAAATTCCCAATCATCACACTGCGTTAAGTTGGACTTTGGCAAGGAAGTTCGATTTTACTCTCCAGGGGCAGAGGGATCATGACTCTTTGCAGAAAAGGCAGCAACCGTGCAGCGAGTTGGGGCTTGCTACATGCCAAGGTGTGCACATGCTTTAAGGAGCCAAGGGTACATCCTCGCTCTACTTGCTAACGCAGCAGATATGTGGGCAACACGCAGGCCAAAACATTGTGAAAAGCCAGGCTGCCAGCACAGCTCGGTCGCACAAGGTACCTCTACTAATGGTTCTCGACCTCGTTAGACTCGGGCCTCGTCAGAAGATCCCAGCTTTCTGCTTGCACTCGTTTTTTGACTGGAAAAATACTAGAGCAATTTGGTTTGCAAAGAATTCAGGAAAACCACAGCAGGACAGGATGATTTAGACACTCTGGAAGCCGATCTGAAATCTCTGGGTTTCTCTTGTGAATAGTGTATGTATTTGCACACCTAAAAGTGCTAATACTGCACGGCACCCTTAAAAAGATCTCACTTCTCCCTGGTTCCCTGGGTGGAAAAAAATAAAAATCAAAATCACTGCTCTGTACAGACAACGATGTTTGAAGCAGGGCTTGCTATTAGAAAAGGTCGTATTGATCCAT
This sequence comes from Alligator mississippiensis, assembly GCF_030867095.1. Lineage (NCBI taxonomy): Eukaryota > Metazoa > Chordata > Crocodylia > Alligatoridae > Alligator > Alligator mississippiensis. The sequence goes on from NC_081838.1 coordinate 8,946,638, forward strand.
CTTTCCCTAAACCTGCAAAGCTGTAAGCAGGGACAGAGTCAATCCTAACCGTCACCTTGACCACATGTAATAAAATACCCAAGTAGCTATTTACAGCGTACACGCACGCTGGAGAACAGCTCTCAACCCTATATCCATCAGGAATTCAGTAATGCTGATCTATTGAGAATAGCATGTCCTAACAAACATATAGACACAGCTATATACACACACACACACACACACACACACACACACGCACGCATGTACACAGATGTGTATAGATGTATGCATGGCCTTTTGATCTCTCCAGCTGGTTTCCAAGATACGGGCAGGCCAATTTAAACAGGCTATTTTTAGTTGGCGGGGCTGGATGTTGCAGCAGATACGGACACACCGACAGGCCGCGGGAACTTGGGAAAGGTGGCTGGGCAACGCACGAGATAGGCCAGTTCTGCTGGGCTTTTGGTTAGCTTTGGTGGGGAGGAGATGGTAGAAGAAGTCGTTCTCAGTCCAGTGTTGAGAACTGCCGGGACTCCAGGGACAGGGCGGGGAAGTGACTTTGGGGGACCCGGTTCAAGACAGGCTTGTTCAGATTTTGGTGTACAGATTAACAGTGCTCGTTTCAAAGGAGCCCGATGGTTTTGGAGCCTCCTGTATTCTTCTGTGCCGGGGTGGGCAATTATTTTGGGCAGAGGGCTGCTTACTGAGTTTCAGCAAGCCATCAGGGGCCGCATGACAGGCAGCCCAGGGCAGATTAATATTAATTTTCTAAATTTTTTAGGGGCTCCGCAGGCCGGATAGAATGGCTTGGCGGGCCGCATCCGGCCCCCGGGCCGCATTTTGCCCACCCCTGATCTATGCAGTGTCAAGTGTCCTCAGTATCAGGGCACGGCTGGGGTCTCGTATTTCAGACGCTAGACACTTGGGAGCCAAAAAGCAATACCAAAACCAGCGTCTTACAAGTTATACATTCGAATTGGAATATCTCAACACGTGCGGAGTTTGAGCCACCCCGTTATTTCTAAGTTACCCAGGAATGACTGAAGTGAGAGATGTTCAGAGCAAAGCCGCATCTCCCATGGCAATTTGAGTTGGGTACCTAGAGAAGGACCGGATAAGCTGGCCAAGAGCCCCCGTGTCAAGTGCTACCAGAGGGGAAACGTATGGGTTTCAGCAGGGAGTACATGCAAAGAGCTATCCAAGTCCAACTGGAAAGCTTTGTTTGCACCCAAAAAAAAAGGGACATTTGGGAGCATGAGAAGGATTCAGCATCCAACAATTTGAGAGCACAAGGGATTTCCCCCCCCTTGGAAAGCTTCCAGAGGTGTCACTAAGAAACCCAGCTCGTTTCAGGGCCAGGAAGGGGTACCGAACTGAATGATTCCCCTTCAGTTCCAGAGACTGAACTGGGTGCATGTTGTGAATGGATCTAGTTGCGAATGGGGCATGGTAAGCCTGAAGCAGGTTCCCATATCTGGTGGCTGGAGAGGAACAGTCTTTTCTTCCCCTTTCTGCTAGAGTTTCATAGACATTGGGGTGGAAGGGACCTCATAAGATCATCAGGTCCAGCCCCCTGCCCAAGGGGCAGGAAGTCAGCAAAGGTCAAAGCATCCCAGCAAGAAGTTGGACCATTTTGGAAGATGGAGTTGTCCCAGCTATTTTACCACCCTGCTTCCCGTTGTCCATCCCGTCCCCCACAAACACCTGAACCTCTGCCTGCATCTCATGGCTTTGGTGTGATCTTTGCAAATCAGGCAAAACCAACATGAGATTATCAAATAATCACAGCTGCCAACAAGGCTCTGAAGAACAGCGAAGCCCACCGGGTCTTGGAACTGCAGGAGAGATGTAGGAGCTGCTTATCTACAGATCCAGGCCTCCGCGGTTGGAGATGAGATTAATTTTTTTTCCCCCCAGTCGTAAGCAAAAATGTAAAGCCTGAATTCAGCAGAAGTGGATGATCCATGCCCCGTCCCTGCTACAGGTGCGTGGCACACTTAGATATGATGCCACCTTACTGCAGGGCCTCTGTGAGACCAGAGCACTGCATGGGCAAGATGCAGTCAGCACCCTGCTCCATCTCGCAGATTAAAGACATCATTTTCCACTGTGCTCAGTCAGTAGGCAAAGTCTGCCACGTTACAGAAGTCAAAGCCCCCCCGATTGTAAAATCACTACTTAAGCAGATTATATGACACGCAGTCCTAAATATCGACCTATTAAACCCACAGGAGCGCGGTGAAGGCTAGGGCTTGTAAAGTGCTCTAAATAGCCAAAGCAAAGCACCTTAGAAGTGGCAGGTATCAATTTGAAATGAAAATATTTTAATAATACGCTATTTAAAATTAAATAGCAAAACTAAAATCTCCAAGCAGAACGCCACCCCTGCTTGCAAATGCAGACAGGCTCCGCTTGGCGCTAACAGGGCAGAGAACCAAAGAGCATCAGCAGTTCAGAAAGAGGCCATCCCATTTCAAACCCACTAATTGTTTTTTCCAGTCTTTGTTACCCACAGAGCAGGAGAAAGAAAGCCAGATTTACTTGTCCAGGACCTGATCACTGGAGTTCAGGAAGTCTTCAGCTAACTGTTCCCAAACAGTTTTAAAGTTGATTAAAAAAAAGGTGACAGCAGCCTTCCACATCAGGTTTGAGGCCAAATAAAAGCAGCACAACAGAAGCCGGTCTATACGTGGTGAAGCTACTTAAGAGGAACTCAGACCAACAACTTTGAAATCTCTGGCTATTACCCCCTATTGCAAAGAAAGTGGCTTTCCCAATGGAAGTGAGCATGCACTTGCTCAGGCTCACTAGATGCTACACCACAGGTAGTATCAATTGGCACCCATCACCAGTTCCTACTGGTCTCTTATGGAGCCCCAATATAGACTAACTGGAGGAGAGGTCTGAGCCTTTCAGGACTCTACAGATGGAAGCACAGGAGGACTGATGTTAAGACCAGCAAGAAGGTCAAAGGCCCTTCAGCAGTTCAGTGTTGATGTGCTGGCCTTTCAAGTGGCCCCTCTTTTGATGCCATGCCATCCTTAATCACCCAAGACCCGGGAGTGTGGATCAACCGGGTAGTAATGAACAGAACAATATAAATATAGCTATTCTCCAGCCCACCATGAACTCTTGGACAGAAGTTCTTCAGTTAGACTCCAGAGCTGGATATGAAGCTTTCAAGAAGGCAAAGTCATTCTTAAAAAACCAAACCTATGCTCCATCAGCCCTCAAAAAACCCTGCCCGATTGGCACTAGAGTCCTGCAACTAGACCCATTCACAACGTTATCAGCTGCACACGGCTGAAGAGGCCAAAGGCAAGGCAGCGAAGAGAGATTTCGTTTCCCACCGTCGGGCCACGGGAGCGAGTTGCGGCGATTTTTTTCCTTTTCCACTTTTATCTAGAATATTTCCCTGAGCTGGTTTTTTCCACTGGAAACAGCACCTCTGACTTAATCAGCATGATTCCCACACTGATATTGTTATCTGCTTAACTGCATTACAGTGCTATTTATACCGCTGTACCTTGGAAATAACGATACCGTGTTTGCATCCAGCTAATTGTAGGGTGCGGCAGGGGCAGGACAAAGGAAAGCACTGCTCTTCTAATAGCATCACTCGCCCTTTTCCAAAGCCCAGGCAAGGAGAAGCAGTCTGGGAAAGCGAGGCATGGTCACAACTAGTATTTTCCGGCACCTTTCATTGACTATAGCCAAACAGTTTTGTAACTACGTTAAGTGGAAGGAGTAGAGACAGGAGGCCCAGGGCCAAACCGATAAAAATGTTTTTACTTGAAGAGAGAAATCAGTTCTCCATCAGTGCAGCCAGTTATTAGCTTGTATTCACGTCTACTTATTTTGGAGCAACGGCCAAGTGAAGAATCACCCTCCTTTCAAACACCAACTAAAATCTTTCGTCTCCAATGTACAGTGTCTCCTAATTTCTCGTCCTTAAGAGCTTCACCACATTACAGTTATTGGCACCCCTTTCCCCCCCCCCCAACTATATTGCCTTATTCTCATTTTTTTTTCTTCTTTTTGTGACCTTTGTTCTTGACTTCTCGGCTGCACGCTCTTCCAACGCGCTCAGGATAAGAACAAGAATTGAGGCAGGGATGAGGTTTGCCAGGATTTAGCAAAATCTTTGACTTCTCAAAACGCGACACAAGGGGAATGGGTCGGGGGAAGATACAGGAATACATATAAACCATGTAACGGTCTTAAGGATGCGATAAGGAACCTCCACACACGCTTCACAGGCAACAAGGAGGAAGCAAGCCGTGCATTGCAACACTACCAAGGCAGAGAAGCCGAAATTAAAGCTGGGAGGTGAAGGCAACATGCAACTCGGCGGGGGCTGTGCCGATCGGCGTGCAAACAGCTTTGAAGTAGCACGTTGCACAAGTCCTGGACAAGTCTGGCTTTTAGGGCAAAAGCCATTCCAGCGATATTTAACCACCTTTGCCATAGAAGCTAATGAACGGGACATTTGACACCTTCCATTGTGCAACAGGCATTAAAGACAGCATCTACAAGGAAGTCAAGAGTCTAGAATTCAAGGTCTGGCGGCTAGGTACAGCGCTTACAAAAATAGCAACCGTGCGGAGGGCATGCGGCTTGTTCTAGGAATCTAATCCGCTTCCAAGGCCTCTAAAATAATAAAAAAGTGATTGAGCGAGATCGCAGGAGATAAAAGTAAAATAAAAGACCAAGATGACTTCTATTTAAGCCGGTCAGAAGATAACAGCTTGGTTTCGCTTGCCTTGACAGCCCGGCAAGTCACGACTAGGATTTGAAGATCTTTGGCTAGAAACACCAAGGGGAAAATCAGTTTTCATAACAAATGTAACCTCCCTCCCCATGAAAGAAGAAAAAAGAGCAGGTGCACTTGGAGCGGGTACAGGCAAATATGAACCAGGTGGCTCTCATGTACTCGCAATAGCCATCCACCGCTCTTCTGAGCGCTTGGAAGATTCAGGCGGGTTTTGGGGAGGGGAGTACCAATAGTGAGAAACCTGCACTTGAAGCAGCACGACATGGTAGGCTAGAATGAAGGAACAAAGCCAGCGCAATATATTTCATCCCCGAAAATCATGACTACTTACTCATCCCAAACAGTCATTCTGCAAGATGCAAAGTGCTGGCATATTTAAAAACCAGGATCAGATAAAGCTATTGTCCTCAGCAGAAGTAAGACCAAAACCCACCTGTGCACCCACAGAACCTTTCCCTTATAGTCCAGTTTTCCACATCTGTCTTTAAAAAGGAAAAAACAGCTCCTCCTCGGCTTCCAGATGTATTCATGGGATATTCCAACTTTTCCTGGCATAGTGATGCCTGTATCTTAATCTGAGGATTACAGTGGACTGGATAACTGGATTAACTGGATAAAGGATGTTATAGAGGCATTGGTCATGAATGCCAAAGCACTTCTTAAACTGTTTCCATATAGATTATAATCTTAGGATGGAGACGCACATTGTTCTTAAATGATTCAAGGAATCCCTTATGTCCCAAGGTTTCCAAGAAAGGGGAAGAACCTGTTAATAGATTGCTGTGCTTAATAACTGCTGAAAGGCATTGCATGGCAGTTAGCCAGGACTGCCTTTTTTTCCTGAAGGAAATTAGAAGCTGCTTTCTGTTATTATGCAAGAAAAACACCCAGCCAGGTCAGTCAACTCCGGGATAAAAATCTTTCTGAAGAACTAATGGGACCCCCCCTCAAAAACAGTTTTCATCTCATTTTACAGGGAAATTCATAGATTCATAGATGTTAGGGTCGGAAGGGACCTCAATAGATCATCGAGTCCGACCCCCAAATCACGAGGTCAAAAGGAAAACGTTTAGCACAATGAAAGGCAGCTATGCCAACCCCCTTGGGGAAATGAGAGATAAAGCAAAGTAAGCAATTACTAAACTTCACCATTAATAATTACAGTCATTAGAGAAACTTCACTCAAAACAAGTCTTACTCTGTTTGGCTCAGCGTGTTAGGAAGGCTGATGTCTCTTGCCTGCTTGAGGAAGTCTCACCCGGTGCAGTGCCTGCCAGGTGAATTTGCAAAAAAAAAATATATATATATTTTTTTCCCCCCCCCAAGCATGGAAAGGAGGACTCTAAAAAGCAAGCTACTTGGATAGATACAAAGAGCCTAGTTACCTGCAGCGCGTCCGTCAGCGTGCGGCCACGCAGTCCTGGCTCCCAAGGCTGCCTCCAGTGTTGGACTGATGGAGCTGACTAGTACACGGGGAATTTAGAGCCCTCAGGAGCGCTGCAGCCACGTGACCCCGAGAAAAGTGCCCTGCTCCTCAATTATCAGGTCCTTTCCTTGCAGTGCCGCCGACAGCTCACAGGATAACGAGCCGGTGAACTAATGAGAATCAGAACGGTACCCCTTCCAGGGTAAGAATCACAGGCTGTTCTTCCCACCTCTCCCCGAGACAAGGTGTTACAAGAGAGTCTCCGATGATGTACAGGTACATGCACGGTCTATAGAAAACGGCTTTGAAATGCACTATGATTACAACTGGGGGGTGGAAAAAAAAAAAACAAAACTCCTAGTCCCAATTCCAAAGGGCAGGAGAGCTTTGTTGGTCTCTGCATCCAGAGAAACACAGGTTGCAGTTCAGCATGAGTAGTCCAAGTCAAATTGAACAGGACTTACCCGTGAGCTTATAGAGGGGAGCACTTTGGCTTGCCTTGATCCAAGCAGAAGGGCACTGTGTGCCTGTAAGCTCAGCTAACATCTCTCCCAATGATACAGTTGTTCCAGTAAGAGATCTCACCCCCCCAAAAAAGGAGAAGTGAGTTTTTTGGTTAATCCAGGACAAGGCATAAAGACCTTGACGGTCACGTTTCTACCTCAAAGCTCTCCATAGGACCGAGCCCTTGCAAGGCTGTGTTGTTCCAAAAGTCACCTGTTGTGACAACAACGGCAAACCTGTCGGGCTTGTAATTCAGGGGCCCAGGAAATCCCAGTTATTGAAAACACGTGAAGAAAGTGCCGTCTTTTGCAATGCCTTTGTGTTGCCTAGATGTTTATGCCGGCAAATGAGTTGTTCCCAAGGAGGTCTCCCAGTCATTAGTGCAGAAAATCACTTCATCAGGGAGAAAGCAGAGAGGCAAAATTGGAGCCTCTTTTAGTTAAGCGTTGTGCATACAGAAACACAATCCATGCCTTGAAAAGCACATGGCCCAGGCAGACAAGAGGGACAAAAAAAGGGAGAGACGGGTGCACAAAAGCAAAGTGACTGAACAAAGGCCCAACAAGTCGGTGGCACAAGCAGGAACAGAAACTAAATCCCCTGATCTCCCAGCCAAGTCTGCTACAGCTACAGAGATCTTACTATATTTGAATGTGAAGCAGACCCTTGGTCAGAAATCATTATAAAAACGTCCAACCTTGGAGCGCACAAATACGAGATAGTTGTTTTGAACTATAACCGCACTATTTTTAGCGGAGACAGATAAGAGCTCCTTGAACCTGAAGTTACAGAGTAAGAGGACTGCCGAGAAGTCAATATGTTAGCCCATTAGAGATAACACAGAAAAGCTTAGTCCAAAACCCTGCCAGATAAATACAGCTATGAACCAAAATCAGCAGAGCTCCATCCTCCTACTGGAGATCCACACTATTAGACCACAGAAGGATAAGTCTCTCACATGGTAAAACTCGCACAAATTTGACAAAGAGCTCTCTGGCCAACAGCATTAAACACAGTAGCCGAGTCTTTCTAGAGTGCTTTTCATCAATACAGCCTCAAAAAGCTTTGCAAAAAAAAAAATCAAAGTCGCCATCATTACAGGGGAGAGACCTGAAGCGACTGATCAGATATCTCCTAGCAGACCAGGATGGAAATAGAAGCGAGAGCTGCATGCCCCAGTCTAGCACCTGATACAGCAAAGCTTCCCTACCTCTTCTCAGACAGAGAAATGGGACTAACGACGCCAGCTGCGATAACAGAGAGCACCCACTACAGAATTAAGCAAGAACTATATATTTAGACGGCAACTAATGCCCCTTATCTGTGTTAAAGTGTGAACATTTATGGTGCTATAAAGGCTTATAAATAATACCGGCGATGTCAGCATATTTGTGGCTTTACAGCTCTTTTGCAGAAAAGAAAAATGCCTAAACTAATCAGACAATTCAGGAGTCTACAGGGTGACTTGGACCAATACCTGGACTACAGAAAGAGGCAACGATTTCTGATATTCTGTAGGATCCCCTGACAAAGGCCGTGCATTTCTCTAGAGGAACAGAAAGCAAAGTGACCTCACGGTCAATGCTCAAGGCTTCTTCGGTGTAAAGGGTCTTACGTATTTTGGCCACAAAGTTCCCTGCTTTCCGCAAATGTAGTGGCACCCCCCCTTCAGCTCCACAGGAGAAGCAGACTCACAAAACAGAGGTGTGGGATTGGTTCACGGGCTGGATCCCACCTGGAGTTGGCATACAGGATCAGCCTGCACAATTCAGAGCACTGGTCTGGCCTTGCTCCATGGATCCAGCTGCGTGCTGGCCCATTCCCATGCTCCAGCCTGAACCCCCTGCCCAGACCTGGCCACTAGTGCCCATCATAGAGGACAGTCTGGTTGTCCCCTGCGGATACGAAACTGGATGCCTTTATGTCCTCTATTTTTCTCTTGAAAAGAAAAATAGAGGACGTAAGGTCATCAGGTTTCGTATCAATAGAAGACAGAGGACAACCGGACCGTCCTTTATGATGGCCACCCTACTGGTGCGCTAGATTGTCCCATCACGTAGCAAGGCCACATTATACAGCCTGCAGCAGGGCTCCCCATGGGTCCAGAAACTTGGCAGCAGGAGAGTGCCAACACTGCCAACACTCCCCCACTGCCAAATTTCCAGCTATGTGGGGAGAATGGCTTTGCAGACTGGATCTAGCCTGGGGGCCAGAGGTTGGGGACCACGGTCTTGCGGCATCACCTCCTTGGAGCAGCGGAGTCAGAGTCTCTGCTCTTCCCTGGAACCTGCAGTACCGAGACCATAATTGTAGCTTCCAGTAAAAAAAAAATCATGGGTGGACAAAGGTTCAGAAATCTTAGCTCCACATCTCACGTTCCAGCAGACTCAGATGGGATCCATTAGAAAGCCTCATCTTTGGAGATGTACTCGGCCAGCACTGAGTTAAGAACGGAGACCATATCAACAGTCCCACCTAATGCTGCTCTGCATGGGCATGGAGAAGATCACAGCATAGCGGCAATCCCAGCTGGACTGTTGTCCAGTACTGTCTGCACAGCCAACCTGGACATCCCCAGGAGGTCTGGCCTGCTTCCCACCAGCTGGACCAACGTGATGGAAAACACTTCTGGCAGAAGCACTTCATTTGCCTATTGTGCAAAAATAAAACTGGACACCATAGGCCCTGTCGCTGTGCACCATCACACGGCATTGCATGGTTTTTATGGCTGTAGCCGTGTTGGTCTAAGGACGTAGGTAGGCAAGGTTCTTTGGGTAGATGAATAAAAGGCATTACAGGCCTTTTATTCCTAACAGCGAGGCGGAGAGGACTCTTTTGGGAGCCTCTATAAAAATCAAAGACATCAACTGCTACACATCCACCGTCACAAATGCCGCTAGTTGATCAGGGCCTGATTATCACACCACAGCATCCTTTACCTCCGCTTGCAGCATAAGAAGGAGTTGTAAAGGCCCTTTATAAGAGAGATGTGAAAGCACATGGCTGAATACCTGAGAATTCAGGTCTCCAAGTTTAAATAGAAGACATGCAAGGGGAGTAGGGAGAAGTGAACCCAAGTAGTGTCTTAGGAAACCGCAAGGACAAGAGCAATTGCTGGACACTTGTAACTAGGCAGAGCTACCTGCTGGGAGCCAGGGAGTTTTAACGAGCGACTCACCGATGTTGCGACAACTAGCACGTCTCAGAGTCGGGATGCAGAAGACTTGTGTTAGCAGCTACTGCCACTCCACACCGCTGGCATCAAAACCTGGCAATAAAACGAACAGTCGTTACAACCCGGAGGTATGCATACGGTCAGATGGCTTTATTATCGGGTTTCTTATGTAGCATTTTCAATCTGCCGTAGCCCAGCCTTCTCAGCCAGAGCTTCACATGGATCGTATTAAAAGAGGTCGGAGCAGAGGAAAAGCGCTTCTGAAGGTTACCCAAGCCCATGCCTATTTTTAAGCAGGCAACTAGCTACATACACCACTTCCTTGTTTCAGTAGGTTGTCAACGCAAAGCCGTAAAGATGCTAGATGTGATTTCTTGACCCAAGTGAGAAGAGGAAATAACGGTCCGGCTGGTTTGAGTCAGGGTGCGGGGAAGGAGGGGAGTTCTTGGGTGTCTCTGAGCCCTACAAAAGCTTTGAACATAACTGCAAGTCACCACCGCAGCTTCAGCAGCCCGGAGCAGAGGGAGAGGAGTGATTGGAAACAAAACTCTCAGCGAATTCGGCTGACACGAGCCTCTCCCTTCTCTTCCAGGAACCGAGGAAGCTGCCTTTCTCAAACGTGAGTTCTTTCCCGTCTCCTGCCTTAAAAGAGGAGGCATTTTACTCAGCTCTCTCCCTTGACTAATGTAAGAGATAAGAAAAAAAAATCTAGAGGGTAGAGAACAAACTAAAACCCCCAAGTATCTAATTGTACCACAAGGTGGATTGAAAGCCTTCCACTTACCAGGTTTTTTAGCCCATCTTTATAATGGGTAGAACATGGATCTATTTGTAACAACTGAGCTTCCCAATTTTTGTCAATTTTGCATTGGTCTGGTATGGTTTAACTATCTTTTGCTTACTATAAATGCCTGATCATTTAAATCACCTTAAAACACTGGGTTTTGGAAAGCAGAGTAACTGGATTTGGGGTTTCCATACACCGCTCTTAATTTCTCCCAGCTCTTTTGCTATTCTACCATGGGTACTTTTTGATCCATATTTTGAGCAGTGCCTTTTGTTCTAGGTGCTCAATGTGACGACTTCAGACCCATTTTTTTCCTGGCTTCTGGGCATCCTCTAACCTAAGTGAAGCTGGCAGCAGCAGCTCAGCTTCTGGGGAAAGCAAGGAGCAGGCCCAAGTTGCATCTCAAGAAACTGCGACAAGGACTAAAAAAAGTCCTCCCAAGCAGGAATCAGGAGGGTGCAGGTAGAAGAGAGAACAGCCCAGCTCCTGCTGGGCAGCTGGAGACTGAAAAGAAAACCTTGCTAAGCCTTTGCTGGAGCCTTCCCTCTCTCACCATTGCCAACATTAAAAAAAATAAATAAATAAAAGTCACAGAATACTTTTAGTCCATTTTACATGACCCAGGGCACCCTGACTAGCATTAGGTCAGGGGTGGGCAAAATACAGCCCGGGGGCTGGATCCAGCCTGCCAGGCCATTTCATCTGGCTTGCGGCTCCCCTAAAAAATTAAAAAATTAATATTCATTTGCTCCTAGCTGCCTGTCAAAGATGACAGGAGCCAGGGGCAGTAGGACCCAGAGGAAGCTAGTGGCAGGACCCAGCAGCAAGGTCTGCCCAGCCCTTACGCCCAACCAGAACTCCTGCCTAGCAGAGGCTTCTAGCCTGGGACCATGGGGCTGTTCCTGCTTCCCTGTGCCGGAAAGAGAAATGCAGCCCTCAACACAGTTTGCCAAAACTCAGTAAGTGGCCCTTTGCCCAAAATAATTGCCTGCCCCTGCATTAAGTACTGGCATCCTGTCACTTGTGCCTTCATGGTAGCTGCTCCAGAACTTTTGAAAAAAAAGAAGAGTTCAACTTTATATCACACAAGAATCTTTGACCTGCCTTATCTGGCTGGACTTTTGTTCCTTTTCTATCTTGCAGCTTATATTCCTCATGCTCCAGTTCCTCCCACCCCCCAAAGCCCACAAGTGCAGGCTGTTCTCAGGTGCTGCTGCTAATAACCTGCCCATATAGACATTAGATCAGCCATTTGTCTGCTCTATACAACCCTTCAAAGCACGCTATGGAAAACACTTCCTCAATTTTGCAGTGGAATTGCGCACGGGGTAAAAAGCACGTGCCTTCTCCTCCCAGCTTCCACCAAATGGGTACTTAAATAGCAGCACCCAAGGCTGAGCTATGTTTGTAGAGATTTAGAGAAAAGGAAGGATGTACAGAAATTAAAAAGGGAACTCATGGGGGTAAATCCTTCCTTCCCATCAATTCTAGGCATCCTCTCTCAGCAATAGCAGGAGGTTTCACAATGTGAGGTTTCTAAATTGTTTGCTGGAAAAAAAAGAAAAGAAAGATTCAGTCAGGACATGGGCCTTTCCTTTACAAGAGTTTACCCAAAAGGCGCACAGTACAGGATACTTTCAGCCAGGCCCAGAGAGCAGACAAGTCCATAGCGTCAAGAGGACAGCAAGACCCAGAGGAGACAGGAGTCCGTGTTCATAGATCATTGCCAGTCAAGCAGGGAATACGAGTAGGTTGGACATACTCAAAACATCCACACGCACCCCCAGTTTATTCCCTTACATGCCCATGAAGTGCCATCTCTTTGTACAGCATCCTTCCCTACTTTGTCACCTCTCTGCTAGAAACAGGACCATGCCCAGTTCAGGAATTTGCCTTCCCCTCTTAGAAACCAGTAGCTGAATGCCCAGAAAGAAAAGCAGGGTGCTTTTCGATCGTCTAGTCCTCTCCTTCCATAGAGGAGAAAGGAAGCTATTTATATAGTACCCCCAGGATGAAAGTGATCTTTTTGCAAAGCAAAGGGGCGCTGAGCTCTAGATAGAAAGGGGTTGTTGCACAGCTTCAAAATCCCCGTCAGGTTGCATGTACCAGGAAGATGCACCAGGGATGTTGCAATTCCCTCCTCCCTCCATACCCAGGATTACAGGTGGCCAACTTGCAACTCCAGAGCCACATGCGGCTCTTCAGAAGTTAATCTGCAAAGATTCAAGGAGATGCACAAACACACGGGGACCAGCTTATATTTGGAAGCTGGTCCCTGTGTGCTTCTGCAAAGATTCAAGGAGATGCATATTAACTCCTGAAGAGCCGCAGGGTGGCCACCCCTGCCTTGGATTGACCTCTTCTATTCATCAGCATCCTCAAGCCAGGCAAGAAAAATGTTAAGATTTAAATTTGTTAAAAAATGGGTTGAGTTAGCCCAATGCCCCACTGGGAACACACGCAGTTTCTGTGACGGGGCAGGGAAAAAAAAAACAGCCTGCAGGACACCCATATTTTCATGGCAAAAGGAGGAGTGCTCAGACTTCAGAGACATTTGCACCAACATTTCTGGAGATCCTGCTGAAGTCTTGAGTAAGCAGGAAGACGCCCACCTAGTGCTTACCAGCAAGACTTGGTCTCACAAGATAAAAGGTGCCATTGTTAACCCTAGAGTCTTTCCACGCGGCAGATCCAGTCGGGCACGTCTCCAAATACGCCTTGGCAAGAGCTTGGATTTAACCTGGAGCACAGCGAAAGCTCAAGTCCACCTTGATTCATTTGTCGACAACAAAACACAGTCTGTCTTCCAAAGACGGCGGAGGGCTGACTAACCGTCCTCAGCGGGTTTGTCAGGTAACAGACGTGTCAGGGCAAAATTACTGGAGGCCAGCATCTGCTTGAGACACGTCTCCAACCCATCTCCTTTGAGGAGGTTTCTGTTGTTGCTACCCTGGAGGTCCCTACATAGATTCATAGATGTTGGGGTCGGAAGGGATCTCAGTAGGTCATCAAGTCCGAGCCCCTGCCCTGGGCAGGAAAGAGCGCTGGGGTCAGACGACCCCGGCTAGGTGCTCATCCAGTCTCTTCTTGAAGATCCCCAAAGTAGGGGACAGCACCACGTCCTGCAGGAGCCCGTTCCAGATTCACATATTGGTTAGTGCTCAGATTGTTCCTCATGGCGCAGATCTTGGTTCTTGGGTCAGTGGTTCAGGATCTAATTTTGAGCCAGACTTACTCATGCTATCATTTTATTTGATGGAATAGTTACAGACTTTCTTTGCATTTTAAAACATATAGTTCATTAAAAAAACAAAACAAAAAACTTCTTGTATTCCTGTTGAACCAGAATCCTTTCGCCCTGCGGTGCCTCTTGATATCATCACTAGTTTCGAGTCTGAGATTTTCATGGACAAACACCTGAAGATCGAGTCCCAAATGCAAGGCGCTCCCTTTCCTCTGGGGCAGAACTTCTGACTGCCTTTTCCAATGCAGCAAGCTGTGGCTCATGAAAGCTTGTGCATTCAGTTAGTCTATAAGGTGCACCTCTACCTTACCTTCTGCCTGCCACGTCTGAAGAGATACTACTAGATTACGTCATTATATCTGTCCACCTTCAAAAGGACTTACCCATGAGCTTTGTCTTCCATGCACTGGGTTCGAACACCAGTTTTTACACTTGTACAGGTTAGTTCTTGCCTTTCCTAATTCACAGCTAGACTGTCTTATTCAGCTGGCCACTAAATAAAAGTTAGGTGGGTGTTTGCAGCTGGTGCTGAAAAATTTGTGGGTAAATGATCACAGCGACTCTTTTTAGCCAGCTGCTACATGCTCTGTCAGCTGCATGCAGCACACGAGATGACGTTAGGTGAGAATCACAGTGAGAGCCTTGTGGTCATGAGGCTATTGTGGGACAGATGAGAGGTAGAGGCCTGTCTAAACCACAGAGTTATGGGGAAGAGAAACAGGAGATGCTTTCATCATGTGTTGTGTATATACAATGAAAGAGGTTGTTACAGGTGCCTTGAAGAGGGCTGGTGGATCTCAAAGGGAGGGAATAATGGAAAAGAGGTAGGCACTTCCAGGAGGCACTCATACAACCCGATCATTCGGGAGTAGTGACATCAAGCCACGTGCCCCACAAAGCCACCAAGCAAGAAGGGCAGTGTCCACAACCAGGCTCCAGGGGCAATACAGCTAATTATGGCCTAGAAACCAAGTCCAACACACTTGTTTGTGCATCACTAGGATGGCATGTAGATGTTGCAACACAGCCTTCCCTAGCTGCCTCAAAATTAAGTGCATGTTTGAAGAGTCACTCTCAAAAGCCATTTGGAGGAATGATCATGTATCCAATGACTGACAAGCCTTATTTTATTTCACGTTCATGATGCAATACTTGCAGTACTTCCTAAGCCTCAGCTCAGACCAACGCAAACCACAGTGTGAAAAGGCATGTTATGAAATAAATTCGCTGGCCTGTGGCAAGCAGAACTAGCTCTTGGGCAAGTGCCACCAGTTTCTGCAGAAGCCATGCAGAAAATAAACAGGTTCCTAGCGCTCGCGTTTGCAATATGAGCCAAATCCGACCAGCGCCGCCTTATCTTCCAGACGGGGCATCTAGCACCAGGTCCCCCGCTGCTGTCTAGAGTTTGGCCAACACTGCAGAGAGGCGGAGAGGGAGGCTTGACAGCCTTGCAACACCATGCAAGCCGCATGGTCTAGAATCTCTTTAAATCCTGGATGACACTAAAAAACAGTTTAGATATCCAGCAGAAAGATCCATCTGGTTTCCGCTCTCCGAGGTACCCAAAAGGTGAAGCAAATGAGACAATCTTCCCCCCAGCACAGTGCAGGAACATGCCCTACAAGTAACGATGATGGATTCACCTTCCCCTCCCACCCTCCAAGAGACTCGCAGGACAACGGCTTTGGACCTCTTCGGAAAGTTGCCTCCATTTATTTCAAGCATGAGCAAATGTGGCCAGGGTAGCTCTTGGCACCAGGATAAATGTAAGCCCCCTCTCCCCACAATCACCTTAAGTGAACTGGAGTGCAGGTGGCTTCGCTGAGCTGAAGCTGTGGAGTATCACTGGCTTTTCCGTCAGAAACCTCTGCGGTAGCACATGCTGATTTGAGTCACCTTCGGCTGAACCCCACTGAAAGTACGGCATGTTTTCTGGCTTCACCCTCTTTTTCTTACGCTAAGGTTTTTCAGAGAAACACTTCATGGTTTGTTTTATCCGAGTCCTTTTTCCAGTGTCCTGAACTCCTGGAGGTTGCAGGAAGTTTTGGGTGGATTCATTTAGTTTTCGGACTATATTACAGGGGTTCAAAATAAAACAGAGTAGGGTTTTTAAACAGAGCCCTAATTGCCACTTAAACACAGATGGAAACAGTCATCTCCCCAAAGTTAGTACAGCTATATTTGCATATCACACAAGGGCTAGATTATTGCACCATCTGCTTTAAGTACCTTGGTATCTAGGTACCAGGCACCGAGGTGCGAGCCACTGATTGCTTCTTGAGTCTGAAAAGCAAACGGCCCAGAGAAAGAGATGCTCGTCTCATTGGCCAAGTTGTGTTTTCATATTATTTTGTGCCTTTGGCAACACACAACAAGCTGTGCCTTGAGACTCCTTTGAGAGGTCTTCAACCTGTGTCTGATTGCAGGCCAGCCTGGCAGCGGTTTGAGCCATCCCCTATACAGCCCCCAGTTGGGGTGTCCTCACTGCTTCACCCCTGTTAAGAGCACTTCCCTAAGCAAGCTGTGGACAGGGAAGTTTTAAGTTGAATAGTAGGAAAAACTCTCACTAGGAGAGCAGTGAAGCACTGGAACAGGTTACCCAGAGAGGTGGTGGCATCTCCATCCTTGGAGGTGGCATCTCCATCGTTGAAGACCTGGCTAGACAAAGCCTTGGCTGTAATGACCTAGTTGGGGATGGTCCTGCTTTGAGCAGGGGGATGAACTAGATGCAACCTCCTTAGTAAATTAGGATTGGAAGGGACCTATGATACTATTATGATGGCAAAGCAGGTACTAAAGAGTCACCAGATCCCAACAATTTAGCACCAAGAGTCTACAAGTTACCAGCAAGCTATAAGCATCCACAGCCTGGAGGGGCTCAGTGGTATGGGCCTCCACTACGGACAGAAGCAGCAGCAAATGCTCTAGGGCAGTGGTGGTTTCATTCGACACCCCCTTAAGCAACTGAAGTTGGAAGCAATGAGGACATGGGTCTCACTGTCTCCCACAGGTCTGGGTCTGAGGATGAGGAGGAACATACATGATCCAGTCAGAGATAATCCTCTAGATTCCACTTACCCAGGGACAGTAACTTTTGGGGGGATAGGCAAGAACTTAAGTGACCACTAAGCTAAAGGGCAGGACAGCAGGTTTTCATGCCACTTGTTAGGCAGCTCTAAAAAAGGAACCGAGACAAAGCATCGATTCCAAGTGCCAATTTCATGCTCAGATTTCCAAGAAAAACAGCTTCTGGTGTATTTGAAGGAGGAATCCAATTCCCTGCAAGTACATTGCATTTTAATAGACAGAGCACTATTTTCTCATCACTTGTCCTTCAAAACCACAACTTAGAACAGCTTGTCCAGAGCGCAGCTCAAATCCGCAGCAATCAGCGGGAGTCGCTGTGAACGGCAGATTGACATTTTAGGATGCAGAGCGGTACAAGTAAAAAAGTCGCGCTCTCCCTAAAATACTTCCCCGCTAAAGCAATGAGGACTCTTAATTAAAAGAGATGGAGTGGGTTTTGCTCGCTGATTTAGAAAGCCTGCCTTCCCCAGGCTGCGCAAGTGTCCTTCGTAATGACTGAAAAGCCGCCTCGCAGCAGGAGAAGGCAGGAACTTCAGTCTGAAAGTAAGACCTTTAAATTGGATTCAGTCTGTAACCCGACTGCATCGCAGTGAGGGGAACTTTAACAAGTGAAGAGTATCTCTATTACTGGCTGGCTGAATTAGCCAAGAGAGCTGAAACGGGACAGCCACTAGACGGCATCCAAGTTATTTGGAGCCCCCTTATCCCATCCTTCTAAGCCACGCACCAGGAGGACCAGCTGGCCCGGCTCACGTTCGCTTTGCTGCGGATGCAGGAAGACGGTCCCCGCGACACTGGATTTGGTAGACTCGAGAATAAAGTTGACTTTGTAACAGAAGCCTTGAGCAAGGGAAACTCCAGTCGTTTTAATTAGGCTGCTGCTCTTTCAGCAGAGTCCTTAAAGGAAGATGAGTCACTGACTGGGGCTTGTGTGGGTGCAGGACGCACCGTGGAACGTGGCGGGGCCTGGGATGGGTTTTTGTTCAAGTTGGGTAGAAACTGGGTTTTGAGCCACCGAGTCCAGATACCTGCAGTCATTACAGCCACAACTGCGGCCCCACACGAGGCGGGAAGAAAAATCACAGCCGCTCACTTTCCTGCACCGTTTCCCCTCCTCTTTACTCCATCTGCCCGCAAACCACATCCCCCCGCTCCCCAAAGACTCCACTTGGCTGACTGCACCCGGATACAGCAGGGCTCGGGCCTTGTCCCCCTGCCTCCGGGAAGACACCTGTAATAACCACCTCCCCAGCACAGAGGCACAGATAGCAGCAAGAGCCCTCTACCTCCTTTTCTCCTTGCACCCGCTACAGCTCTTCATCCTTTTACAAGGTAGGAGCTGGCGAGGAGATGCCACGAGGAAAACTCCCATCGCCAGGGAGAAACAAGTTACACGAGCGATAGAGGACGCGAGGGGGGGAGAGACTCACAACACCCGCAGTCCAGTACCTGCACGACGCGGTCGGAAAAAGGCACCTCTTAAAACTCTTAAATGGGGAAATCAATTGGTACAGAAGGACCCCTGCGGACCGCCGGCCGGCTGGAGGGGGAAGGGACGTCCAGGGCAGGGTGAAAACAGGTCCCCACAGCCTCATCTGTCACCAAGAGCGGGGAGGGCTCAGCCTCTACCCCCAGGACAAATACACCCCGGGAAGCCAGGACGTCCAGCTCATGGGGACATTTGGCAATCGATACAGATCCCCTTCTGCAGGCCGGGTCAGGGCCAGGCGCCTCCTGCCCTGCTCCGCATGGTCCCACGGGGCTGCCGCCCGCTTGGCCCGTCGGGACCCCCTGCCCACAGGTGTCCCGAGACAGAGGGGCAGGCGTGGGAGCGAACACTTCCACGTGTCGCCCCCGTGTGTGTCACCCAAGCACCCACACGTGTCCCTCTCGGCAGGCATACCCACACGTGTGCCCCCACGCAGGTCCTGGCAGGTACCCCCCGTGGGTGTGCCCCCAACGCGTGTCCCCCCCCAGTGCCACCCACGTGCGTCCCCGGGGTCCCACGCGTGTCCCCTCCTGCAGTCCCCCCAGGACCTCCCACACGTGCCCCTGCGGCGCCGTACCTGCGCTCCCCAGCCCCAGCTCGGCGGTCCCGGCCGGCCGGTCCCCTCCCCCCGCGGAGCCGCCTTTTGACGGGAATCCCCGGCCCGGCCCCGCCCCGCCCAGGGGACACCCCCCAGTGACGCCCCCGCCCCGCCCCCCGGCTGGCACGTTCCAGCCACGCCCCCGCCATGGCCACGCCCCTCCGTCCAATGAGAGCACGGCTCTGCTCCCGACCCCACCCAATGAGCGCCGGCGGCTGCTCTGGCCAAGGGCAGCCACTTACCTTATTAGGAATAGAGGCGGGGAAGGAGGGGGAAATACCGCCCTGTCTTCTCCTAAGCCCCGCCCCTTCCCGGCTTGTGGGCGGTGCCCGGCTGCGCGTGGCTGCTGTGCCGCGTGGGGGGGGCGCGTCTACACTAGGGGCGCCGGGGCTGGGCCCGAGGCTGAGCTGCGGCCCTAGGGGGGGCTCCCCCTGCACCCACCCGATCCCTGCAGCACCTGGGGGGCTCCCCCTGCACCCCCACGGCTTCCACAGCAACCCTGGGGGCTCTTCTTGCCCCCCCAGGGCTTCCAATGCGACTCTGGGGGGCTCCCCCTGCACCCACCCCATCCCTACAGCACCTGGGGGGCTCCCCCTGCACCCACCCAATCCCTGCAGCACCTGGGGGGCTCCCCCTGCACCCCCCCCGGGCTACCACAGCAACTCTGGGGGCTCTTCTTGCCCCCCCAGGGCTTCCAATGCGACTCTGGGGGGCTCCCCCTGCACCCACCCCATCCCTACAGCACCTGGGGGGCTCCCCCTGCACCCCCCCCGGGCTACCACAGCAACTCTGGGGGCTCTTCTTGCCCCCCCCAGGGCTTCCAATGCGACTCTGGGGGGCTCCCCCTGCACCCACCCCATCCCTACAGCACCTGGGGGGCTCCCCCTGCACCCCCCCATACCTACGCACCTGGGGGGCTCTCCCTGCACCCCCTGCCTGGGCTGCTAGCACCCACCTGATACCTATAGCACCTGGCACCTGGGGGGCAAGCAACATCCAGGCCAGAGCACTGGCATCCTGCTCCCCCCGGGGACGCGGTGGTGGGAGGAAGGAAGACCAGGCAGCAAGTCTCGTACCCGATAAGGAGCACCCACGGTTCGTGGCTGGCGGCTTAACGGATGGAGCTCGCCCTGGGCAGAAATTCCCCCTGCAGACGAGAGTGACGGGCCCAACCTTTTGCTTTGATGTTTCCTTTGATGTGAAACCCATGGCTCAGATCGAAAGGTCCCAGCGGCCCTCAGTGCCTGGAAAATGGAGCCAAGGGGCAAGCGAAAGCCTCCCACGGAGCCATTTGCTTGTGACAGCAGGTGGTTTTTACCCAGAATTTGGAGGGGCCTGATACAAATAGCCGGAAGGGAAGCTGAGGCTGCAGCCACAGTGCAGACGTGCTGCCAGGAGCCCCTAGCACAGAGGCACTCGCAAACCCGGGCTTGTACCTGCGCGGCTTTGCCAATGCAGGGGCAGCCACGCAGGGAACTCCCTCCTGGCATAAGGGGCAGGAAGGGGATGGGGCCAGGGACCTAATCCCATGCATTGATCCCCTTTCACTCCCTCCATCGCTCTCACCAGTTTGTGAATTTTCTGTACAGCTTCCTTTACTGACAGTCCCCACACAGCCCCTCTAATGGGAGAAGGGTAGTTTCTCTAGACGGTTGGGTAGCGCAGCTGGATTCCCACAGCCCCGTGGATCTTAAAGTCAGGGCAGAACCCCCCCGAGGATTTATTAGCATGACCTCCATTTTTTAAATCCTGAATGACCAGTCGGCCAATGCCAAAATGCTGTTGCAAACCTGAAACATCCAGATTTCAGGTGAGCGGGTTTATCTGGTGCATCAGCCCCTCGGACCCATGGGGGTGGCTGGTCGAAGAGCGCATACTTCAGGCCTTGCCTGCTCCGTTTTAACCAACAGCTGGATTTTAGAGTTGTTCACACAGGAGGCTGTCAAGAGCTGGTGCACCAAATTTGCACTGGTTTTAACTCAAGCGTGTTGCATCAGTTTGACTCCAGAGGTGTAAACTTGGCTGGTATTCACTTAGCACAGCTGGTAGGAGCAATACTATGGGGAAGTGAAGCAATGAGGCCCCCCCGGGAGTGCTGCGGCCAGTTATGGGCCTTGCGCTTCCAAAAGGATGTGGACAGATTGGAGAGAGTCCAGTAGAGCGCTACAAAAGTGATTAGAGAAAGCAGGACTGATGAGGAAAGGGTGAAAGAATGAGGGGTATTTAGTCTGGAGAAGAGAAGAGATGACTGAGTGAGAGGGGATTTGATAACAGTCTTCAAATCCCTGAAGGGTGAATACAGAGAGGATGGTGATGGGCTTTTCTCTGTGGCTCTTTGGGGCAGGACTAGGAACGACGGCCTCAAGCTGCAGCAGAAAAGACTTTGGTTGGGGATGAAGAGCATTGGGACAGGCTGCCCACGGAGGTGGGGGAATCTCCATCCCTGGACATTTTCAAGAGCAGGTCAGACTGGCACCTGGTTGGGATGGTTCAATTGGGGTTGATCTTGCCTTGAGCAGGAGGCTGGACTAGCAGTGACCTCCTGAGCTCCACTTGCATAGATTTCATAGACATTAGGACTGGAAGGGACCTTGGAAGATCATCCAGCCCCCTACCCCAGGGGCAGGAAGTCAGCTAGGATCAAAGGATTTCCTGTGATCCTGACTTAAAAAGGGGTCAGGGAACAGCTAACTACCCAGCTCCCTGCTCATAACCAGCTTTAAGTACAAACTGAACTGGGGCAGCGCAGCCCTGTTTCATGTATTCCTCCTCCAGGCTCCGGTATCACCTCTCCCAGCTTCTTCCTGTTTTGTATTGGTGGGTGGAAGTCACCACAACAGATCTGCCCGGGCAAATGTAGGCAGGGCGATTGCAGCCCAGGCTAACTCTGGTAGCGAGATGGACCTAGCGATCTGCAAAGACACGGCACCAGAGCTTTAACATCCACCAGACCCAGAGAACCGAGCTGGGGACTGGAGGATTTCTACCCTGGCTGCTTGCTCACGTGGTCCCATTTCCACCACGGGGTGTGCGATAAGCCTATCTGCTTTCCTTCGGCTCTGCAGACTGTTTTACTCGGCCTCTTGAGCAAGCGGCAGAGGCTCTGACAAAATGCCGCACTGTTTTGCAGAAGCCTGACTCACAGCCCAAGCCTCTCCGCCAGAGGGAAACTGAAAGCCTGTGGCTTGGCTTGATACCAGCCTCCCAGCCTCCAAATCCCCCAGCATCTGCGCTCTTCTGTGACACTGGCCTCCAGCCGTGGACCATCGGTCCCACCCATTCCAGGCAACCGACTGCTCCCAGAACATCCCCGGGGGAGTCCTCTCCTGCCCGGTGCTGTTTTTCAATGCTCATTCAGGCTCCACTTCAGTGCTACTTTTACAAAGCCAAGACTGTGGGCTTCTTCCTGGGGTCCCTGAATAGCGATTCCTACTGGGGGAACTCCAGGTCTCCAGCCCCTGCCGAACTGAATGCAGCCAGTCTCGGAAGCTGGACCGCAGCAGGCAGGCAGAACTCAGCTTGGACGCCTTCCCTCCACACTAGAGCTTCAGTTTCTAGGTCTGCAGGCTTTCTTCCAGGTTCTTGCCTAGCCATGACTCATGACAAAGAGCTCTCTAAATGACCCCTCTCCCAGCTGTGTGCTCAACAAGGAAACGTATGATGCCTTTGCATTTAGGCCGATCATTCATGCATCTGACCCACCTCTGGCTCCCAGCAGTTGCCCATCCAAGTACTAGCTTGGCCCAGGTCTGTTCAGTTTTTGAGAGCAGGTATATTCA
The DNA here is from genome assembly GCF_030867095.1 of Alligator mississippiensis. NCBI lineage: Eukaryota > Metazoa > Chordata > Crocodylia > Alligatoridae > Alligator > Alligator mississippiensis. The sequence goes on from NC_081838.1 coordinate 8,969,483, forward strand.
GGTGGGTCCGGCCAGTGGCCGTTCTAGGTGCTGCCATGAGGGCTAATTGAGTTAACTGGGGCATCCTACCCCACATCCCAGGTTGTTAGTTTGGTGACATACGGTCTGCTGGGATGCGGTTTAAGCAGCTGGAGTCTCCTGAATGAAAGTAAAAAGGGGTTGAGCTGCTTCTGGGATCTAGGCATTGGCCACTGGGTGGAGATTGCTTAAATGGGAGCTGCTTGCATAGTGAGCATCCTTGCCCCAGGGCTGGTGGGTATCAGGAGAAGGACAAGGCACGTTGAGAAAATACTGAGTCTCAGCATTGCTGATCCCTGTTCTGATTGGAAATTGTTCTGCCAGGTCCAAGCGTGTACCCCTTAGCAGAGAAACGCTCTTATTTTCTCCTTCTTCCCCACAACCTTCTTCTAGTCCTAAGGAGAATTGCTTCCTCCCCAAGGGTGAGATTTGCCCAGCAGGGGCCAACACAATTTGTGCAGTACTTTGGTTCTAATTAAGTCCTCCCAGCTCCATAACTTCCACCCGTGGGTGCCCATCAGCACAGCTGTGTCTGCACAATTAGAACCTGGTATTTAACCTGCAGCCCCAGATTGCAACTTTTCCCCCAGATCAGTGCAGGTTGCTTTCTTTGGCCTTCTGGTTTTGGAGCCTCGAAGGTTAACTGTTGCACACTTTTCTCTGCAGCCAGGGACAGAAGCTCACCTTCTTCCAGTGATGAGAGAGAGCTGAGATCCTCACAGAAGCACCTGAGTCCAGGAGCTGGGTCTTTGAGAGGACACCATGTATTGTTAGACTCAGGGATAAAGGCAGAGGTCTGAGAAAGATTTATAGATAATGCTGCAGAGGCAGCAGAAGCATTTACCAGGGCTAGAAACTGGGGAGAAGACTTAAGAAAGACACCAAAATGAATCCCAAGCCCCTTTGGCTCCAACAATGCAGAGCGAGAGTCAACTCACAGCCGAGGGAGAAAGCGGAGGCATCTGGGATGTCAGCACAGGAGAGAACCCCCCCCCCCCCCCCCTTACTGTGACCTGCACACAGTAAGTTCAACTGCTTTAATTTACCAGGGAAAATGTTTTGCTAAATTGACTTAATGGCACCAATCAGGTGAAAAGAAAAAAGGCGAAATCTTTAAGGAAATGAGGGCTCTATTAAAGTTAATCTGATGGCTCAGAACTTGGCAGTCGGCGGGGGTGAACGTGCAGCAGTCACGGGGCCGCGTGAGCGTGAGGTCCAGGAAACACTCCCGAACAGGGTTTCCACCGTCTCCAACTTTGCATAGCTACTTATCCCAGTGCAAAGGGAGTGTGACATGCCACAAAGCCAAAACGATGGTGATTGATAGATGATGTGTACAGGTCACAGGCCCACTAGAGATCCTGAGGCTTGGAACAAAAACCCAGGGGGTTTAGTTGCTTTCAGGGTTTGGATGCTTGAGAGGGAGTATGTTCAGGCTGTTTTTGCAACCACGTACTTCGGCTTATTTTTAGTGAGAGGTAATTCTTGCACAATCACATGGCTCCAGGAGCTGAGGTTGTAAAAAAGCCAAGTCCCGCAAGCTGCCAACCCTGTAATGGCTGTATCAATCCTGGGAGGAAGCCGACTCAGATCCATAGGCCTGGAGCTGTTTGTCCTGAACGCAGAGAGCGAGCTCGGGGAGTGTTATGGGGCAGCTCTGGTTTCTGGACTGCGCTGGTGGTAACTCCCCATTCCTCAGTCCTCCATCCCATGCACTCAGAAATCGCAAGTTAGCTTTTCCTCCAAAATCACAGGATTGGAATTAGGAGATTTTCATGGCATCAATGTTGCTGTGCATGTGTAGCTGCGAGATCCTGGTACCTGAGCCTTTAACTTGGGCATTGTATTATGCAAAAACAAGGCTACATTTGAATCAGGCTGAGGGCTCTCTCTGCATGACTAATTCTTACCCTTTGTTGTGTTGTGATCAACAGTGAAACTGTGTGGGGCGGTGCAGCTCCGGGACTCCGGGAACTCACAGGACACTCGGTGTCAACACGTGCCCTGAGTTCCAGGAACCGCAGGGGCTGGTTTACCTCTAAAGCCTCTTGTTTCCAGAGCCAGGAAAGAGCTGGGGGATCCTAGCCATCTCACCATCACAGGTGGGTCTGGGGGTGCAGCCCTTACAGGGTGTCATGTACCCCCCGGTGTATGTCCTAGGCTGCAGCATTGAGTTCAGATGCTTCCTGGCGTCTGTTCAGCAAAGCATTTTAGCACCTGTTTAACATGCTAGAGTCTCTGCATTTCAGTAGGACTGAAGCCTATGTAGATTGAGATGGACTTTAAGCTTCGAGCTAGGAACATGTGAAAGGGCTTGGCTGCATTGGGATTGGCTGCGTTAAGGGGAGGAACTGTCTCATTATCTACCCGTGTAGTGCCTAGTATACTGGAGCCATGCTTTTACCCAGGGTATCCATGTGCTATGGCCATACTCAGACTGGTGATCATCATCTATGTGCTATTGCCATACCCAGAATGGTGATCATCATCTATGTGCTATTGCCATACCCAGACTGGTGATCATCACAGTTTGATGTCCCTTTATAGCCTGGAGAATGGGACCTATTCTACTAGGTGCTGGAGAAACAAATATACAGCCATGTGGCAGTTAAATATAATAACGAGCTTGTGCTTTTTTCATGCCCAAGCTTCATTTTCTGGACCCAAGACAGTCAAATCCTACTCTCCCTGGTTGCTTTAACTGAGCAAGTCTCTTCCCTCATGGGGAGAAAAGCTGGTCCGGAGTCAGTATGGTATGTTGGGAACTGATAGACTTGTCTTGGAGTCCATTCCCTGCCGCAGACTACCTGTGTAACCCTTGGCAAGTCATTTAGCCTCTTTGTGCCGGAGTTCCCTTCCTCCGTACAATGGGCATAGTAGCACTGTCCTGCCTCAGTGGGCACTGGGGAAGTAGATATATTCAAGACAAGGCAGGGGGTCAGATGTTATGAATATGGGGGTGGTAGAAGTACTGGAGGCAGAAGAAACGTGGCATTAAAGGAACCAGTCTGGGTAAAAAAGGAAGAGGACTTTTCTCTATTAGTCCTGCAAAAAGAGAAGTGAATGGGATTTTTCGGGGGGGAAGGGGCGGGGGGGAACTGCATGTTTCTTCCCCCCTGCACATCTCGTTTCCAGTTGGCCGGAGGGAATGAGACTCAAACTTTCCAGAAAGCCTCCTCTTCCAGCAGCCTCCAGGGGTGCTCCCAAAAACTGGAAGTACCATACAGGGACGAGCCTGCCTAGAAGGCACCTGGTTTTGAAGCATCAACTAGGGAAGGCTAATGGCTGCCACGGTCCCGCATGATTGCTTTAATCGTGCTTGTTATGGAGGCGGCGCACGTTCCTGGCAGCAGTTCCAGAGTGAGGGTGCGTTTACCAAGCCCCCGTTATTCAAATGGTTCCCAAAAGTGCCGTGCAAAATTAAAATTTAGGAGCTGTAAAGCTCTAGGGAAGCATTCATCTGCCCGCGGAGGCCTCTGGGACCAGACGTGGGGATGGCTTTGCTGCATACAGTCATTTAGGACAGGAAGTGAAAACCAAGCAAGAAAACTACCTTGACATCTCTCTAGTAAGAAAGGTCAGATCTGGAACCTATAGCTTCCCTTTCCAAGTATTGGTCCTACCGCTGCAGCTATCTCTTTCTGGAGGTGCGGAGGCTACTGAGCTGATCTACTGGTGCTAGTTTCTAGAGCCATGATTCTCAACCGGGGTGCCGTGGCATTCAGGGGTGCTGTGAGATGCTGTGCAATATTAGCACTGCTGGCTGTGAAAACACCTGTATGTAGATTCACAAGATAAATCCAGAGATTTCCTATAGGAGCCCAGAGTGTCTCTACTGTCCTGGCCTGCTGGGGACTCGCTGAGTTCTTTGCAAAAGAAGAATTGCTCTGGGGTTTTTCTGTAGTCAAGAAATGAGTGAAAGCAAAGAGCTGGTATTTTCCGAGGGAGACGACGGGGTCTGGAGTCTAAAAAGGTCCAGATCCCCTGCCCCAGCACTAGAGACTGCTGCTCTGTTTGAGATGGCCGGGAAGTTAACGGGAAGCTTTTAAGAAGCAAAAACTTTTCCTAGCAAGAAGCTCCTCGCTCCGAACTTCCGTGACCCAGAGAACGGGGTGGATAAATTGCCCCCAAAAAGTCGCATGCTGAGAGCTGTGAGTGAAGAAATTGCTTCCGCAGAATAAACAGCCCCAATGAGCCGCCGCGTGGGTGTTTAAATCTAGTGCACAAATGATCTTCGGTAATTACCGGAGATTAAGGGAGGAACAGTTTTTACCTGCGGAGTTACTGGGGGAAAGTGAGACTTGACTTCTGATTGGATCAAAGTGTAGCAATGCAACCAGCTTGGACCTGGTGTCTGTCTGGTCTGGTATCGGGTACTATTGGAGACCCAATTTTAGGTGCATCAGAGGAAAGTAAAAGCCATATCCATGCTCGCGTGGGTCGCATCCCATTTCTATTGTCAGTGATTGGTTTCAACTTCAAGCCAGAGGCTTGTTCTGCTTCCCCCACTTCCTGGGGATGAAGCCAAAGAGCAGGAGATGGCAAAAGATGGAGCGAGGTCCTGCTTGGAGACCATTTCCAGAGGGAGGTTCAGAAGTGCCGAGATAACGAGTCTTTGTTTTTTCAGTGAGACTCGTGCTCCTAAGTCAGTTAGGCCATGCTGAAAGTCCCTGGTACTGGTGAGGGGAAACCTAAAGAGACGTGGCTCCTGCCCTGGAGTGATTGTGGTCGAAGGGCTGGGCTGAAGGGGCTGCAATGTAGGGCACCAATTTGTGGATCCCTGCCCAGGCCCCAAATGGCAGGTCTTGCTCCAAAACCCATATTTACCATCTAAACAGAGGTTGGAAGGAGAATTGGGCACAAAGCCAAAGTCCATGCAGAGGCAGGACCCGAACTAAGGTCCCCAGTAGGAACAACTCAAAGACCTTTTAACCATTGGTGCACATTTCTCTCTTCCAGGTGGGCCTTCCTGATCATAGCCCCAGGTGCTTTGGGGTACACGGGCAGGATGCTGTGACCCCGGCCCCTACCTCCTGCAGGCGTGTAGATGCCCAGCCAGCCCTGTGCCCAGAGGGCAGCGGGCGATGCTGCAGCAGTGACGTTGCCGGTGGGGGGCCTGCCACCTTCCTCTGGTCCCACGGTTTTCCCACACAGTCTTTTTCCGAGGCGTGTGGTGTGACGTTGGGGACAAGAGGCTATTTTCAGCCGGGCCCTTAGGCCGGCGGCTGATAAGCTGGGATGATAGGAGGTCACGGCCGGCTGCGTTCCCGACAAACAGCTCCCGCCGCAGCAGGGCTTCGTAAGATTGAATTCCTGGGGGCTGCAGCAGGCCGTTTCTTTGTGGAATGAGGCTATTTATAGAGGCACTCACCCCTGACGCACGCTGTGTATCCACCTGAGCAGAAAGCAGGGGCAGCGGGAGGCCAGAGGCTTCATGCTATGGGGAAGGGGTGCTGAGGGAGTTGCATCCCGGCAAGAAGTGCTGCGGAGGAGGCCCTGGGGTGCAGGTACGGAGAGGGGCATCCAGGCATGCAGCCAGTGACCCCTTCCCACTCCTCTCTCCCTCTTCACCCAGCTCCAGAGATGCTCCTGGTCTCTCCAGCCCCATTGCACGTGGGTGCAGATGCACAGAAACATCCCACTCCAGGCCGAGCGCGGGGTCCGGCTGGTGTTGCCGATGGCTGGGCTGAGATGGGGTGGGTGGCATTGGGCTGAGGGAGCTCTGGGGGCTGCAGATCCTTCCAGATGTTGCTCATTAGCTTTCGGACATGCCCGGCCCAGCATAGAGGTGCCAGGGATTCACTGTTGAGCATTGCCTTCCAACAGGGGGGCACGAGCAGGATGAAAACGCAGCCTCCCCCCCCAGTTATTCAACAAACAGAAGCTCAGTCACACTGAGATCAGGTCTCACTGCTGCCTCAGTTTCCCCTTTGTGCCTTCCTTATTGCTGCCTGACGTCACGGCAAGCGGAGCTGGATGGGGATGCTTCAGGGGAAGGATTTCTGGGCTGCTGGCTGGCCTGGGGAGGGGGGGTCCTCTAGGACCCCTCAATCCAGCTCCAGTGGTAAAGGTGCTTGATGGTGACCCTCCTTCTCCTGATGGCTCGGTGAACTCCAACATGTCGCCTCGTGCGGAGAGGGCTAAGCCGGGCTCGCATCTGACCCACACACACATGCTGCAAGAGCCGAGCCCTTCCCAGTTCAAAGCAGCGCCACAATCCCTTTGTCCAGCTCTCCTCCCCAGAGGAGATGGACTGGGGGCCGTGGCCACGTGTGTAGGGGAATGCAGGACAGCGGGCACCAGGGATGTGGGGCAGAGGAGAAAAGGTGCCAGTTTCCAGGGACTCCTGCAGTGGATTGGTGTTGATGAGCTTCAGCCAGGACATAGCGAGCATTTCCGGGCAGGCGCCAGGTCTGTCAAGAGCTCTGGGCTCTTGTTGATGGGCTAATAGAGAAAAGTCCTCTTCCTTTTTTTACCCAAATAGCGTGTTCTTGTGGGCATCGGCAGCATGAGGCTGCGGACGGCTGGCGAGGAGAAGGGAGGTATTTTCATCTGGGGACATTTAAGTAAAGCTTTCCCCAGAAATGGAGCATGGCTTTCTAGGAAAGCTCTCCCACAAGCTGCTGGCATCCCGTGCCATTAGCTCAACCTGGCTGGAGTCCCACGAGGCCAGCGCGCTGCTCCTCCCGGCGCGGGTGAGCTCTGGGGAGGGTCAGCGTGCACCCTTCCAGCCACTCGCCTCTTCTTCCCGCATCTTTTGATGTTCCCCTGAAAATTTCAGAGCTGGAAACTTCCCTGCCAAAAAGATCCTCTTGCCTTGAGCCTCTGGGATGTCTCAGATCCATCAAGGGCATCGGGGCCCCTCGTGTTGCGTGGAGGAGGCACTGCTGCCATGCAATTGTCCCGACAGCCTAGGCCTTGTGGCAAGGACCAGGACTCAGAGATGTTTCCACCCCTGTCCCTGGCTTCCTCTGTCATGTCTTGATGCCTCAGTTTACCCCCTCTACAAAATGGGCACAATGCAACTGCCTCACCCCACCGCAAAACACTTTGAGACCTGTTGAGGGAAAGCGCTTTTTTCCTTTCAACCTTTAAACCTCTTGCCTTTTTTAGGTCAGATCTCATGATCGTGAGCGTCTGACCCACAGGGATCAGCAACGTTGCTTTAAACTCAACAGCCTCTTTACAAAAGTCCCCAAAGCATCATCGCACATCCCAGCTAATTGCAGATGGCAAATGAAACGGTCAGGTACTCAACCCGCCACCTTTAGGAATCAACAACCGAGGCATTACAATGTCCTTCCCCCGCCGGCTTCCCCCGGTCTGCTGCAGCCAACGTGAGAGACAAGTGGAAAATTGAATTCCTTCCCCTCATAAGCAGCAGCACAATAAAAATAAAGTTTATGACAAGAAAATATTCCAATAACCTTCTCACATGCACAGCGGACAGTGGGCCTTCGCAGCACCGGGCGCTGCGATCGGTTTTCTCGCTGCCAACTTCTGGTGCTGATGGAAACTTTATGGATCATTTGCTCTCTCCTTCCCAGGAGCAAATACCAGCGGGATGGAGCCTTCCTGCCTCGACTTCGACTGATGAGATGCTCGTTACACACCCCAAATCGTCCACGATGGGTTGTCTTGTGTGTCTAATCAGGGCTGAGACTAGCACTGGGGAACTGGCAGGAACCTGCCACAGCCCAGGTCAGACCTGAGGGGCAGCATGCAGGCAGGGAGGTAGAATCAAAGATGTCAATGTGCATTTTGAGACGCGATTAACCTGGCGAAACGGAGATTTTGGGCATCGTTTCATGATGTGTATCTAAACAATGCCCATAGGATCACCTGAGCTGGGTGCTAGGAGCTGTGCAGTCCTATCTGCAGTGCAGCTAACACCAGCCTTATTCAACCCACAGCCTGACCCATCATTGCCCCTCTGCATGGGTAGGTGATGATCCCTTTATGTAATGATATGCGCCCCTGTAAAGCTGGAGCTCATAACACTCTTGTTTTGTCCAACCCAGCGTTTCACTGAAGTGTCACCGGCCCCCAGTCTGCCTCTCTGGGCTGACGTGTTACCTGCCAACGATGAGTGCCAGCTGAATGCATTGGGCATCTCTGGGGTTGGAAGCCCGGTGGGAAGGGTGCGTGGTCCTCAGAAGCTTTTCTCCGCAATCCAGAGAGCTAGCAACTTCCTTGCAATGAGATGAGTCTCTCCTAGGATCCCCCAGATCCGGCCGTTGTGAGATTCAGCCCACATACCTGGTAACGCCAGACAGCCCTTGTCAAGCCAGTGGCAGAGGAGATGGCAGCACTAGCTTGGCAGACCTGTCATCCGTCTGTCTGTCTCGCAGCATCCGTGTGCACCTTGCCTATCCCAGCGACGCCACTGCTTGTGGATCGGTTCATATTATTTAAGGCCAGAAGGGCCTCGTGTCTGAAGTGGCAGAGACGTGAGCAAGGCACGTGTGTCCCGGTGCTCAGGCAACCTACACCTATGGCAGTCGCATCTCAGAGGACATATATTGTGCCAGGCTCTGTACCTCTGTCTCCCAGCTAAGCTCAGCAGAGGCTCGGCTTCAGCCCCGAAGCCACCTACAAATTAATTTGGTGAAACTAGAAGGGTGCCTGAGGTCCTGGACCTCCATCCCTAGACATGAGACAGGCAAGCCAAGGTGCCTGCTTTCTAGGGATCACACGTGCCAGCTGGAGCTCACCCAGGGAAGGGAAGGCTCCATCTCGAACCCTGCATGGTGCTGTCCTGCCCAGTCTCTTCTGCCTCACAAATCCTCACACCTCAAAAAGAGTCAGAAATAGGAAAGGTGCAAAGAAGGGCAATAAGGGGGGATCAAGGGATGGAGGGGCCTTCCATGCTAGGAGAGACTAAATAGCCAAGGACTTTTCAGCCTAAAAAAGCGATGCTTGAGAAGAACCATGAACGATAGAATACCGTATTTTTTCGCGTATAATATGTGCCTTCGTAAGCTGAAATCTGGTATCCCCTACCTCCGTTACAGTTATATTGTGCTAGTTGCATATTTTAAGTGAATTTAGGAGTGGATATGAATGAGTACGGGGGTAAGCTGTATGAACTGCCCCTACATGACCTCTTTCTGCAAATACGGCACTGGCACAAGCGCGGGGAACTGAGAAGGAGCTGGAAACCCTGCACTTGTCCTCCGGCATGAATGCGCGTGCGTGACTGCAGAGACCGTGCTCGAATGCATTCGTGAGCATGCGCGTACGAAATATTGGTGACCTTGTCCATCAACTGTGGCTCCTAAACCCTTCTGGAGAGACGTTATAAATAGCCAGCGTGTGAGGGGCGCAGGGTGGGTTTCGGTCGGTGGGGCTGAGAGTGTGACTTGGAGTGAGGAGGTCGCGGGGGGAATCTGTGAGATTGCATGGAGGCTGAGGAATAGCCAAGCTGTGACCTTCCTCGGAGTCCCCTAATAGACAGCTGAAGCCAGTCGGCTCCTGAGGATTTCTCCCCCTCAGTCAAGTGCCTGCCAGTCTCGGTGGTCAGGGTTCGAAATACGGAGAGGGAGCTCATGGGGGGGCTCAGCCCCCCCCATAAGAGATGAGAGCCCCCCCATAAGAGACAAGGGGCCCAGCCTGCCCTCATTTTCTATGAGTCTATGATTCTAAATTTGAGTGCCCATTATATAGGATGAAATATGGTAAAAGCAGTTTCTGCCACTTTCCACGGAAAGCAAAAGTAAAGCACGTGAGAAAACACTGCATTAAATGGTGCAGAGAGAGCCAACGGGGGTGGGGACGTTTATTTGCTCTCTCCCCCAATACAGAACCAGGGGACTTAGCATGAAACTATTGGGCAGTAGGTTTAAAATTAACATAAAGAAGTTACGTCCGGAGACTAGACAAGCATCTAGCTGAGGCCGTCTGACCCCAGTGCTCTTTCCTGGCCAGGGCAGGGGGTCGGACTCGATGATCTCCTGAGGTCTGTTCTGACCCCAACATCTATGAATCTATAGGTTTGTTTTTACCCGGCGAGTAATGAACTCATGGCCACAAGAAGCTGTGGAGGCCGATAGCTTAGCCCAGTCCAAAAGGGGGTTGGACCAATTCTTGGAGGAAAGGTCCATGGGTAGGTACTGAACTTGGCAGGGAGATGCAGAGGTTTCAGACAGAGGCTATGTGCTGGAAGCTGCAGTGGGAGAGCAACAGGGAATGGAAAATTTTGGACGTGCATCTGATCTCGGCTTGCACCCAGGCCTGCATATCTTGGATCTCCCTCTTGGCTCTCCTGGGACCTGGTCCCGTGTTCTCCACTCCGTGGATCCACACCTGGACCGAATGCCTCCACCAAGTTGACCTCCTGGATGCCCCTTGGACCCTACCCACAGGCCTGGCCACGTACGTCCAGGCCAAACCCGCATAGGCAGCCTGTACAGCAGCAAGGAGCACCTTTCCCCTTCTCGCAGTGTGTTGGCTCACACGTGGCCACTAGGATGTGGTGAGCACCTAGTGTAGACAAGGCTGCTGGTCGTTCAGTGTCTGAATGGGCTGAGATGGTGGCTCACCCCTGGCATGGCATGCACGGGGATTTGGAGGGGGAGATTATGTCCGGATAGATATTTTTCAGGCAGAGCTTCATCCATTTCTACCCCCTGGGATTTGATTTGTGTAGCCCGCACAGGGCACCTCGGGGACGTGGTCCCTGGAGCTGTAGGACTGAAAACGGCTCAGCCAGAGGACTTCATGCAGCCTGACCGTGGAAGAAGAGACCTTCCCTTTTATTGCCAAGCCAAGCCCAGCACCATCACCCAAGGGGCAGAGAAGCCGAGGCACGGCAAGATTTTTCCAATCATAAAACTCTAAGGAGGGCATGGTTGCAGAGCCATAAAAGAAGCAGAGCAAAGAGCAAGGCCTTGATCCCCGTCACAAGGGTGTCATCACATTACCCCTGTTCTTCCCCAAAGGTTGAGCCCTGTAACTCTGGGGCTCCCATGATGCAGTTTCCCTTCTCCCTTCCTATTGCATCATGAGAAATGTAGTCCCACTGGGGAGCTCCACCTCTAGAGGAGAATAGTCAGGGGGCACTAGGGCAAGGTCTCCCAGGGGGGCTTTGCAGCAGCATGGCCAAATATTTGATGTTTGCATTTCCATGGATGTCTAGTGTTTCTCTGTAGAAGATGTAGGTGAAAACTGGGGGGGGTTTCCCCCACCTTTCTGGTTTTTCTGACATTTTATATAGGGGAAAAACGTTCCTGAAGCTGCCAAGAAACAGCGCCAGAGAGAGAGCTTGGGCCTGAGCAGAGACCACCTCCAGGGGCCTGCGGCTGTCCTGACAATGACATTGGACCTGACCCCTGCAACAAGACTGTCCTCTGCTGAGTGGCCAAAGGAGATACCTTGAGCTGGTCTCCGACCGTTCCCTCGTGGTGATAAAGTCAGGGAGCACTCTTGAGTCTGGAGTGAAGCTACTGGGCAGCCATGACCTTCAAAGACCACCTACTATTCATGCCAACAAGTGCCACCTTCCTGGGGCCAAATCCCTGGGGACAAGGGAGTGAAGTGTGAGAAACCAGCAAGTAAGAGGCCTGCTGCTGGCAGCCACGGGCCAAGTCCAAGTCCTGGGAAATCTGGGGGTGACAACACTCCAGAAATCCCCTCCATAATGCCAAGAACAGTAGGAAACCCTTATTACTGGAAACAAGCCATAGTGAAAGAGCACCAGTATTCTTCACTCTGGGCCACGGAAGTCCTTGGAGCTGTTCTGGTTTACACGCGCTGCAAATTTGGCCCAAGAGGTTGCAACAGCGGGCATCATCCCAGCCCCTGCTGGTCTTCCCAGGTTGAAGGCTGGCTCCAAATGTCAGTTCAACATCTATTGCCAGCGGCCTTTGCTTTACCCGACGGTTTTAGGATCGGTTTTGGAAATTCTCCATCTCACCTGCACTGGTTTTAACAGCAACATATTTGCATTTTGTGGAGATCCTCTGGGTTGACACTGCTGTGGGTCAGCGCAGAGTTAGGCCCCTGAGTCTCTAGGGCACTGGAGATAGCTCCTGACGTGGTGGTTCTGGGGATTTCTTGGGTTCCCGGCTGCCTGTGAACGTGGGCGCTGGACACGATAGCTCAGGAAACACTCTCCAGTCTGAAGTTCCTAAAAGGTAGAGAGCGTGATGCACTTGGATGTTTTTTGGTTGTTTTTCCACTTCCTTTTCCCTGGGCTGGGAGCCACTATGGGGAATCTAAGCTGATCTCTCCAGAGAAGCAGACTCATACAGGGCCAGATCTACCCAGCACGTAAGGCTGCTAGTGCTCAGTGAAGCACCCCCAGGAGACATGGAAGGAGCTTGGTTTCCCCCACAAAGTACCACTTGGCTCCTCCGATCCCACTATTTCTAGATCTTACAATTTCCTTTTGGCATTGACCTCTCTCATTTGTGAACTTTAATTCTGGGTCCCTGCTGTGGCATTTGCGTATTGAAGTATTCAGCATTTTCGAGAGAGGGGAGTGTGCATGTGTGGTTGTGTGTGTGTGTGTGTCTAGGAAACAACTGCAGAGGCAAATTTGTCTGCGTTTGTCTCCACACATCATAAATTACATGGTTCTGCTTGTTCTTTGAGGCGGCAAAGCTGCGGTCAGGCATGATGTAGGGGTTATGTTTAGATATCTATACACTGGGAACACTTTGGCTTCTTCGCCTCCTGGAAAAGCAGCAGATAAACTCGTTGAACTTGGTTGGTGTCCACCAAGTTCACAGAGAAGCCATTTCCCCCAGGTGAGCCTCTTTCCAGCTTCTTAGGTATTTTTTTTTAAACTCCCTTCCTTGTTGTTTTCACAAATCCTCCTTTTTTTCAGGCTGTTTCTTTGCTGGGGTTCAGAGGCTTATTGCTCTCTGATGTCACCCAGGTCCTTCTTGCTTGCTTCCTATCGCAAGGATTGTAGTTTAAAAGTTGGCCGCAGGAGGATCCGGCTTCTTTTGGCGCTGTTGAGCCAACAGCAGCAAGACGCTTAGCAATTTGGGACAGAACTTGTCTTTCTGTTCCCTGCTTGTACATCCCACTGGGGTCTTCAGCGATCAAAAAGGCAAAGCCTAAACGGCTTGTCTCTTGGGGCAACACTGCACTGGAAAAAGAAGGGGAAGTGTATAGGGAACAGCTATCCAGCTGACGGAAAGGGTGCTTAAGAGGGGAACTTCTTCAAATACTTGAAGTAGAGGGAAAGCACCCCTACACCTCTTGCTGCAGAGAGGAGGACACGGACCAATGAAGTCCCCCGGTATATGGGGTCTTGAAGTTGCAGCAAAGCAAGGGTAGATTGGATATCCGGAAAAACATGTTCACTGTTAGAGTGGAATCACTCGCTGGAGGCGTTCAAGAAGAGGTTGGACAGACACTGGATGATCAAGGCATAGCTATGCCTATGCTCTCCTATGGGTATCAAGGTTGGAGACTTTGGGCTGTGCCAATGCTTCTGCTGGGACCGAAGCCTAAGGTTCCTGGCCATGGGGTCTTGCCCCTCCACTCGGGGTCAGACTGATTGCCGTATCTGGGGTCAGGAGGGAATTTGACCCCTGGTCAAATTGGTATAGACTCTGTAGTGGGGGGGCACGGCTAGGGTCTCTTGAGCATAAATTAGCAACATTTCACAGAAGCAGGACGTTGCCTGCCCCTGCTTTACCTGTGGGGGGTTAAGGTGTTAGGTCTGTGTTGCGTCAGGGTTGACGATCGTTTTATGCAGAGTTTAGATTAGGGATTATATAGGATGGTTTGGATGGGGATGACCCAGCTTCGGGCAAGGGATTGGACTAGATGATCTTTGGAGGTCCCTTCCAGCCCCACTTTTCTATGATCCCAGAGGGACTTTCCAAAGTGTCTCCATCCATGCAAGTCATCGTCCTCAGGCCACGTCTGCTGAGATCAGTACCCCTGCCAACCACCAGTACCACCGCCCACTGTCTCCTGCTCTGCCCAGGTGGGGCGAGCAACAGCAAGCAGGTGGGGCTTGCTTCTCAGGGGGTCAGGCTCAGCAGGTACAGACAAGCTGTGAATCACTGAGGCTCGGACACATTAGGAGTCCATTGACCTTCCACATCCCTGCCCCAGCAGAGATCTGCAGTGAGGACGCGACCGCGGATGCTCTGGAAAAGTCCCGACTTCTGCCCTGAGCTGTTCATTCCTCATGAGAAAACCTTCCCCCACCACTCACTGGGGCAGCTGTGAGCCAAGAACACGGGAGAGAGACGGCGTGCAAGGCTGCTGCATCAACGAGCGTGGGGGCGTCAGAGCAAAAATGTTCTCCATGGCTTCTTCCATTACCGGAGTCATGGAAAGCTTCTCCTGTTCCCAGACGAGGTCACTGTGCCCTGTTGAAGCTAAGTGGATGTTAACGCTAGCAGCATTTAGAGGCCACCTGTGTTTTGCAATCAGAAGTTTTCTTGGGTGAAAATGCGTGTGCCATAGACCAGAGATGCTCAACCTGATGATCTGTAAGGTCCCTTCCAGCCCCTAGCAACTATGAAACTATGAACCCCCCACCCTGGAGCCCAGCCAAGGCTAGGCATGATCCCTAATCCCGGCATATGGGGTCTGATGTGGCCCATGAACCAGCCCCGCGCCACTCCTCTGGCCCATGGGACCAAAGCACTGAGCACCACTGCCATAGACTACACCAGCCCCCACTATTCTGATGCCCATCTAAAGCAGAGGTGGCTTTCGGAGAAACTGGAACGACAAAGACTGTCCTGGCACTTCTGTTGCATGGTGCCGAAGCCTGCAAATGGGTGGAATTAGCTTCTGGCTAATTTTGGTGCCAGATGACTTATTTACCCACTGGCTGTTGAGAGAAGAGGCCGGGGTTATAGGCTGGCTGCGTCATGGGCACCCCCAGCAGTAAAATGAAAAGTTTAATGACTAGGCAGGGGCTGCTTTAAAATCTTTACAGGGTTACCTCTGGCCTAATTAAGCCTCAGCCGCTGCTGAAACCGTGGCAACCAAAACGACTTGTAAGCAGGCACTCCAAACACTGCCAAGCTGCCTATTGCAGCCTGTGATGGCATCGGGGCCCTGCCAGACTCCAGGTGGGACAGCATGTGCAGCATTGGGCAGTGTCCTACAAGCCAGGAGCTTAATACCTGGGAGAGGTAGATTCTGCCATCACATCGGGACTGAATGGGGTCCGGCACGTAGCACGGCCCATGGTCCAACGGCCCTGTGGTGGTGAAGGGAACAATGCTGTGATCAAGGCTGTGTTTTTCCCCCTGAAATTCTGGGCTGGGCCCATCTCCTTCTCCAGCTGGAGCTTGACCACTTTGCATAAATACCATCTTTTCTCCCAAAATACCCCTCTGCCCTGGAGATTAGGGTGTGCATTATATATGAGGAAATACGGTAAGAGCTCTTTCGGTGGCTTCCTGGGCAAAAACGAAACTAAAGTCTGCAGCAGTGCACAGGGAGCCGAACACCGAGCAGGGGTTTCTTGCAAGTCCAAGTGCCCCCGAAACTGGACTAGGAAGTCAGTCCCCTGGGACCAATAAGTATTTATTTCTGCAAAGTGGAAAAGCTTCATTAAGAAAGGCTGGGGAGAGCCAAATGGCTGGTGCTCGGGGTACTTCCCGTCGCTGCTGGGAAGGAGAAGACCCTGGCAGAGGTGTCTCCTGACCATCCACCCTTCCCTAGCTCTGGTTGCAAGCTGTCTAAGACTTTGCTTCCCCAGAAGGCCGCGTGCCCTGTCCCTTAGTAGGGAGGCTGCAGCCAGGCAGAGCATCATGCCCTGGTTGGAAAGGCAGTGGAGGCTGAGTCTCTACGGCATACCAGCGCTTGGCATGCCATTCCAGCCTGGATTAGGAGCGTGCTGACCCTGGAGCTTTGCTTTAACTCTTAAGCCAGCAGCGTGGTGCAGTCTAGTCCATCAGGCAAGAGCAAGGGGTGAATTTGGGCTTATCTGAGTCACCTGCTGCTTCCCAGCAGGCAGCGGCTTTCTCAACCCCACCTGCTCCGGCCTCTTGCTGACTCTGCTTATTCTGTGATTTCTTTTGCTGTGCTTTTGCTTCATCGCACTGCGATGTTTTGCAAGGCAAAGGCAGCTCTGCTAACCACTAGTACAGGTACACAGAGGATGACTAAAATGCCCGCTTCTTGCTAAATGAGGCATGCTTTCCAGCCCTGCTTTGCTGACCTGTTCCCTCCTAGGGTGAAACGTCTCAGCCCGCAACTACTTTCAAGCCCCCGCAAAGCAAGGAGAGGCCCTAATTCCTTTGAATGTTGGGAGGAGTCAATTGTCCACTTGACTCATCAATGCCCTAGGATCACATGCTGAGCTCTCTATAGAAGAGGTAGCACCCAAGTGGATATTTAAAAGTAGCAGTGAATTGTGTGACATTACACAATGAATACACATTTCACAGATTTCATAGACATTAGGGCTGGAAGGGACCCCGGAGGATCATCTAGTCCAGCCCCTCACCCCATGGGCAGGAGGTCGGCAGGGATTATAGGATCCCAGCAAGATAAACATCCAAATGTCTCTTGAAGGTGTTCAAAGTAGGTGCATGAACCACCTCCGGTGGCGACTATTCCAGACCTTGGGGGTTTGGACAGTGAAGAAGTTCTCCCTTATGTTCAGCCTGAAACGGTCACGGAGGAGTTTGTGACCATTTGACCTTGTCATCCCTTGGGGCGCTCTGGTGAACAAACGTTCCCCCAGATCCTGATGACCACCGCTGATAAACTTATAGGTGGCCACCAGATCACCCCTGAGCCTGCGCTTTTCCAGGCTGAAAAGTCCCGTGGCTCTCACCCTCTCATCATAAGGTCTGTTTTCCTGCCCTGTGATCATGCACGTGGCTCTTCTCTGCACTCTCTCGAGCTTCTCCACATCCTTTTTGAATAGTGGAGCCCAAAACTGGATGCAGTACTCCAGCTGCAGACTCACCAAGGCTGAGTACAACGGGGGAATGACGTCCTGGGATTTGCCTGAGAAGCATCTATGGATGCAAGCCAGCATTTTGCTCACTTTACTAGCCACAGCATCACATTGCAGGCTCATGTTCATCTTGTGGTCAGTCATGACCCCCAAGTCCCTTTCATCTGTAGTGCTAACCAGCGTAGCGCTGCCAAGCCTACAAGCATGCTGCAAGTTTTTCCTCCCAAGGTGGAGAAACTTGCATTTTTCAGTGTTAAACACCATCATGTTCTCGTCCACCCATTTGCTGAGCCTGTCCAGGTCAGCCTGGATTGCCCTCCTGTCCTCAGGTGCGGATGCTTTACCCCAGAATTTGGTGTCGTTGGCAAACTTGGCCAGTCCGCTTCTGACACCAATGTCTACATCATTAATCATTAATGATGGTTTGCTCCGTTACATGAGGACCCCCGCATGTTCTCCATGTATGGATAAACTCTGCCTGCGTGCCTGCATCTGTCTGGATCTACGCAGCAAAGCACTCCAAACACTTCCGAGCAGTCTGTTCCACCCAAATGCTGGGCTTAGGGGCTGGCAGAAAGGGAGCAAAGGTGGTAGGGGGGCTTTCTTCTTGGTGACTGTCCCAGGTGGCCAGGGAGATGGCTATAGACCAGACCCCAGGGTTGGCAAGCCGATCAATTGACCAGTCCGATATTATCAATTGACTGCATACTTTTTGACTGGTCAAAGACTGCAGCAATGTTACAAAACCCCCTGCATTTTTGTAGTTTTCTTGACAGATATGATGGATCATTTTTGGACACATTTCTTAATGGAAAATTTGTGCTTTTTCTGTGTATTATTTGGATCTATTGGCAATTTTCTACAATTTTTGACCAATACGTGCCTGGTCAATTGACTGATTTTTATTTGACTGGTCAAATATTCAATCCAGTAGACCCAGGCAGATACAGAACCAAAGGGCCAGAATGATCTGATTTATTTGCCACCTCTTGGATGGATAGATGGGTGTTTGGGTGGCTGTTTGGACAGATGAAAAGTGCTTGGATAGATGGATGGATATTTAAGACCATTATTAGATTCAGTGTCCAGTTCTGGGGTTAGCATTTGATGTGGGTGCTGCCACATTGGAAAGGGTTCAGAATAGAGCAGGAAGGTGGAGTTGGGGTCCAGCTTTGCAGTGAGATGCTCAAACATGTGTCTAATGAGAAGCTCCAAGAGATGGTTAAAGGTGATTTCATCACGGTAAAAGCACGCTTGCACAAGAAAGATGTCTCTGATAGTGCATGCTGCTTTAATCCAACAGAAAAAGCCACATGTGAGATGTGGCACCTGGAAGCTGAAAGCACAGAGTCACAGGGAGGGACAGGACCTTGAGAGGTCATCTGGTCCAGGGGTGCCTAACCTTGTTATGCTGAGGGCCGGCAAACCGTGGACCAGAAGTGACCATGGACTGGCAAACCATGGACAAGAAGTGACCATTGACCAGAAAAATGCAAACCAGCAGTGACAAGCATAATGCGAGCAGGCAGCCAGTTCACAGAGAGCCGACCATTATAGTCGGTATAAAAAAGGGTTGGTTGCTAGTCCACAGTATGCTGGTCACTTCTAGTCCACAGTTTGCTGGTCTGCGGTCACTCCTGGTCCGGCAGCCAACCCTCCTGCAGACCGGCAGCCTTTGCGACCCAGTGGGTTGGGAACTCCTGATCTAATCCAGCCCCCTGCCTGGATCATCTCTATCCAAACCATCCCATGCAAATCCACTGTCCAGCCTCTTAGCAACACTGCGCAGTCACCCCTGACACAACACAAGACATCACACCCAAACCTGACACGGGTAAAGCAGAGCGACTATATTGGCCAATGTCCTGCTGCTGCAAAGGTTATTAAAATATGCTCAAGAGATCCCAGGTAGAGGCCATGCCCCCCAGTACAGAGGAAGGCAAACTCCTCCATGGTACATACCAATCTGACTATGGAGGAAAACACCTTCCTGACTACATATGGGGTCTGACCCTGAGTGGAGGGGCAAGACCCCCTAGACGGGAACTTCTGGGTTGAAGTCCGAGCAGCAGGAGTGGCACAACCCAGTCACAATCCCCAGCTTTGGCTGCAGTCAACACCTAGTGCCTCTGAGAAAGGCTTGGAAAGAAAACCCTGACACAAGCAGCACCAGGAGGGGAATCAACTCCCTCCTGGCCCCATGCGGCAACCAGCAAAGCCCCAAATCCTGGGAAATACCCAGAGAAGCTGGTGCATGGAGGAGATCACCTAAGGACCTTAGGGAGAGAGGCAGGCTTTGACATCCCCTAACTAGCAGCTGGACTTGATTTCAGCATAAACTGCATTTTTGCTGAGACCGTGGCGCCATCTCGTGAAATCCCAGGCAACTGCAGTCGGGTTGTTGGTTGTAGCCGTGTTGGTCTCGGGACATAGGCAGACAAGGTTCTTTGGGTAAATCCGGTATCTTTTATTAGACCGACTAAAATAGTTGGAAAAAGTGTTCTTTGCAAGCTTTCGGGTACAAACACCCTTCTTCAGGCATGGGGAGCGTCTATGCCTGAAGAAGGGTGTTTGCACCTAAAAGCTTGCAAAGAACACTTTTTCCAACTATGTAGTCGGCCTAATAAAAGATATCACATTTACCCAAAGAACCTTGTCAGGCAACTGCAACACACCCCATGAACCCAGGGGTGAGCAGGAGCTGCTTTGTCAAGACGGCAGCTGTCTGAAGGTTGATACGGGCAACATTTTACCAGCAAAGCTCTGCTAGGAGCATTAGATACACAGGGCTGTCTAATGGGAATCTTGTATGAAAGCATCAGAAGCTTTTTTGCCTCAGTAACACCTCTTACAATGCAGGCTGTCCCTGAGAAACCGGTCTGAGAATTGCTGACAGCTCTGCCCAGCTGCTGAGCTAGCTCTCAGACAAGGTGTGTGGGGCACTGAGCAAGTCATGCCCATGCCTGTTAACAGCAGACAGCGTGAATCTCCTCTTTGCCAAAGCCAGTGCTGTAAAAACCACCTCAGGCCAGATTTGCAAGGGGATTTAGGTGCCTGAAAGGATTTGCAAACCTGCCTAAATAGGTGAGGCACCAAACTCCTGCAGATATGCATCTCCTTAGGCACTTTGGTATTTATCCCATCTGCAGCTGCGGGCATCCAAATACTTTTGGCCCCCTCTGCTCTCTTCTTGACCCAGAAGTTGTACCACTTTTAGCTGTACCCCTATAGTTGATGCAATAGTCCTAGCAACACTGGAACAGGAAAGGGAATAGGCTGTACTGGAATAAGACCCTTTTATACTGATGCACACATGTACATTAGAGTTTATACTGGTGATGGTGAAAAATCATGCCCCTCGCCCAACTGTCTTAGTACAAAAATACCCTGCAACGTAGCATGCAATGCCCATGTTCTTCTCAGGTCTCCATGCTTGCAACTATGCTGATAACAGCCATTTGTATTGCAAAGCACCCTTTTCCCCCTCCTTGATTTGAGGTTTATTATTATGTATGAAAATATTGTGGTTATAGCTCTCTATGTAGACCAGTAACAAGCTAATGATGAGTTGCGAGCATTGTTGCCAAGGCCAATGGCATACTGGGCTGTGCTGGTAAGAGAGCTGCCAGCAGATGGAGGACAGTGATTCTTTCAGTCTATTCAGCACTGGTGAGGCCACATCTGGAGTCCCGTGTCCAGTTTTTGGTGCCCCACTACAGACAGGATGTGGACAAACTGGAGAGAGTCCAGCGGAGGGCAACGAGAATGGTTCAGGGGCTGGGGAACGTGACTTGTCAGGACAGGCTGAGGGAATCAGGCTTATTCAGTTTGGAGAAGACTGAGGGGAGATTTAATAGCAGCCCTCAACTACCTGTAGGGTGGTGCCAAAGGGGATGGAGCTGGACTGTTCTCAGTGGGGGCAGACGACAGAACAAGGAGCAATGGGCTCAAGCTGCAGCAAGGGAAGTTGGATATTAAGAAAAACTCTCACAAGAAGAGTAGTAAAACACTAGGAACAGGCTCCCCAGAGAGGTGGTGGCATCTCCATCCTTGCAGGTTTTCAAGACCTGGGTAGACAAAGCCCTGGCTGGGATGATCTACGTGGGGCTGGTCCCGGTTTGAGCAGGGCGTTGGACTAGTCGTGACCTCCTGAGGTCCCTCCAACCCTCACGTTTTATGATTCTGCGAGTATAAATGAAAACAGGGAATGGTCTTATGTGAAGTTGGAAACAGAAGAGTGGAAAAGTACTGCCAAAACACAAACAGAAAACAGGACTGTGTACACACACACACACACACAGCCAAGACCAGTGGGTTTGCGTGAACCCCAGAGCAGCCTTGAACACTGGTGGAGCCGGATCAACTCTCAGGACCCGCTCTGACACCCAGGCTCCGTAACCGTGATTTCTTTAGCACAGGGGTGCTCAACCGCTGGCCCGCAGGCCAAACGCAGCCTCTGGAGCCATGACATCTGGCTGGTAAGGGTCCCACAGGCCAGGAAATCTGGCAGCAGGGGAGCAGCGGCAATAAATAGAGTCACCTTCCCCCACTACCCAATTCCCAAACCCCACGTGGCAGGCTGCAGCAAGCCCGTGCCCCTGCCCCCACCCACAGCTGGGTCAGAGCAGGGCCATGCCCCCTCCCCAACAGCTGGATCAAGCTTGCCCCCTCCCCCACTCCAGGGGGAGCAATAGACAACAGGCCCCAGAGGGATGCTCTTGCCCAGGGCAATACCCGGCCAGGGGATGGTGCCCATGGCTCCTGCCCCTGTGCAGTCAGGTGGGAGCTGGGCCCCATCTGCACCAATGCACGGCCCCGCACGTGCAACAGCCGCGCACCCGCTCTAGGCTCCCTGCAAGAAACGGCTCTGCGCATGCGCAATGAGAAGGGCGACTCCCCGGGGCAGGCACGCATGCGCCACGAGGGTGTGGCTGTGGCTGCGTGCGCATGCGCAACGAGCATAATGATTTCGCTGGGTGTCTTTGAAGCATGCGCATGAGGAGGGGCGTGGCAGACCCGCCCTATGGAAAGGGTGGCGCATGCGCCAGCCGCGCCCTTGGCCGCACCCTGCGGCGCACGCGCATGGGAAGGGTCACGCCTCCCTTCAGACAAGGGGAGGAGTCTCGCTGGCGGCCTCCAGCGCATGCGCAGCGGGAGGGCTACGCCCGGGCGTGGCGCTGGTCACGGGGGGGCGGGGCCACACGGAGCCCCCTCCTCGACCTTGGCGTTCTTCTAGCCCCGCCCTTCTTGCGGCGCATGCGCGCTGCGGAGGGGAGGTGCGTGAGGAAAAGAGGGGAGGGGCGAGGCGGAGCCTCTTTTGGAGCCTGCGCACTGGGCCCGTTCTAGGAGGGGCGGGGCTTCCGGCGGAAGCTTCACCCCTTTCCGGCCTTGTCATAGCAACACTGGTCACCGGGGAGGCGGGCAGAAGGACAGAGGGAGGCGGTTGCTGCAGGTGCGCGGCGGCCTCGGCGTGGGGCGGAGGCTACCTCGTCAGGATGTGGGGGGCAGTGTGGCAGCGAAGGGGTTAAGAGGAGGCACTCCTTTGTGGGAGGGGGGATGCTGGGGGCAGTGTGGCAGCGAAGGGGTTAAGGAGGGGCACTCCTTTGGGAGGGGGAAGGGGGATACTGGGGGCAGTGTGGCAGCGAAGGGGTTAAGGAGGGGCACTCCTTTGGGAGGGGGATGCTGGGGGCAGTGTGGCAGTGAAGGGGTTAAGGGGGGGGTGCTTTGGGCCTGAGGGCTTCCCTCTTCCCAGGGGCAGGGGGAGCTGACAAGCCCTGCTTGGCTCTCCCTGCCGACAGGACATGAGGTGCGGCCCCAGCGCTCGCCATGGGGTCCCCGCTGTCCCACTTCGTTAGCGTGGCCCGCAGGCAGCGGTGGGAAGAGGAGGACGATGACATCCTGTGCAGCCGGGACCGCGAGGAGGACATCGCCAAGTTCCCCTACGTGGAGTTCACAGGGCGGGACAGCATCACCTGCCCCACCTGCCAGGGCACCGGCTGCATTCCCACAGGTGAGCTTCTCCCCGGTCCCGCGTACCTCGGGGTGGGTTGGGGCAGGCGCCCGTCTTCCTTATTTAGTCAAAATTCCTGTTCCTCTTGAGGCACCCTTCGCAGCGGCCAGCTTTGCTTTCTGGCCTTCTTTGGACCGTCCTTCTCGCGTTTGTGCCTGCCGCTTTTCTGTACGAGGCAAATAGAGTAACTCCAGCAAGCGGCGGGTGCTGCGGGTCGACCAGCAGACGTTGGCACGGTTGCCGTTGCCCGGTGAACAGAAAACCTTTGTATCGAGGGAGCTTCACCGATGAGTACAAACCCACCCTTATCTCCCGGCAGCTTAAAATGTCACTGGTTCAAGACCAAAGGCCGTGCTTAGCCCAGCGATGGTTTCAAGGCTGAATGTAGATCAACGTGACAATGTTTTTCAAGACAGACAGTCCTGCAAGGGCATCGTCCTTTAACTGTTTGAGGCAGAGAAGCATCGACCTTGCAACCCGTGGCAGTAATGACCCATAGTTAGTCTTGCTGGCAACAGCATAGGCAAGTGGTATCTCTCATACTGAAGGAGCATAGTATTGATATGTATGCTTCAGAAATCCTTGGGAACTCTTCGGGGGTGCAGGTGCTCTAGATTTCAAGGAGCGCCGTGCATTGAAAATGCAGGGACTTGGCAGCTCTGGAGAATTAACGGCCTTTTTTTTTCTCTCTACGATTCCAGAGCAAGTAAACGAATTGGTGGCTCTAATACCATACAGCGACCAGCGGCTACGCCCCCAGAGAACGTAAGTATGGGGTCAGAGAGGATGATGTCAGTCCAGGGGTCTTTCTGAGAGAGATTACAGATTGCTGAGCTGCACAAAACTACTCTACAGCCTCTTCCCTGCGGTCACTCCCCGTCTGTGCATGTGTGTTGTGTATAAGTGATTTATATGGATCAGGGGTCTCCTTACAGTTCTTCCAGGGACGCGAGTGACTTGGGGTTATTTGGTCACGTGCCGTGTAGAACGAGGATCATATTGTTTCCTGTGTTCTCGGAGAGGATGTTTAAAATTGGTTCCTGTTTGCTAGCACAAAAAACTCGGTTGCAGAGGAGAGGAGGTGAAAATATTTTCATGTCTGTTGCAGGAAGCTGTACGTCTTGTTGTCCGTGCTGCTCTGCCTTCTGATATCGGGGCTGGTGGTTTTCTTCTTGTTCCCACACTCTGTCCTTGTGGAGGACGATGGCATCAAAGTGGTTCAAGTTTGGTTTGACAAGAAGAACTCCATTGTCATTCTGGCCATCATGGTAAAGCTTGGGTTAATCCTTTGCTTGAGTGAATTTACTGCTGGAGTCTAGAAGACGTCTATTCTTATGTCTCCCTCTTTGCCCAATACAGGCCACCTTGAAGATCAGAAATTCCAACTTTTACTCAGTTGCCATAACCAGTCTGACCAGCCAGGTACAATACATGAACACCGTAGTGGGAACCCAGCAGATCTCCAATGTCACCCACATCCAGGCACGGAGCGACCAACTGGTATGGGATCTTCTTGTTCTCCATGCTCTGGTTTAGATCCTCAGGAGTATTGAATTGTCCCTTGCTGCTGCTGCTGCTGGTACGAGAAACCACCAACCAGCAACCAGATGCATTCAACTGGAAGTCATGTGACTTGTGATGAAGGGTGCACTCTTAATGAGCTAGATATACTCGTCAGGGAATGCTTGGTTAACAAGCATTTGAATTACACAAGTGCTAAGAGGGGAGGAGATTTGTCTAAGATGGTGCCAACGGTGTAATGGGATGAAAGGAATGAACTGAGATGGGATGGATCTTGGTTGTGGGGAAGTAGAAGACAGTACTCCAAACACAGTACTGAATCTCACAGCAAAGCCAAGGACTGTTGTCCAATATTGTTAGGTTTTGGTCACAGGATGGTTCTCCTTCAGGCATCATTGATGGTTCGTGTCTTGGGATTAGCTCGGAGCCAGACTGGAGAGCAGAGTAGAGGGAATGAACCAGGATTGGGCTGGAGCGAGGTTGTTTCTGCCATCTGACTCCTTGAATCGCTTAAGCTTTTCTTCTAAATACACTTCCTCTTGTCTCTCTACAGGTGAATTTCACCGTGAAAGCGGAGATGGGTGGGCCTTTCTCTTATGTCTAGTAAGCATTTATTTCTTTGTATAAACAAAGTACACCATTAACCTGGTTAAACTGGAACTTGCTCAAACTCTGCTCCAAGGGCTGCTTTCTTTAAGAAGGCCTGTTGTCAAAGAGGGTTGACTCAACGTTGTTCTCACTAGTTTTGTGACTGTTTGAAATGTCCTGAGCCATTCACCAGTGGACAGCCTTGGGACAAGAAGGGGTATCAAAGGCCAGCCAGGAGCGCCAAATAATCTCTGGAGTTTGTGGTGAATCGGTCTTATTCTCACTGCTTGCCTGCATCTCTGGTCTCTTTCAGCTTCTTTTGCACGTTGGAGAAGGTCAAAGTGCACAATATAGCGATCTTCATGAGGTATGTCGTTTCTTTCTGGTCTGTTTTTGCTGTAATTCTGTTTTCTACCAATCGAAGTCAAGTGAGTGCCTTTTTGGGGACATGCTCTAAGCCAGGGTTTTCAGCCTTTTTGGATCATTGTACCCCCTGGTGGCTGGACACGGAGCAGTGTACCCCCAGCTGCCGAGCTGGGGGGTGCAGCCAGATGCAGAGCAGCAGCAGTCGCCACGTGCAAGCTTCCCCTCCCTGCCATGTCCAGCCAGGTGGGCAGCACCTGCACGGCAGCACAGGATAGTGTGTGGTGGTGCTGTGTCCCCACCTGCCAGTGCATACTGAGATAAAAGGAGGAAGTTTCCGCTTCACAAACTAACAGACTGTGTTCTTATTTTGGCATCTCTCCCCAAGTGCTGGGTCATGAATAAATATTCATGATTGTCTGCAGTGTTCAAGGGACAAGTGACAAAAGTGACACACTTTTGTTGTCCACTGGTTTAATCTCTTCATGGCATAGTAAGTTCAATGTCACGTGGCCTATCAGAACTGAATCTCTGTTTTTGTCACAGGACGTCCGTGAAAATCTCCTACATTGGTCACTTGACTCAGAGCTCCTTGGAAACGTATCACTATGTTGACTGCGGTGCTAATTCCACAGCTGTCCAGGATTCTTCGCGCATGCCAACGTCATCTAGCATAGGAGGCACAACCAAAGCAAAAAGCACGATCTGAAGACGTTCAAGGCAGCTAATGCTACTCTCGGAAGTGACCGCTCGCACTGGCTTCCATTCTGATCTAAATAGATATAGGAGGAGTCGCAAGGTAACTGTTCAATGGATGGACAAGGACCGTTTGTCTGGGAGAAATGCAGGGTGATCAGGAGGAGTCTGAAAGCAGGCAGCACTGCTCTACATTGCACATGCAACTTGACTGACCACTGACAATATGAAGAATGCTTTGGGGAACGTGCCCCTTTGCGATCCAGCCTGACTTGCCAAAAGAAGCTGAGCACCCGCTTCTGCCACAGTCCAACGTTTGGCTAGTGCTGCAGTGTTTCTTAAAGTTTTACTAACTTTGCATTGTCTGGGGGGCATTTGGAGAAAAGATTCTGAAGTAGGCTTCAGGGTCTATCTGCTGCCTTGGGGTAATCCTAAGGGTTGAATTTTTGCTGTTGCTTGTTTCAGTGTTTTGCTCTATTTGTCCAGTAAGGATGAGAGAGCTTGTTAGCATAACTCCTTTGACTGCACCTCCCCCCACCCCCAGTCCCCCTTGTTCTGCTCAATGTCTGCTCAACACTGCTGAAATAGTCCATGATTCCTTTTGCTCAGGAAGGCATGGTCCATTTGGGAACTATGCTACTGGGGCCCTTGAGTTTTTGTTCTCTGTAGATGACACTTGCATTCAGTCTTGGAAAGGGACATAACTGAAGCCATTTGGTGTTTAAACTTAATCTAACTAGTGTCATTCTCTTGCTGATGTACAGGTTTGCTGTTGCCCTCTTTCTTGAGGCTGTTTGCAGCCTGTCAAAACCAAACTGCAGGAGCCATTGCACTAAGATGAGCAATAAGAATGCCACTCCAGGGGTGATATCCTGACTTCTTCCTTTTACAGACCATATAGTTCTTAGGTGTTTCTCCCTCACTTGTTTTGCAGCTGCTGCTCTAGAGATAAGGTTCTGAGTTTTTGGGTGCAGCCATGGACCTTGGACCTCAGCAGCATTCTGCCTGCCTACCTGCTGCTTTCTCTAGTCCAGCAGTTTTTTTTCAGACCAGTTTATTAATGGTCAATATCTTGCCATAATACGTTTGTACTGTTGAAGAAGGGATTTAGTAGTGCTGCCTATGTGTGTCTCTATCCTCTGTACTCAAGGTCAAGTGAAGAACCATGTTTGAGTGAATTTTCACTTGGGTTTATTGGGAGTTTCCCATTTCATATGTACATTTTAATGCAGTTTGTGTTGGAGGGTAGCAGCAGGGTGTGTTCCTCTTTGTATTAAGGCCAGTAAATCTAACACCAGGCATTTCTGACACTAGACAAATTCCATGCTTTGTCCATAGGACAGCAGATTCCACAGTCTGCTTCTGACCTGGATTCTTGCACTTTGTGATTTCAGGGACCTGCAATATTGTTCAGCCTTGTAACTCTTGGGCTAAGTTAGTCTGCACCTTTCCCCTTGCTGGGGTTACAAGAGCTGTAATGGGGAAAGAAAAGTGCAATATGGGCTGTGAAGGGAATAACGTGTTTCAATGAAAGATTTTTTTTTTCCTTTTTTACGTGTGAAATAAAACTGTTTTGTTTTAAGAAAATTGCACTCAAAGCCTGGTAGAACTTACAGAGCTGAATTCTATTAATTAAATAAACTGACTTGTATTTACCACAGCCAAATATCACTTCAAAACGTGCAGCATGTGTGCGCTCCTATCTACATGTCTGTGTTCAGGTTGGTTAGACCAGGGGTTGTCAGCCGGGGGTATGCGTACCCCCTCCCCCCGGGATACTTGGGAAGGTCCCAGGGGGTACGCATGGGTGGATGGGTACAGAGTGCTGTCACCCACTGCCCCACGTTGCCGCCTCCCAGGAGCAGGGTTGGGCGAGCGCAGTGGCATCCCTCTGTGGGCCACACAGCCTCTGGCCAAATGTGGGGGGCTACTACCCACCACTCCGCACTGCCACCTCTCCATATCCAGCCACACGCAACTCCCACCCCAGCTGCCAGGGGTACACCTATTAAAAAAGGTTGAAAACTCTTGGGTTGGACTAATTCAGGAGCCTGAACTCTGCAATAAAACCATCTGTTTATGCTGCAACTAGCTGCACTGTCTGCTATAGATTGCACTATTGCTAATCTCTGTGTTTTTAATTAGCATGCGTGTTGCTGTAGCCTCCTCATGTTATGAACTGTACAAATGGATACAAGGCTTATGCTGGTGTTAATGGAGGAGTTGTACTACCTGGTGCTGCTTGAAGGGGGGATACTGGACTCCAGACTATAAGATCTGGATAGCAATTCCTGCCTTCCTCAAGAGCTGGTCCTACTGTAGCATCAAACACCTGTCTCTTCTTGTACTGTGTATTCCTGTACTCCTCTTTCTGGTTTATAACCTACCATCTTCCCAGGTTGGCTACCACAGAACCTAGACAATCTTCAAAGCACTGCCAAAGTCCCCTGTTCACACAACAAATGCTTTAGGCTTCTGACATATATTACTCAAATATCTAGATGTGTGACTCAGACTGCAGTCTGCCCTTCACACCTGGGCTCCTCTAGACCAGGTAGCAGGCAGCGAGTCACATCCCTTCACCTTTGTGGAGGGAAAACTTCCAGGTCCTGAAGCAAATATAACCTCAGCAGAGATGCTTGCCTGAGTTAGTGAGGAGCCTGAAACAATCCTTCAGAGGCCCAGGCTGAACTTCAACCGGGGTTGAACATGGGTACGTGAACTGGCAGGTGGCTAACCAGGAACATAAGAAAGGGAAGAGGGATTTCCTTGAAGAATTGCACTTTGCTGTGTGGTCATGAGAAATGTCTTCCCTAAATTGGGTTCAGCTTAAAAATCTGGGAACCTCTACCTTGGCCTTCCCCAGCCTGTTATGCAGCCCGAGCAACCCAGTGATGCCAGGTGAATGTGGGCACTGGGAAGGGGAGTCATGGCTGGGGGGCATGATCAGTGTACCTGGCAACAAGTAATTGCACCTGGAAACAAGCTCTGATATTCCAGTGGCTGTGTGTGAAGGGGGTGGGGGGAAGCCAGGGGAACTGAATTGAGGATAGTGGACCGATAAATGTCGGAGCAGGGAAGGGTTCAAATGCCAGGTGTCAGAAATACAGAAGCAAACTCTTCCTAGCATTTTGGGTTTAACTGGTGTCAATAACTGCCTACATGCCAAGCCCAATCCTCCAGCATGGGCAGTAGGTGGGGAAGGGCGTGCCAGGGCCACCTAGTCCTATCCCCACCCCCCTCCATGGGCACAGGATTCGCTGTTCCTAAACCTCTCCAGACAGGCGCCCACCCAGCCCTGTCCTGGACACCCAGTAGTAGGAGTTTCTGCTGCTCTCATGGGCAGGAAGCTTTTCCCTGAGACTTGATTTTAAGCCTGCCTTGCTGTAGCTCCTCTCAGACGGGCTTTTACCAGCTCTCAGAGCCGTTCCGGTGCATTTTTCCCCATCACTTTGTGCTTGCGTAAAGCTCCAGCTTGCACCCCGATGTCCTGCGTGGCCTAAAATCATCTTCAATAGAGTGAGGCTTGTGATTTCTTTAGTGGTGGGGCTGTCCTTTGTTTTAGGGCCATTCAGCTTTTTAGCCGGTGGGAGTGTGTAGCCGCGGGCTGTTCTGGATGCTCCCTGCAGGCTCTGGGGTTTCCAGCAGTGGGTAGGAGCAGATGTAAGTAGTCTATGCCAGCCTAGCTCAGTGCTGACTATCTAGCAGCCTGGGAGCCTTGCCTCTCAGCTCAGACGCATTTGACTGCCAGAGCCATTGGTTTTGGGTTCAGTCCTTGCTTAAAAAAAAAAAAAAATCTTTTTTACCCATTTCACTAGAATTCACAAGGAGCCTTTTGACTGATTTTGCTTTTCTTTTTTTTCCACCTATTTTCCCTGTCCCCCACCCCCCTTGAAGGGTGTGTGTGTGTGTGGGAGCAAGGGGGGGGGGGGTTATAGATCACTCACTGCCTATAGCGAAAACACAGTAATCTTATTTCCTGAATGAACATCAGCAAACCCTTTTTCATCCAGACCCATTGAACAGCGAACAGCACTGCTGATTTCAAAGCCCTGATATCCTGGTCACGTTCCTGAACTCCTTGGCTGTAAGATTGTGGCAGAAGCATTAGGTGTTCCTAAAGGGTATTTAAAAACCCTGGCTTTCCGTCTTATTTTTTGATGAATAAATTAGGGGCTTGAGCCTGAAAAGAGTGACTTGTCCTCTGCAGCTAGTTAAGCAGACTAGTTGCAGCCCTAGTCAGTGCAGCATTGTGAATCACGGTTATGAAAATCATGATTTAAAAAAAAAAAAAAATCTTACTTAACTAGTTTGAATCCTTTTCTCTGCGCCTAAATTCACAGTATAGAAGGGCTGGCAGGGACCTTGTGAGGTCTCATCTAGTCCAGCACCCCCCCCCCTTCCCTCCCCAAGGCAGGCTCATTCAAGACTTAAACCATCTCAGTCAAGTGTATGTCTCTGTAGCTCCAGGGATAGATTCCCCTGTTCTGAGGCCAAATCACCCTCGAACTGGGAACGTGCTTCCTGACAGCACAGAGCGCCGTCTCCAGTACAGCGTTTCTTCTTCAAAATGGAAACCGAGATTCTCCCCTCTAATCACTTGCCTTTGCCAGCTGGGGCTTGAAGCAAAATGCCACCCCTGAACAGGACTTGCAGAACCACGGCAACACCCTCCAGTAAAGTGCTCCCACCAAAGTTTAAGCACGCATCTACATTGGATTAATTAAGATTAACTTTGCAAGGTAGTTTAAAACTAAATCAACAGATTCTTTTTTTTTCCCCTGCCCACCCCCACCTCCAATTTGCAGTTGCTTTTAGAAGACAGATGGGTTATTTTTAATGCTTAAATCAGGAACTGAGCCGTTCTGGTTGGTTTCTGGTTTGTTTGTTTTTTTAATTAAAAGTTTTATTTGTGTCGTTTCGCTTCCTCATCAAATCGCCCAGATACGATAAGACATTCAACAACGATTACATCCAAGGGTGGAAATGAATACAAATCAAACAAATTCCACAAAGGTGTCTTTTTAATTTTTTTTTTCTTTAATAGGAAAAGCATTCTACCTTTAGTGCGGAAAAATGAGTGTCTGTTTGGGGGGGGCCAAGAGAAGGGCCAGAGGTCTTTCACAGAAAGTCGGGGGGTATGTGTAGTGGCTACAAATTCTCCCACACTTCGAATCAGGATCGTGCGATCAAAATTTTTTTTTAAACCCTATTTTACATATACAAACTAGTACAGCTTCCTTGTTTGCGGGTGGGTTCCTCTTCCCCCATTTCCCCTCCAGTCTTACAAGGATCCTGAAGAGGCCGGGGATAGAGTTAGAGAGGTTTAGGGGTCAATTCACTTGCCTAGTTTTGGAAAGGAAATGTTAGGAAAAACTTTGAGCGGCTGTCACCCAAGTCTTTCCTCTTGCCAAAGGTTTCCTGTGCATCTCGGGCGCCCTCCAGCCGTTGACATATCAATTCATAAGACTTGGGGAAGATGAGATGCCACACAGAGCAGCTCTTGTGCTTGATCTCCAACCTCCACCCTGCCCCCAACCTTGCATTACTACCTGGCTCATCCTCCTTAATTATTCCAACTATGTCAGCCACAGAAGAGAGAGAGCAAGTGAGCGAAGACCCAGCAGTACCTCGATCAGGCCTGTTACCGCGCCGGCGGGGAGGAGCGGCTGGCATGGAAATCATGATTCCCTTCCTAGAAATCTCAAGGCGCCTGTGTTTTCTGCTCCTGTCGCTTCAAGATGTGTTTCAATTTTTTTTCCTTTTTAATTTTTTTTTTTTTTTTTAGTGTGAGGTAGCTTAAAACCAGGAAAGCTTGAGATTTGACCCTAAAACTTCCTTTATTTTAGTCATGGGGGGGAGGGAAAGCAGTCAAATAACAAGTTCTCAAATGGAGAAGGAAGACAAAGGCCAAGACAAAAAAATCAAACAAAGCTCAGATCGACTTGTACTTTCCAACAAAGTTTTTTTTTTTTTTATATATCAATTGATGTTAAAAAATACAGACGTGTTTTACAAGAATAGCACCATTTTTGTTGTTGTTGTATTATACATAGCACTCCTGCTGAAGATATACACGGGGAAGGGAGGGGAGGGGAGCGGGATTATTTATACCTGTATCTTACTTGGGATGTCTGTTTTGTGGGAAGGGGCCTTCATACCTGCCAGTTAGATTCCCATCTCCACCTGACCTAAACAATAGGTCTTCCAGGAAGACAATAAATAAATAACACCATGGTTTTATTCTGCAGTCTGCCCAACGTGCAAGTGTGTGGATGGATGGGAGTTGGGGGTTGTTTCAGCCACTCAGTGCAGAAGTCGTACAAGTGATTGGAAAGTACTCAGGTCCTTGGGGGGGCTGCTTTATGGTATTGGACTGGATTTAAAAAAAAAACACACCGATTCTTTTCCTCTCTTTTTTTTTTTACAAGAAGCAGACTGGACCGATGTCAACACCAAATTCCTGATTGGCTCCACCAATGTCCATAGGAGCAATGTCAACGATGGGCAGGCGCGAGGTCTTCTGTGATCGGTATTCGATGACTGTCTTGCCCCATTTGCCGGTGTGTTTCTGGGAAAAGAGGAAGGCAGAAAGTGGGAATTACTGGATGCTGCCACTCAAAACCGGCTGCCCATCCTATGTTGTGGCTCGGATGACAGAGCACCGTGGATGTGTGCCTCGGTTTCCCCTTCCTATGTCTCGTCTCTTCAGGACTGCAGCAAGGACTACATCTTACTGTGTGTCTGTGCCCCGCGCCCTCCTTAATAGGGCCCCAATCACAGATAGTGGCTGTAGATAATACAGCAACACACAAAGTGGCAGGGTCCCTTTAAAAAAATCTTAAGGTGAACTCCTGGGAATCGACTCTCTATTCCTGGCAAGGAAGATTTAGCCCTAAATCGCTGTGCCTCAGTTTCTCCATGGATGAAGTAGTGCGAGTGAGACTTCTTGGGCTCACTATTTAATGCTCAGTGAAGCACACTGGTGCATGGCCTTGCAGGCGTCCTGTTATGCAAACCCCAAGCGTCGGTCACTCCCGTCCACTTACCGTGCAGCCGTCCTCCAAGGCACTGTACGTGAACCTGCTGTTGCCCTCTGCCCGGATCTCGACGTCGTTGGAGCCCTGGATCAGGATGGCTTTCTTCAGGTTGCCGGAGGCCTCGTCCATGTAGGCGATGCTGTTCTTGCAGTGGTAGGTGATGTTCTGGGAGCCTTCAGTGGACAGGAGCCGCAGGAAGGTCATCTGGATGTTGGCCGTGTTGGGAGCCAGGTTGTCGTCACCATAGCTGAACTGGAAGGGGGCAAGATGAAAGGATTAGAGCCGCGTTAGCTGAAGTGTCGGCTGTGAAGGCAGAGAAGGTTATGGAAGATAATTCATCTCAGGCCTTAAACTTGTGATGAAGGCTGTTCAGGTGTCTAACTCACTTGGGCTCCCATGAAAGCTGGAGCCCTTATGCTCAAGAGCTTAGAATATCTACATATCTGATTGCCGTTCTCATCCTCACATTAGCACAGTTAACTTAAACGAGACAGACAACTGTCAGGTAGATGAATATGCTGCTCTCCCTACCACCGGGGAGACAAATCGCATCCCCTTCCCATTCCAGGATATCTGTTTGCATCCATATATGAGAGATGCTGATGTTTCAAGGAAACTTTTGCCCCCCTTTGCAGGTGGGGGAGTGGGATAGGGATGAAATTTCAGTGGAAATTTCCATGCAGGCTAACAGGAAATGTCGCCCAGCTCCAACCTGGAGCCTGTGTTTTCAGAACTGGCGCCTCAAAGTGGTCTCAAGCTGGGTCTTTGAAAGTCCCCAGTCACTTAGGAAAGTTCAGGCACCACAACGAAAAGGCATCCTCCTCCCATCCCAGCCCTTCAGCAAGACCACCCCACCCCTCCTCGACCATGACAGGCTGGCTGGGCATGCTGAAGTGTGGCGACTTACGTGGAAGCCCCCATTGATGGTCTCTCCAAACCAGATGTGTTTCTTCTCCTTGGTCTTGCTGGTCCACCAGTTCTTCTGGGGGATGCTGGCAGGGTTGGGGTAGACGCAGGTCTCACCAGTGTCCATGTTACAGAAAACTTTAATGGCATCCAAGGTGCAGCCCTGGTTCGGGTCGATCCAGTAGTCACCTGCAGGGTGGGAGACACACAGACCTTGGAGCTTCGGGCGCAAAAAGGGGGTAAAGCAGCTGCAGGGCTGTGCAGCGGGTGACCCCAGGGAGTGGCTGTCAGGACTGCAGTGCACTAGCAGAAATCTTCTGGGGAGAGGAAGCTGGAGAGAGGGGTCTTGCAAACTCTTAGGGCTGGCATAGGGGCAAGACAGGGCTCTGCAGCAGGAGGTGGGCAGGACTGGAGCAGCACTGGGATGTTACAGGGCAGGAGCAGCATTGCCAGAGGCACCTGAGCCCAGCCCATGGCGCAGCGCCTGGCACTCACCGCTCTTCCAGTCAGGGTGGCAGAGCTTGAGGTCGCGGCAGGTGCGGGCTGGGTTCTTCTTGGAGCCCTCGGGGCTGCGGATGCTCTCGATCTGGTTGTTGAGGGCCTTCAGCGTGGCGTCCACCTCAGCGTCGTGCTGCCGCAGACCAGTCGAGGCCTGGTCCGCGCGCATGTACCGGATGGGGTCGGGGCCCTTCTCGGCCTGGCCCAGGCCGGCGAAGGCTGACATGTCGATACCGGTGCCCGGGGGGCCAGGAGGGCCAGGGGGGCCAGGGTTTCCAGGAGGACCCTGGGTTGGGGAGAGGAGAGGTTTAGGACTCTGACCTAGTGTGGCTGACATTCGCCCCCTGCCATCCCATCCCACCTCTCCCTTTCTCGGGGGCAGATAAGGCCACGGTGAGATAAATGGGACATAGGACAATGACTGGATCCTGGAGGTTGAAAATGAGAGAGCCACAAAGGTGTTGGGGGGTCTGCAAGGGGTGGACTCGGGTAACAGAGCTGCAGGGAAGTGGAGCCCCTGACAGTGGAGGCCGATGGGAACAGGGGTGGACTGGGCCAACATTGCTCAGTGGGACAGTGGGGCAGCTGGCGAAGAGACTCCCTGGGGTGGAGGGTGGTGATGGAGCAACTGGGGGTGCTGGGGCAATGGAGGAAGTGTCCGAGTGAGCGCTCCCAGAGGGTCCAAGGGCTGACCCTGCAGCTGGGGGTGGTGCCCAAGTCCCTCCAGCCCCGCGCCAGGGGCTGGCAGCTCTGCTAGGAGCCGGGTACTTACAGCAGGACCGGGTTCACCGCTACGCCCACGAGGGCCGGGAGGACCGATGGGGCCGGGCATGCCGTTGGAGCCATCTTTGCCAGAGGGGCCGACAGGGCCGGCAGGACCCTAGGAAAGTCACAGCGCAGGGGTGAGAGTCAGGCCAAGCAGGCGGTGTGAGGCAAACAGGAGCTCCCTGTGCTAACGACACAGCCGGCTAATTAAGAGCATCACAAATCCCTGGACTTTGTGCCTGGCCCCTGCTGCGTACCGCGACCCCCTCCAAGCTTAGGGGTGATCTCTGACCTGGCTAACACCTACTGGAGATTCCCCATGGGGTAAGAGAGACCCTCAGATGTTAGCGGTATAGGGGGCATGACACACACAGTAGTGATTCTAGTCCCATCTGCTAGACAGATGCGCTCACATCCATGTGCACAGAGCTTGCTACACTACACGCAGCTGCTCAGACCTCCTCGGCTATCCCAGAACGGGGAGCAGAAGCCCAGCAGCCACTTTCCCCGTCTGCTGTTGGCTTACACCTGGGCTCTGCTCTGCGGGGGGAAGGCAGGAACCAGCTGGTCCTATCAGAAACCAAATGGCCTGTCCCTGAAGACTGTGGAGGCTTCTTACCGAAGACAGAGCTGGGCCTGTGTGTGTGTGTGTGTGTGTGTGTGTGGTGGGGGGTGGTTTGCGTGTGTGGTAGGTGGTGGGTGGGTGCGTGCATGTGTGAGAGAGCCTGTATGTATGTGTATGAGATACACTATACGTGTGTGTGTGACCGTGTGCGCATGTTTGTGAGAAAGAGAGCGATGCCCTGCTCTGCACCTTGCTGCTCTTCAGGCCTTTTACCCAGAACAGCAAACCCCGCTCCCCCTGCCCCAACCACTGCACCCCATGCCCGGACCTGGACTTACCCTGGGCCCAGCAGGGCCGCCGGGGCCAGTAGCACCTTGGTCTCCAGAAGGACCCTGGGGAGAAAGCAAAGCCACAGTTCAGAGCTCAGCATGTGCAGGGCTTCCCTTGGGGACCCGGCCCCCCAAAGCCAGGCAGGGGCAGCAATAGGGGACACCCTATGGCCCTGCCCAGCTGGGAACAGCCCCCAGCCCTGCCAGGGGCTTGCCCAGGAGGAGGACGATGTGCTTACAGGGGGTCCAGGCAGGCCCTGCAGGCCGGTGAAGCCGCGATGACCCTTCAGCCCTCTTTCACCAGCCTCTCCGGCTTCACCCTTGTCACCGCGAGGACCTTGAGGACCCTGGAAGGGAGGAAGGGAGAGGAGCTGTCAGCAGGAGGGATCACAGTGCGGACCCTAGTGCAGCTGAGCATGCAACACGGGGCCTCACGCAGCACACAGGAGGGTGTGCTACAATGACGCCCACTGCAACACAGCACAGGGCATGACGTGCACATTCAACATGCCAGAGGGCATGACAAACACACGTTCATCATGCTTGAGGCATGAGGTACACACCTTCAACATGCTGCCAGGCATGACATGCAGACACTGAATATGGCACAGGGCATAACACACACACACGTTCAACATGCCACAAGACGTGACGCACACGTGCTCAACATGCCACAGGGCATGATGGATGTGTGCTCAAGGCCTTGCTGAGCACACAGTGAGGTCCACCCTGCCCCACGCTGCAGTGCACAGGTGGGTTCAATGTGGTCGTGCAACAACGCAAGCCCCTGTACCGCACTGCAGTCACTGTACAAAGCACCACGCAGAGCCCACCCCGCATTACCCCACTCCCAGCAGGCACGTGTGCCTTCCAAGCTGAAGCCAGCCCCGTGCCTCTAATGGCCAGGGGTGCCCAGCCTGTGCCTCCCCCAGGCATGTAGCAGCCTGAGATGCAGAGGCACTAAGCGCCTGCTTGGGCTGCAGGCATCACCCAGCGCTGAGGTCATTTTGCTGCTCTGGGCAGCGGGCATGTACATCTGGTATGGACTACTCACCGGCATGCCCCGGGCGCCAGCGGGACCAGAGGGGCCCATAGGACCTTGAGCACCCTGGGGAGAGAGAAGAGGGTTAATGGTGAGAAGCTGTGCCCAGCGGAGGAGGGCTCCTGCTGTAACGTGCCACAGGGTTTGAGCGCCCAGTTCATTCTCATGGTACATGAACGTGGGCATCTACCAGAGTGGCTTGCACCCCAGCCCTGGGACCGATGGCTAGATGGCAGAGGTCAATCCCCTCCCTCTCTGTCTGCCTGGGGAAATGGCAATTGCCCCCCTCATTAGCCTAAATACTCTCTTGCTTCTGCAGCTGGTAGAAAGGATGCTTCAGGTGCTACCAGAGCTCTTCTGCTTGGCTGCATCAATCACAGGCTATTGCAAGCATTCCCTAATGGGACGAGAACACCTCCATCGCCCACAAGATGCATTGACCTTCGGCCTGCCTGCCCTGCAACGACTTCCCCTGCTCTCATCCAAATGAGAAGTCCAGCAGTTCCTTTCCATACCTGTATCCAGAGCATCTGCTCTGCAAAATTCTCGTGCCCCAGCAAGACAAGCCAAGACCTTGTTGCCTGGATGGCACCGCTTCAAAATGCAGAGCCTTCCCCCTACTCTGGGCAGGACTTTCAAGTACTCAATGCCCACACTGTACTAGACACAGGGCTCCTGAGTACTCAAGCACTGATTGCACTGGAGAGGGTCCTTCTGAGTAGACAGTGCCCATGCTGGCTTCCAGATGGTCCCCAGTGAGAACATGAGCCCTTGCCATGATGCTCTGCTCTCTCTGGTGCTAGGGAGGACCTCAGTTTGGGGTGAGAGATGCCAGGTACTTACTGCTTCTCCTCTGTCTCCTTGTTTGCCAGTTGGACCGACGGGACCTGGAGCACCAGGAGCGCCAGGAGCACCAGGACCGCCAACGGCACCTGTTTCACCACGATCACCCTGCCAGAGACAGACGTGGTTATAAAGGCCCAGCCCCTCCCTGACCTGTACTCTGCCCAGGGAAGTGGCTCTGCCTGCCCAAGGTGGCACTACTGCTTCTTCTATCTGGGTCCAGAGGGAGCCTCTGCCCTTTGCCTGGATGGGGTGTGCAAATGGCAAGCACCCTGGGATGGCGTGGATGGGGCAGGGACAGCCTTCGGGAAGCTGAAAACGTCCTAGAGCTGCTTGGGATTGGAGGGAAGGTAGTGGCTCACTCCTGCCAGGCACAGGTGAACGTCTGTGCCAACACAGGAGTAGTTCCCTGATGCAGCTTGCCCAGGATATGATGCCCATGGTATGTGGCCAAACTGGAAAGGGACAACCTGTCTGACCTGCTTTGGAGCTTGGAGAAACAGTAGTGGGAGATCTGATGGCACCCAATGAGACTCCCCAGCCATGGGTGCCCTGACTCAGGGTGGGGGCAACATTCGGAGAAGAGCAACCGGTACCTCCGCACTGGAGAGGGAAACCTCCCTTTGCTGAACTCACCTTCACTCCAGCTGCACCGTCTCGGCCTGGGGGACCATCAGATCCAGGGCTGCCCTGGGAACGAGCAGAAGAGGTGGTCAGAGATGTTAGCTATCTCCATGGAGCCGTCTCCAGACACAAAGTGGGACATGGTGGGCTGGGCAAAGCAGCTGGTCACAGGCTCTCACTGGCCAAGCAAAAGCTTCCCAGGAAAAAGAACTGGAAACTGGGCTGTCCTCGGGGCACTGGACTTAGTGGTGCCCAATTCCTAGTCCTTCCCATGTCATGCTGGGTCTGGGGTCCACGATATTCACTTCTCAGGCTGGAATGGGATGAGGCTGAGAGCTCCACCGGTGACCATGTCATCCCTAGCTTGGCTTTTGCCTTCAGCCTGCTTCCAAAATGCCAGTGCTGGGGCCAGTTTTGTTGCTTACCTCACGTCCAGTTTCACCAGGAGGACCGGTCAGACCAGGGGGACCCACGGGACCAGGCGGACCTCGGTCACCGGAAGATCCAGGAGCTCCTTGTTTACCGGGCTCACCCTACAAGACAGAGACATGAGTCAAGCTGCGAAAGGTTAACTCCCCGTGTGATACGGGGTCTTTTGTGCACAGCCACTTCCCGCACAGCTCCCCTCTTAGACACTCTCCTTCCTACGGCCCAGACTGAACTATCCTCTTTTCTGACTCATCGCAACAGAGGGGTCAGTCCCTCAATACTGGCAGGGTTTGTGTCAAGACATGCAGCTCCTTCCTGCCCAAAAGCTGCCAGCTGATATCTCCAGGGCAAGGAGAATGGTTTTGCCAAATCCAAGGTGGCCACACCAGGCACTTATGAAACAGGCAACACAAAATAGTGGCCAGGTCTGTCGTGCCAACCAGGAGTCACATTGGCCAAGGGATTCCAAAAATGCTATAAGGACCTTGTGTGCAGGGATGGACTGGGTACAACTGGCAGGAAACTGTCCCTTGAAAACATTTTCCCGCACTAGATGAGGGTCTTGGATGCAACAAACTCATTGCTGAAGGTGTCTGTTTTCTACTGAAAATTGTGACTTTTCAACAAATAATCCAGAGCCCACAAAAAAGAAAAATCAAATCTTTGTTCAGCTTCTGCCACAAAAACTCAGACTTTCAGACAAAAACAAGACCCAGGCCTCGAAGGGCATGAGTCCTCAAACGGGACCTCTGTGCTCAAGGGGTGCAGGGTCGATGCGTGTAGAGCATCTCCAGAGCTTCTGAGGGGGTTGGAAAATCTACAGAGGTCTGGACCCACCGGCCAAGTGAAATCCAGCCTTGGACAAAGGTCCAGCCACACATCAGTGCCCCTCAAGTCTTGGCAAAGGGCTCGCAGATGGGTCTGTGGAGGTCCTCATCCCCCAGGCTGGAAGCTCAGGGCTCACAACACCCAACAGACCTGCGAGCTCTGCCACGCAAGCAGCTCTCCCCGTGGTGCACCTGCTTGAAACAATCCAGTGACCCCCGAGTGAAACGGGCTCCGTAACACAACCCGCTCTGGGCCAATGCTGAATGTTGTGCAAGCAACCTATGAGCATCTTAGGATCACAGGAAAATTGAGCTGGAAAGGACCTGATGAGGTCACATCTAGTCCAAGCCCCTGCTCAAAGCAGGACCGGCCCCAACTAGATCATCCCAGCCAAGGCTTTGTCTAGCTGGGTCTTAAAAACCTCCAAGGATGGAGATGCCACCACCTCTCTGGGGAGCTTGTTCCAGTGCTTCACCACCCTCCTCATGAGAAAGTTTTCCCTAATATCCAACCTAAACCTCCCTTGCTGCAATGTGAGCCCATTGCTCCTTGTTCTGTCACCTGCCACCACTGAGAACAGCCCAGCTTCATCCTCTTTGCAACCCCTCTTCAAGGAACTGAAGGCTACTATTAAATCCCCCCCTCTTCTCCAGACTAAATAAGCCCGGTTCCCTCAGCCTCTCCTCACAAGTCCTGTGCCTCAGCCCCTGAACCATTTTCACTTCCCTCTGTTGGACTCTCTCCAATGTGTCCACATCCTTTTTGTAGTGGGGGACGCAAAACCGGACTCCAGATGTGGCCTCACCAGCACCGAATAGAAGGGAAAGATCACTTCCCTTGATCTGCTAACAACGCTCCTACTAATGCATCCTTGACTAAATCATCCCAGCCAAATGTCTGTCCATGCTGCTCTTGAAAACTTCCAAGGTTGGAGATTCCCCTGCTTCTCTAGGCAGCCTCTTCCAATGCTCGACTAGCCTCATAATCAGAAAGTGCCTCCACATCTCCAACCTCAACTTCCCCCGCTGAAGCTTGAGGTCATTGCTCCTAGTCCTGTCCCCTACAGCTACAGAGAAAAGCCCAACTGTGAAAGGACACAGAGCCTAGGCGCAGGAAGATGAGACCGCTGCAGATGCACCCTGGAGCTGGTGGGCTCTAGCAATGAGGATGGGCTCAGATGGCTTATAGCCTAGCCGTGGACAAGCAAGGGAGCTGCAGAAGTCCACCTGAATAAGTCTACCTGGGGTTTTCTGGAAGGTTAGAAACCCCATGGACACCTCAGCAGAGCTTGTGACTAGCAGCTGTGGGGGCAGGAGCTGAGGAAGTCTGTCTACACAAGTGCAGTTCTCATCTCCATTTGCCGAAGTAACCTATGGGCTCTGCGTACTCCTG
This sequence comes from Alligator mississippiensis, assembly GCF_030867095.1. Classification (NCBI taxonomy): domain Eukaryota; kingdom Metazoa; phylum Chordata; order Crocodylia; family Alligatoridae; genus Alligator; species Alligator mississippiensis. The sequence goes on from NC_081838.1 coordinate 9,010,834, forward strand.
CTCCAAGCTCCACAACACCCAGATTCGCCCACCAACTTCCTCCTCTACCCACGCCATCCTCAGCAGCTCGTCCTCTGCCAACATCCACTGTTTAGGGGATGCTGTGACCAGCCTTACCCCTTTCCCCCTGGCTAGACGGAGGGGACAACTCAACAGTGTTGCCTGTTGCAGCTCAAGACCCACCGATCTGCTGCTACCCAAGACTGTCTTCGTTCCTCTGCCTCATTCCCTCTCTGTGGAGGAACTTGGGCCAAGACTCTGGGAGTATGGGGATGGGGCATGGCTCATCCTGCCTGGAGATAGGAAGAAGTTACTTACCGAAGGCCCAGGCAGGCCGGGGAAACCTCTCTCACCACGCTGGCCAGGAAGACCCACAATACCTCGCTGCCCTGCCAAGCCTTGAGGACCGGGGGGACCATCAGGACCCTGGAAGACAGGGGTGGAAGGTGAGACCCAAGCCGAGGAGATGGTCCATGGCATTAAGCAGGGCCCGCGGGAACACTTACAGGAGCACCGTCATCACCGGACTCGCCCTTCTCGCCGGGGGGACCAGCAGGACCTTGGAGACCAGGGTCACCAGCACGACCAGATGGACCTGCATCACCACGGGCACCCTTGGGACCATCTTTGCCAGAAGCGCCAGGCGGGCCAGGGGGGCCTGGGTTACCCTGGAAGAGAAACATGGGGTGTAGTGAGGTTGGGGGGACACCCCGCTTTGCTCACTGGTTCCACCTCCCCTTGCTCCACCTCCTGCTCCATCCCCAGAGGACAGAGGACAAGCCATGGACCCCCCTCGCCACCCATCTCTGTGCAAGTGCCAGCCTTCAGACTGAGCCTGGTCCCTCTAGGAATCAAAGAGCAAGCCAAGAAGCCCCTGGGGGGCATTTCACATGGGCTTAGATGGACCCCACAGTCCCTGCGGTGTAGGCAACAAATGACCCGTGCACCAATTATGGCAGCTGCAGAGCTGTAGGTTTGGGGCTAAAGATCCCACGGTTGCCTCCACATTTACTACAATGCACAAGATGTTGGGACCCCCCATGCATTCGCTGGGAACTGCTCCCGGGCCTCAATTCCATTCTCCTTCATTTTCCCAACATGGAAACCAACCCAGGAGCTAGGAACAGCTGCCTGGCTCAGACCAGTGGGCCCATTTAGCCCAGCTTCTCTTGGCAAGAGCTGTGTCAATGGACGGCGATGGGTATATCTGCCCTCCCCAGGAATGTACCATCCCCAATGGAGAGAGGTTGGCACGTGCTCCCGAGATGGCAGCCCCGGGGTCCCGCAGAGGTTGTATCTCCCCAGCAAGCCCGTGCACTTACGTTCGGGCCGGGTGGTCCGACTCGTCCGGCAGCCCCGGGAAATCCAGTGGCTCCCTAGACAAAGAGAGGAGACAGAGACGTGTTAGCCGACACATGGGTCGTGGTGTTTGGGGATGAGAATACGGGCCCCCACTCCCGGCAGCACCGTGTGGATCAGCAAGAGCCAGCTGGCCAGGGTCCAGCCCGACCGCCTCCTCGGGCACGTCGAGTGCAACTTAATGGGCTGAGACTGGGTTGAGGAAAGGGTGTCCCCAGCATGTGCCCAGTGCCCTGGCCTGGGCTGTGGTGACACCGGTGTCTCCATCAACAGCCCCAACACGGAGTCAGGCCAGGCTGCCCCTCTCCAAAGTGCTGACGGATCCCGGTGGTACTTACAGGGGGACCCTGGGCACCGCGACCTCCTTTAGGACCTGTCACACCAGTTGGACCCTGGGGAGGAAAGAAGGGGAAGCAGGTTAGCTCCTGTCTGGCCTGGGACCAGATGGCTCCCCCACGAGCAGTCTGATCTGGCTGCAACGGCTGCATTGAGACCCTCTTTCTCCTGCCCATCTCTGCCCTTGCAGTGCCCGGCCCCCTCTTGCTGGAGAACTGGGTGCACCAGTACAACGTCCCACCCTGCTGGTCTCCTGCCCCCTCAGACCAGGCCTGTGGGGAGAAGTGGGGGAAGCCAATACAGCTCAGAGCACCCAGCCCCATCACAGGCCAGGGGCTGGCTCCCCCAGCGGGGACGTGGGCATCAGGCCAGGCCCAGAGACTGGGTTTTGATCCCAGGTAGGGTCAGAACCAGATCCAGACCCAGACTCCGGGGTCTCATGCCAGGCCCAGGGGAGCCCCCCCAGGACTCTGTCCTGACCCCATCTGTCACTGCAAAGTCTTTCCGTGTCCCCCCAGCTGCTTCCAGAAGCTCAGGACCTGCCTACCCCAGCACCCGCCACACCCGCGGAGACCACGAATGCACCCGCGTTACCCACCTGTGGGCCAGGAGCACCAGATGGACCCTGTGGACCTGGGGCACCGGCGTCACCCTTCTGACCGGATTCTCCTTGCTCACCCTTTGCGCCGGGCTGGCCATCGGCACCCTGTGTGGGGGAGGAGAGAGGAAGGGGGCCCGTGGTGAGGAGAGGCTCCACAGCCGCAGGAGGACGGGCCATGCACCCCGCGCTCCCGTAGGCAGAGGAGGGCGCTGGGTGCCACGGAGGTGGCTGTACTTACAGGGGGTCCAGCGAATCCAGCAGGGCCAGGAGCACCGGGCTCACCACGCTCACCCTGCAAGGGAACAGACAGGGTCAGGAGGAAACAACCTGGTGCCCACACAGCCCACAGCACCCCCCTACCACCCATGGGGCCACTAGATGGGACCCCAGCCCCTCAGCCACCAGGGAAGGCAAAGGTGTGACTGCTTGATGTCTGAACATCGCCTTTCTCCATGCTGGGGGCAACCTCCCCAGGCCTGGCACCACCATCAGAAAGACAACGGCAGCACAAGGGAGCCAGGAGACCCCCCAGCCATCCCTGAGACCACCCCCTACCCTGAGGTCTGCGAGCAACCCCCAGACCAGCCCGGGGACCCCAGCATTGTCGGCGGGGGCTGTCCAAGCTCCTCGGCTCTGGGACAAACCCCAGGGGCTGCACAGGCCAGCTGGATCCCACCAAGAAAGCTCCTGGCGTCGCACTCACCGGGGCACCGCGGGCACCTGCAGCACCGGAGGGGCCCGGGGGACCCAACTCGCCCTGAAAAGGGAGGAAGGGAGAGAGGTGAGGGGCAGCAGGGCATAAGGGGCACCCCTGGGCAGTGCCCTCTGCCCCCCACACACACAAAGGGAGAGGAAAACGCCCCCTGCACACACCCACATCGCCCTATGCTCCTCCCACTCCCCAAGCCCCACCCAGATCCTGAGCTCCGCCTATAGACCTCTCCCACAGCTCCAAGACCCAGCTCCCAAATCCCTTCCACCCCCAGCTCCCACCGCCCACCCCCTTCCATGCCCCCAGCTGCTCCCCAAAACGAAGCCCTGCTCCCATGCACAAGCTCCCCCTACTTCATCAGAGGCCCCGCCCTCTCCCCTGAAGCTCCGCCCACTCCCCCAGTGTTTGCCTCTACCCTGGAGCCCCTGGGTTCTCACCTTCTCGCCGTTGGAACCTGAAGGGCCGGGGGGACCGATGGGACCTGTCAGACCCTGGGGGAGAGAGGCGAGGGAGTGAGGACACATGAGAGGGACCTGGTGTAACCCCCACCCACCGGCCACAGCCCTCCACCAGCTCCCTGCTATTACTATGGTGCGGTAGGTCTCCGGTGACTACACCATTACAGCCTGACTGCTACAGCTCTCTGCCTGCTACCGCCGACAACACCCCTACAGCTCCCAGCCTGCTACAGTTGAGCTGCCACTGCTGTCTACTGCTCCAGCCGCCTCCTCCTGCAGCCCTGCAGACTGTTGTGTTGCTGTAGCTTGACTCCTACAGTGCTACAGCTGTCTGCTTGCTACAGTCTGACTCCTACACTGCTACAGCCTGGAGCCCAGCTGCTACCTCCCTCTGCCTGCCACCCTGCTACGGCTTGACTGCCGAACGCTTTGGCCTCCAATACAGCTGCAGCCGGCTCTGCAACAGTCGTCTGATGCTGCAGCAGGACTCCCGGCCTTCCGCCTGTTGCATTACTACAGCAGTCTCTTGCTCCTGCTGTTTGCCCGCTATCAGGTCAGTGTAGCAGCTCTCTGAGCACAACGCGGCTACAGTCCAACTGTCACAGCTCTGCCTGCTAGGCTGCTACTGCCCTTAAGTAATCGCTACCCCCCAAGTACACCTTGCCTGCTACCCTGTGCCAGTTTGTTCCCTGCCGGCTGTAGTGCTCTGCCCCGCCACCGCACAGCTGCAGCTCTCCGCCTGTCCCTCCTGTTGCTGTTGGGTATTTCCCAGCCCCCCCTGCTCACACCACCCAGTGTCCTGGGTCTGTCCCATTTGGACCCAATCCCCCGTACTTACTCGTGAGCCATCTTTGCCAGGGGCACCTTCAGGGCCTTTCTCACCGATGTCTCCCTGGGGAAGAAGACGGAGAAGTTATCAACCAGAGGCCGATACAGTCAGTCCAGTTACCCTCTGCAATGACCTGGCACCAGCGGTGCAGGGTGCAAATAGCTCGTCTGGCAGAGGGTCCAGGTCTGCAGCAGGGAATTATCCTGTTCATATTCTCTGTTGATGTGATGGAGCGAGAGCCCCTTGGAAGCAGCTGAGCTGGTGACCCCTGAGCCCTCTGCAAGCAGCTAGACCTCCCATGGCAAATTTCCAGAGGGTACAAACTGGTGTCATCCTATTACAGTCACCAGGGCCAAGCCCTCATTGCCGTAAACCGGCCTCACTGCACTGAGATCACGTAAGTGGTGTGGCCTCACCCCATGCCCTGCCTTGGCCACGGCGCCTGCCCCTGGGTGCCCAGCCCCCCACCAGGGGCACTACTCACCCTGTCTCCCTTTGGTCCAGCGATGCCAGCTGCTCCTCTCTCTCCAGGCATCCCCTGCAGGCCAGGTGGGCCCTGGGCACCTTGTGGGCCACCTGGACCGGTTGCACCCTGGAGCAGAGAAGCACAGTAAGGTCACCAAGTGCCCAGGACACTCCTCTATCAGCCTGGGGATGTGGAAGGGCAAGGGGGGCATGACCCCCAACCCCTGCTGGCTCTCTGCAAGGGCTATTCTGGAGGCACCGGGGGGGCTGAGCAGGCAGGGAACCTGCAAGGGGTTGGACTTGATGACCCCAGCTCCCCGCTGCAGCCAGGTGAGCCAGGGCTGCCTGTGTGGGGCACGGTGTGTGACCCCTCTATCCTCCCCCCAGCCAGGCTCCTGCCAGGCGGTAGCAAGGACCAGATCCCCTACATGAGCACTCATCCCACAGTCTCTCCAGGACCAGCCCCTGGAGGGAGACAGCCCCCCCGACCACATTATGCCAGCCACCTACCTTGGGCCCATCCGTGCCGGGCGTGCCTGGGAGCCCACGAGGGCCCTGCAGACCTTGAGAGCCTGGGGAGCCCCGTTCTCCTGGGAAGCCGCGTTCACCCTGGGAGGAAGGAGATGCTGTTAGTGGGAGGCTGAAACTGGGGACCAGCCGGGATGATCCCCAGGGACAGGGTGGTTTGAGGCACAGGGCAGAGCAGTGGCAGCAGGGGGTGGCTGTGCTCCTCCCCAGAGCTGGCTGCATCACCCAGCTAGAAGTGGGGAAGGGCTTTCACAGGGTGCCCCAAACAGTGAGGAGCCCCCACAGTGACAGGCCAGAGCCCTTTGGCCCTCCCTGTAGCTGGGGATGGTTAAATTAATTAATGCTTGGAGGAAAGGGGCATTAGGAGCTATGGAGCAGGGGAGCGAGGGGCCTCTGAAGCAGGATGTCCTAGACCTTCAATGCTGGAGGCTGCAAGGGAGAGAGGACCGGGGGCAACCCCTTGGTCATAGCCAGGTCACTCCCTTCCAGCCTCCACTCTCTGCCGCTGTGTGACACCGGAGACTGGGCAAGATGGACCTAGGCTCTGACCCAGCCCATGGCAGTTCTTGTGCCCTTGATGTAGGAGCGAGGGGGGCATTGATATCCCCCTCCCGGAGCCCGACCGCGCGGGGGAAACTCTACTTACTCTGGGGCCGACCAGGCCGGGGGTACCAGCTTCTCCGGGGACACCCTGCAAGAACAGACAGGTGGTTAGACACCGGGAGGGATGGGGACATCTGCCCCAGCCGGGTGCTCGCCTCAGGCCCGGGGCAGGGGATGCTGATGCCGGCTTCACCCCAGCGGGGAGGCCCCAAGCAGCCTAGCAGAAGGCTGGCTAGGCCTCAGGGGCACGGGGACCCGGCCAGCGGCATTCAGCAGCTACGGGACCCAGTGGAGCCTGGTGCCTTGTAGAAGCCACCTCGCTCCACCTGCCTGGAGCCCGGATCCAGGTGGACTCGTCAGCTCCCTTTTGCTCTGAGCCCTGAGTCAGACATCTTCACTGACCCCAGTGCTCCTGGCTGAATGGGGAGACCTCCACCCCAACCCAGGGGACCCCAGGCCATGGAGAGACCCGATCCCAACCGTGGGGCAGCATCTGAGCCCATCCAGGACTTCGGTCTACAGCCCGTAGGCACAGGCCAGCTGGCAGCAGGTAGAACAGGAGGTACCGGGTCCCACTTACCCACCATAGGGACACAAGCTCACCTGATCACCGGGCTTGCCACCTTCACCGGGAGGGCCTGGGGGGCCGGGCAGTCCCTGCAAGGAAGGAGGCAATGACATGAGCCATGGGCTGCAATCGGTGCTGAGGCCTCTCCCTTCCCTCTGGGCTGGGAGATGCTCCAGTGCCCGGCACGAGATCAGGCCACGTCTGCAGTGGCCAATAGAGCCCGCACCTGAGATGTGCAATGGGCCCGGGGAGGTTGGAGCTGGGACGCAGGGCTGCCCCCACCCCACCCCACCTGCCAAGGGTTAACACCCACAGTGGGACTCACCTGGAAGCCGGAGGGCCCGGGAGCACCTTGCTCGCCTCTCTCTCCTGCAGGCCCCTGCAAAGGGAAGGGGAAGGGTGAGAGGCTGGTACTGACACTGGGAGGGGATGGGGTTGGTATCTGCTGGTAGGGGGCCAAGGCCTGTGGGGGCAGGGGCATGGACCCAGGCACCCATGCCCTGGCAGCGCAGGTGTTTCCCTCCAGTTTCTGCCTTTTTTAGGGGACTTTGCTCAAGAACTTCCCCCTGCTATGGGCACAGGCTGGTGCCAAGCCAACTCATGCCTGCATGAGGGCACTGGGAGGGAGAGCCCTGGGGAAGGGTCTAGGATGGGGGTCCAAGCCCAGCACCTCTACAGGACATGCAGCCCTGTCCCTCCCACCCGCAGGGGCCTGGGCAACCCTTCTGCCCAGGTCCGGCTCCCATCCTGGCTGCAGGCACCAGCCTCGCTGCCATGTTCCTTATGATGACAGATTCAGGAGATGACAGATACTCACGGCAGGTCCAGGGGGACCAGAGGCTCCTGTCTCACCGTCCTTTCCAGGCAGACCCTGGAACGGAAAGAAACTCCCATGAAATCCACATTCCCCGGCCCTTCAGCTGCCCCCCATCCTCCTGTCTCTCCATCCTCCACCCCAGCCAATTCCCTCCCCCAGATCAACGGCACTTCTGAGTGCCCGCCTCTTGTTTCAAATCAGAAGCCTGCTCCAGTGGGCCAAGTTCAGGTGCCAGCTTGGTGTGCAAGAGGCTGGGTGAGTGTCTATGCCTCGGTTTCCCCTCTGAGGGCTAACTGCACCGAGCTGCTGGGGGAACTGTCTCTACAGGGCTGTTTGTCGGGTGGTCCAGGTGACTTCAAGGTATTTTGGCCCCTCTGCTTCCTCCCTGCGGGCCAGTCCTGCTGTGATCCCAGGGATGGGACCTTGGGGCGACCGGACCCCCAGAACAGCTGCCGGCCAGGATCCAGGGAAACCAGAAGGGGATGTGTGTGCAAGGGGGCCGGGAATAACAGCCACTTACCCTCAGGCCGGGGGCACCAGGCAGCCCCTTCTCGCCAGCTTTGCCAGCCTCGCCCTAGGAGAGAAGAGAAGATGAGATGCTTGTGAAGCCTGCATGGCTCTGGGAGGCGCAGGCTGCTGCTGGGCCCTGGGGAGCAGGGTTGGCAGAGCCGAGGCATCTAGATGCACGGGGGCATTTCTGCCACAGCCTCCCCTTCCTCCCAGTCCTGCTGGAGCCAGACATCCCAGTGAATGGCCTGTGACAGCAGCCCATAGATCTACATAGGGCCTGGGCAGGCACCACTCGGGGTGCCCATAGCTTGGGTGCACGGGGCCCTTATGGCACTAAATGGGTTGGGACATGCAGGTCACCCAGGTGAGCACCCCCTGCCTCCCCCCCACCGGGCTCTCCCCTCCCCACCAGCGTGGCTCGCTTTGCCCATTGGCTCGCGCTACCCAAGGGAGTGGATACTTACATTAGCGCCTTTGGGGCCAGGGAAGCCCATCACGCCAGGCTGGCCACGGGCACCCTGTGGGCCAGGGGGGCCAGGCCGGCCGTCCTCGCCAGGGGCACCCTGTAGGGAGGCACGGGGGACTGGTTAGTCAGCAGGCTGGGTCTTGCTCGCTGCCTCCAGCACATGAAGCCCCTTTGCCATCCTTGCTCCCAAGGAGCTCTGCTCTCCCCCTGCCTCCTGAACCCCACCACGCCCCTAACCCAGCCCCCCAACATCCAATGCCCCCAAAGAGGTATAGTGATACATCCACGCCCCCCTCCCCACATCCCATGCCCCGCCACCCAGGGACTTGCAGCACTTACCGTGGGGCCAACTTTGCCTTGAGGACCAGCATCACCAGGACGGCCAGTGAGACCCTGGAAGGAGGAGGCAGAAGGTCAGGGAAGCACTGGGGGTGCTTGTGCCTGGCTCAGGCCTTCAGCTGGGCTCACAGCACCCCCTCGAACTGCTGGGCCAGCCTGGGCTTTTACTTGCCATGGGGGGGAAACGAGCACCCGGGCTCCTGGGCTCTATTCCCAGCTCTTTCACGTGATTGGGGGAAGGCTACTTTCCTGCTCTGTGTCTATGCTTTGCTCCATAGGCTCTGTGCCTCAGTTTCCCCCCTGTATAAAGGACCTCAGTGGAGCAGAGGGTGACAGGCGCCATGCCCAGCACAAGGTTGGGGGGGGGGGGGGGGGGGGTTGGTCTCAGAGGAAGCCCATAGTTGCTCTTGGAGTGTATCACAGGGGAGCTGAATACTAGGGAATAAATACCCTGTGCTCTCCCAAGCACATGTTAGGGACAGCAATGGTATCAGCTCCGAGCCCCTGGGGCTCCTTGCTGAGGTGCAGGCTGCTGGGAGGGTCCAGCACGGCAGCACAGCGGAAAGACCAGCCACTGGGGAGGGAGCAGGATTTGAACCCATGAGCCTGGGGCACACCAGCTCCTGCTCTTACACAGCCTCCTCTTCCCCTGGGAGGCAGCCCCCCATGCACCAGGGCCTGGAGACGGATCCAGGGGTGATTTGCCGGGTCCAGGGGTGACCCTTTGCAGGAGTCCCCCCACCCTATGTTGCCCCCCAAGGCTGAGAGCAGCCTCCTGGCTCCTTCCAGCCGTACCGCGTTCCTTGGAAGAGAAGGCACCTTCACAATCGAGGTGCACCCAACCCCTCTGACCCTCAGTGCCAGCAGGGAAGAATGTGCCAAGCACAAGCACGCTGACCCGGACCGAGTCTCTGTGGCATGTCAGAAGAGCTTTCTACTGGCTTCTGAGCTCCAGTTTTACACAGACGATGTCCTGGGCATCAGCCACTGCACCTTCTATTCACCGCAATACGGTAATTGAAAACTACAATGGGACCAAGCAAGATGCCCTGCAAACTGGGGGGTGCCCCCCACCAAGCATCTTAACCCTCTCAGCACTGGGAACTCAGCCTGAGCCTGGCCAAGGAGACCTTCCATTAGCATGAGCAACGCCAACACTACTTACCCTGGCGCCGGGCAGGCCAGGCTCTCCGGGACGGCCGGGGTCACCATTAGCTCCCTTGGGTCCGGCCAGGCCGGCGGGGCCACGCTCGCCTGGGGCACCCTATCCAGGGGTGGAAGGAAGCGCTGGTTAGCTTGGTGAGGGCTGGGCCATGATCCAGCCCCACTGACTCCCAGTCCCAAGCTGAGATGGCCATTGGGCTGGTGTGACTAAGGCACCAGTGGCTGGGTGTGGGGGCATAGTGCCAGCCTGGCCTCCCATGGCTGGGTTGACTGGGGACAGCCTTGGCCTGAGCCATGGAGGAGGCTCGCACTCAGCCCTGGCTTCCTCCCAAAGGACAGACCCGTGGTGGGCATAGCCGGGGGGTCCGAGTCCATCGATACAGCCCCAGTGTCATGTGTTGGGATAAACCCCCATGAAGAGCCTCGCTGGGCCCCAGTGGCCCTTGAGCTGGCCCGCTCCAGCCCCCATCAATGGCCCACAATGGGGATAACTGGTATTGCTGGGCCTGGCTCCACTGCAGCAGCTGTGGCTCTTTTTTGGGACGGAGGCTGCAGCCAACCACCCCCTCCCCACCGACCCCGAAAACAAGGTAGGCTGCAAAAGGGAACATGCCAGGGCAGCCACATGGTGATGCCAAACCCAGAGCAAGGCATGCTTGGAAAGACGGGGACTCTGGAAGCGGTGCCTGGGGGCTGAGGGAGGGTAGAGTGGGGCTGGGGGCATCACTGCTCTACATCGGGGCCGCTTTGACGTGGTTCTGGAGACAGACACCTCTGGGGGCGGCATTTGGGGAGATGGGACCGAACCCCCAGGCTGGGTCTGGAGCCATCTCCGTTGCCCCCTTTCCTCCGCAGCTTCCCCCAGCCCACACCCAGCCTCTGTGCGCTGCTCCAGACCAGTCGCTCCACTCACCTTGGGTCCAGCGAGACCATCCTGACCGGGGAAACCACGGTTTCCAGGGGCACCCTGGGGAGGAGAGAAGGTCCGGGGTCAGGGGGACATCCAGGCCGTGGGGCCAAGGTGGGATCTCCCCCATCCCAGCCCATGTCTCGGGGTGCTCTGTGACAGCTGAAGTCACGTGGCTGCAGCTTGCACAGTCGTGGTCGTCGCACCAAGCCAGCCAGGACCCCGTGCTGCTAAGAGCTGCAGGGCTTGTGCCATATGGGGACAGTAGCTATCACATGGGGTGACCCCGGGGGGAGGAGCCACCGTCACTTACTCTCTCTCCAGGTGGCCCGTGGGGTCCAGCAGCACCCGGTTCACCGCGGGCACCTCTCTTGCCTTCCTCGCCAGCTGGGCCGGGAGCTCCCTGGGGTCCCGCGGGGCCCTGAAGGGAGACACGGGGGAGAACAAGCATTAGGTCAATCCACCCCCTCACCCCACCCCTGCCTCCCTGGTGAGCAGGGTACTGCCTGGGAGCCAGGAAACCCAGGCTGTGCCCTGTGGCATTGGTGCCTCAGTGTCCCTGCCAGCTCCCAGCCATCGCCCTGAGAGGCTCTGAGCCCGGCCGTGCCATTGAGGCTGGGTAATGAGGCGATGGGGGCATGCTCTCGACAGGGCGAAGCGGGAGGCTGGGTGGAAGGCAACAGAGGGGCTATTGTTTCCCACCCCCCCAGTGCAGCCCGGGGCCATGCGGGCTGCCAGGAGAGGGGCTCGGCAGGGAAACAGGCTCGTTAGCAGCTGCAAAGAGGCTCTTGCTGTCCTGGGAAGGCCCCATCCTGGACAAGGTCCTGGCCATGGGGTTCCAGGCTGCAGCTGGGACTCAGGACACCTGGGGGTCCCTGCAAGCGCCTTGCTCCTTGCAGCCCGGGCTGGGTCCGGCTGTGGGGTCAGCGCAGCCTGCATGTGAGCTGCCCCCTGCTCCCCATCAGCCCGGGGGAGGCCTCGGTGCCCGGGTATCAAGGAGCAACCTGGGCCATCTGGGAACGGGACCTGGCACAGATGAGCAGAGGGCTCCGGCTGGGCTCGGCTACTCACCGTTTCACCTTTGGGGCCATGTTCGCCCTTGAAGCCTGCGATGCCAGGTTCACCCTGCAAAGCAAGAGAAAACACTCAGTGCCCCTGAACCCTCGCCCATCGCCCCCGGGGATGGCACCGGCACATCCAGGAGCCATGGACAGAGGAGCAGTTGTCCCTGGGAGAGGGGCAGTGGCACACGCGGGGCATGGGGGGCCATGACCACAGCCAGGGATGGGTGGCATGGACCACTGGGCAGAGCCAGGAGCCAGGGTTGTTGGGCGGAGTCTATGGCAAGGGGGCGGAGCCAGGGAAGGTTAAGTGGAGTCTTCAACAAAGGGGTGGAGCTAGTGGGCTGTTGAGCAGATCCTTTGGCAAGGGGGTGGAGCCAGTGGGCTGCTGGGCGGAGTCTGTAGCACAGGGAAGGAGTTGGAGGTAGTTGGGTGGAGTCTTTGGCAAGAGGAGGTGGAGCCATTGGGCTGCGGGGCAGAGTCTGTGATGAGGGGAGGAGCTAGAAGGGGGATCTGCAGCAATGGGGCGGAGTCAGTGGACTGCTGGGTGGAGTCTGTTATAAGGGGAGGAGCTGGGGCTGCTGGGCGGAGCCGTCTGTCCAGGAGCCTGGCTGGCCGGTTCTTACCGTTTGACCTTTGGGACCCAGAGGTCCTGTAGCTCCTTGAGGCCCGGGAGGCCCGCGGGGTCCAGGGAAGCCAGGGGCACCAGCGATCCCGGGAGCGCCCTGCCGGTGGCACAGGGAGAGGAGATTTAGGAGCCAGGAGGGTTTTGCTCTGTCCTCCACTGCGTACACTCTGCCACCAGGTCCCCCATCTCCGTGTGCCCATGTCCCCTGGGCAGAGAGGGACCCCCCCCAACCACCTGAGCCCAGAGGCTGCCACCCTCTTCCCTGCTCCCTGCACCCCCAACCCCCAGATCCTGCCCCCCCGGCCCTTGCGGCCCAGGCGTACTCACAGCCGATCCTTTCGCTCCGGGGATGCCGTCGGTCCCGGGGTTCCCCTGAAAGCAAAGAGCAGGTCAGGGTGCAGCTCTGGGGAAGCCGTGCCCATGGAGAAGGTGCGAGGCAGGGGCCGGCTGGGTCTCGGGGAGCTGACCCATGCCTCAGTTTCCCTACCCGTGGAGTGAGATACGTGAGGAGGGGCAGGGGAGGGGGGCAGGTTACTTACGGGGGCTCCAGAAGGTCCAGGAGAGCCGGGGGTGCCGGATTCTCCCCGGGGGCCCTGGCCACCCTCGGGACCACGAGCACCGGTGGGCCCAGCTTCACCCTGCAGCGGAGAAGGGAGGAGAAGGTCAGAGCCCCGTGGGAAGCCCTGGGAAGTGGCACGACGAATGGAGCTGGGGCACGGCCTTGTAGGACGAGTCCCCAGGAAGCCTCCGCCACTGCCCAGCCGGCTGTCCTTGGGCATGCCCCCCGGCCTGCTCCGTGCCTCAGTTTCCCCTCCCGCCCCTAGCCTGTTAGCTGCTCACCGTGTGTAGCACTGAGAAGAGACAGGCCCTGTGAACCATCACCTCCACCCCCAGGTCTCTGGGCATTGTCCAGGCCTTTGGGGACCCCTGCCCCCCACCCACTCTCAGGGGTCTCCCCCACTCCTAACGAGGTCGCTGGTCATTAACAAAGTCGCACTGATCTTCCCCCCACCCCCACCCCCAGCCCATGGCAATTGGGCCAGGTAGAGCAGAGGGGCCTGGAGCTGGGAGAACGACCCTCTGGCCTCTGCCTTGCGGCAGGCGGTGTTGAGAACAGGCCTGGGTGCTCAGACCTTTTGCTGGAGGAGCGGAGCGCTCTGCGAGGGGTGCAGAGAGCAAGGCGGGAGGAACCGGTACCTACCTTAGAGCCGGGGGCGCCTGGGAAACCTGGACCTCCAGAGGGGCCGACAGGTCCCTGGGGGAGAAAAAAAAATGCCATGAGGACCCTCCTAGGAAAAAGAGCCTGGGATAGGGACTGGTTCTGGGGTGAGATGGCTGGACCGGGGGTCTCACAGCCCAGAGGAGGGTCAGACAAGGAGTGCCCCAGAACAGCCCAGAGGTGGGAACCACCAGCCCTTTTGCACTTTAAGGAGCCACGCAGAACACAGTGAGTGCCGTTAAAGGACTCGTAGATTATTTAAAGATATACCATACTACCCAGTTATTGCCCATTGCTGCTCCTGGATGTTATGAGGGGGGCAAATTGCCTGAGGCAAGGAGGAGCATTTAGTGCTGTGTTTGTCCAGCACCTAGCACCTAGTCCCGAGGAGCTGTCTGGGGGCACTGCCACAACAGACCGCCTTAAAGGGTGCCCCTGCACTTAGCAGTGGATGAAGAGGACCTGGGGTGTGGGGTTGGATAGTTGTAAGCTGCTTTAAGCATTTCTCACCCCCTCAAATACAGGCCGTGACCTGGGGCTCAGTCAAATCACCTGGGAACAGACCCATTGGAAAGGAAGAAAGCGAGATGTTTCAGGGGGAAAGCAAAGTCTACTCACAGGCGGGCCGGCGGGGCCGGGGAGGCCGTCGTTGCCACGAGCACCCTGCAAAAGGAGACAGCGGACATCAGCAAACAACCACCGGTCCAGGAGTGATCCAGGCTAACCGGCACCATCGCCTAGTGGGTGGAGCACCAGCCTGGGACACCTGGGTCCTCTTCCCAGCTCCGCTGCTGGGTGGCTTAGGGCAGGCCTGTCCACATGCCGCCTTTCTCCTAGGAGCAGTGTGCATTTGTGCAGCACCTAGCGCGGTGAGGGCCTGGATCTGAGCCAGGCTGTCCCAGTGCTAGCACAAGGCAAGTCAGAGGGGGGGAAAGCAGAGGAAGGGAACCGGTGCAACGCCCTGCCGGCTGCTGGATTCAGGGCAGCACAGCGCTCCTGGCGCACCCGGCTGCAGCCGCTCGGGGGCACTGCACGGGCTCAGGCCGGCAAAGCAATGGACCAGCCCAGCCAATAGGACCGAGAACCCCCCGCGGCGTAAAGCAGGAGTAAGATTTGCCTGGGGACACCCGGACCCTGCCTTACACCTCTCAGGAATCTCTCCAGCTCTACTCTACCATGTAAGAGATGAGTACTTGGCCCGGAGGGAGATCTCTAATAGGGCTGTGAATAGGCAAGGCGCTGGTAAGAGAGCAGGGAACTGAGGGCAGATTTCCCTGGGGGACAGGACCCGGATGCATGGATATCCGAGGATGGCTGGAAGGTCCCGGACTTGGCTCTCCATCAGCATAACAGGATCGGGGCCCCAGCCTTGCCGGGTTCATCTCGTACAACAGTCCTGCCCACGAGGAATTCATTACCCCGGGGAAGGCAGCAGAAGGGGCACGGGGGATGAAAGCCTGCCCTGCCGAGAAGTACATTATTAGACTTGGATCCGTGCTATCAGGCCCCAGAGCCAAGTCACAGGGAAACAACAGGAGCCCTGGCCAGACAAAGCCCTCTATTGTCAGCCGCATCCCGTTTTGGCTGAGCCCTGGGGCCGGGTTACACAGCCAGGCGGCCGTCTCCTGTCGGGCTCTGCTGCAGCGACCAGAGGAGCGGAGCCCTGAACTGGCCCCTCTCAGCAATGAAAAACAGTCCTCCAAACCGAGGGAAGCGCCTTAAATATTGTGAGGGTTTTTTCACTCTATGTTCTGGGCTCATATCATCTCTGCCGGGCGTATTCGGGCTCCTCCCCGCAGCCCCCAGGCCTCCAACGGTGCTGCTATTTGAAGCACCAGGTCAGATTCGCACGTGCTCCCGTGACTCCAGGACCTGGAGATTCACTAGTGTAAGATCCAGGAGGACGTCTCAAGGAAGTACGGAGCATGTTCGGCTAAGACCTGCCCTGCTCCTGCTTTGTCCAGGACGCCAAAAATCTCAATCCAGCGTGAGGGCGATAAAACAGCGGGGGGCAACCTTTTTGGTAGGCGTGCCACCAATTCAGCCCCGTGCCCTCCAAATGCCACTCTGAGCCTGCCTGAGCTTCTGCTCTGCTTTCTCCTCCCTGCTCTGTGCCCCCCAACTGATCTGCTGCTCTGTTCTCCGCTCTCTGCCTTGGGCTCCCTGTTCAACCTGCTGCTCTGGCACTTGTTTGGCTCAGCAACACCCAGAGCATCTGCACTTAGAGCATTGCACAGATTGTAACAGCTTTCCAATGCAACACCTGGAACAGCTGTACCTACAGCTTCACCAGGCAATGCCTAACACCTTTTACCTATAGCTTTCCAATGCAGCCCTGGGAATGGCCGTACCTACAGCTTCACCAAGCAAAACCAAATGCATTGTGCATACAGCTTTTCAGTGCAACACCCCCAACTCCTGTAATTATAGCTCCACCAAGCAATGCTGAATGCCTTATACCTACAGCTTTCCAATGCAACACTTGGAACAGCTGTACCTAGTGCTCACCACGCAATGCCTAATGCCTTTTACCTACAGCTTTAAAATGCAACCCTGGGAAGTGCTGTACCTACAGCTTCACCAAGCAATGCTGAGTGCCTTGTGCTTACAGCTTTCCAGTGCAACACCCCCAACACCTGTACCTACAACTTCACCAAGCAATGCCGAATGCCTTGTACCTACAGCTTTCCAATGCAGCACCGGGAATGACTGCACCTACAGTGTCACGTAGCATGAAATCTCCTCCAGTGTGACGGTGCCTACAAACTGTTTCACTTGCAATAGGGCTGTAAGGGCAGGGGGAAAGTTCCCTCACTGTTGTCAGCCAAGCAGGGAGTGCCCCACGTGGTACAATACACCCGAGACCCCCAGGGCAGCCCCTGCCTAGTGCCAGGGTTGTGGGCACTGACCTCCCCTGGTGAGGTGGCCAGAAGGGAGGCAGCAGGGGATATGCCAGGGTAAGTCACAGCACTTGGGAGGGCCCTGGAGAGCCCGGCAGCAGCAAAGCAGGATCTCCAACAGCTGTCTGTATGTGTGCTGGGAATTCGGATGGAGCCTGAGTGATTTAGGAGCTACACCCCAATGGATTTCATAGGACCTGGCTACTCAGTTTCCTGAGGGCCGCAGGAGCAGGCCAGCACATGGGGCCCTGCCATCATGCGAGGGGCTTGCCCCGAATCCTGCCCCTCAGCTGACCCCTGCAGCACGGCCCCCATCCCATCCTCCTGCCGGAGCCCGGTGCTGGTTTCAGCAGCTCTGTGTGTCATCTGCGGGGCTGAATACTGAACTGACCTGCACATCTGCTGCCCGACGTGTGTCCCTGCACCTGCTCTAAGCCCCTAGGGGCCGTGGCTCCTAAACCACCTAGGCACTCAAAGCTTCATCCACAAGCATCTACTTCCCACCAGCTTGGGTCCCAAACTCCCACAGAGAGACCTGAAAATGGAGCTCTGGGCTCCTAAGTCACTCAGGTACATCTGCCACTGTCACCCTACAGCACGTGGCATCCACAAGGTGCAAAGCTTGTGGCCAAGGTGCTCCTGGAGCACAAAGCCACCCTGAACAAAGCCCGCCCCTCGGCTCCCTTCCCCTTGGGGAGCTGGGAATGTTTCCTGGGGTCTCGCCAGGGTGACCAACTGGAGGTGGGGCTTGTCTGAATAATTAACAGAGGGTCCAGGACTTAACGAGGAACCTTCCAAAGGCAGAGAATGGTTTTCCGCAGCTCTCATGCCTCCAAATCACTTAGGTCTGAACAGCCAGCTCCCAAAAAAATCACTTTGCAAATGTTCAGGGGTTTGTGGGGAAGAAAGAAATCTCCCCGGCGTTAATTGGGGGGGGGGGGGGGTTAAATCATTCTGGGGCTAAGGACTCTAGGATAAAACCCTGCATGGACAGAGAAGACACTTGTCTGGGATGGTTTAGACAGGGCTGATCCCTCCTGAATGAGGGGTTGGGTCCTGATGACCTCCTGAGGTCCCTGCCAGCCCGAATTCTCCATGATTATCCAATTTTTCTCATTGAGGGGTGAAGAAAAAAGGACTGCGCTCATTCGCATACCACACGCCCACAAGTCAGACACATCATTTTTCAGGGGAAGAGAGAACGAATGAAGCAGAGACTCCCCCCTTTAGCCAAACTGCCCTGATTTGGGTTTGCAAATTGAAGATGTGCACCCCAATTTTCAAAGGCTAAATTTAGGGGAAGAGGGGTGTGTGGTAGGGAAGGAGATAAGGTTGTTTCTCAGCCAGCCCCTGCCTGGGTAAAGGGTCCAGACAACGGCCTGCTTCTCTGCACAGGAAGCTCAGCCTTGCCAGGGACACGGATGTTGGATGGAAAGGAGCATCGTACTCACAGCAGCGCCGGAGGGGCCGGGACGTCCTCTCTCACCGGGCAGGCCGCGGGGACCCTGGGAAAGAATAAGGAAGAGAGTGAGGCTCTGCTGGCCATCACAGAGGTGCTGGGGGACATTGAGTCTTTCTAGTGACATCGGAAAGATTGGGAGAGACTGGAAATGGGGGGGGGGGGGGGGGGGGTCCTGCTTCGCCGTCAACCTGTTCCAGCCATTTGGATCCAGTGTGTGTTAGAGCAGCCTTGCACCTGCTCTAGGTTATAATTTGCTTTGCTAGGAAGCAAAGAGCAGTCGCAAGCCAGTGCTGTCCCCAGAACCTTTGCATCAGGGGGTCTTGTCCTCAACAGGACACCTCTGGTGGTATAGAAGGACCTTTGTCCGCAGATCAGTCAGCCCCCGTGCTGGGCAATGCCCCCAGCACCTGCCCAGAGATGGAGTCAGGAGGGCAGTGCAGCGAGCTGTCTGCTCCTCTCCCCTGGGGAGTGCAGGCCTCTGGCGCAGCTCCAGACAGGTCGCTGCCCACCCCTGTGCCTCAGTTTCCCCTGCAGTCTAATGAGACTGTTCATGCTTTAGCACTGGGGCTATGTCCCACAAGGCATTTGTACAGCACTGAGCATGGCAGGTTGATGATTTGTGCCCGGCTGCTGATGGAAAGTGGATTGGAGGAAGGGAACAGAAGTCAGCGCTGTGTTGCCTTCCAAGGCCATGTTGCTCGGTGGGGCTGGGCTGCAGAGGGGAGGGGTGACCCTAGGCCAGGGGCTCCCCTCTGCCTGTGTCTCATCTGTTCAGACCAAGGGCTCATTGGGCAGGGCCGATCGTTTGCTCTGTGTTTGTACAGCACCTGGTGCATGGAGCCCTGATCTCAGCAGAGGTGTGTACCACACCCAGAGCCAGGATCTCTCAACAGAGGTGTGTACAGCCCCCGGCACTGCCTCCAGGTTTCAATGTGACACCTACTCACCATGGGACCGGGGGAGCCGTTCTCACCAGCTGATCCTGTTTCACCCTGGAAGGGAAGGAGCAGAGAGTGAGTCTCCAGCCTGCCTCAAGCCTGGGCCTACGGTGAAGCACGGACTGGGCCCAAGTCCGCCCTGAACCCACTGGTGAACCACACAGGTAAAGAATCCACCTCTGGGGGCACCTTGAGGCTGGGGGAAGATGCGGGGCTAGAGATGGGGGCATGGGGATAAGGGGTCCTACTAGGACTAGGGGAGGAGATGGAAAGAGGCTGGTGGGCAAGATCCAGTGAGGAGAGGGGCAGAGGATGTGGGACACCAGTAGGACCATGGCCCGTCCTCTCTGCACTGAGCTCCAGCAACAGAGGCCCGGACCAGCCCTGCACGGTGCCCTGCCACTAACCTTGGACCCTGCTGGGGACACCGAGAGCCATAGCTGTCCACCCACTCCCATGGCCAAGCCTCCGTCCATCTTGGCATACATCCCCCCGCTTTCCCCATCTTCCACACCAAGGCGTAACCCTCTTGCCATCCACCAGTCTCAGTGCATGCACCTCTGTCTGTCCGTCCATCTGTCTGTCCGTCCGTCCATCCATCCATCCATCCATCCATCCATCCATCCATCCATCCATCCATCCATCCACCCCAATGCATATCACTGTCTGTCTATTCATCCAACCATCGACCCTTCCAACTCTTCCTTGTCCATCTCACCCTCCTTGCCTCCCTCTCTCCATCAACCCTGAAACATACTCCCTTCCATCCATCCATCCATCCATCCATCTCAGTGCCTACCTTCTACCCATCCATCCCAACACTTTCCCTTCCATCCATGCATCCATCAGTCCAGACCCATCTTTACTCATTAATTGATCCAGCCCCCAAACCCTGTCTATCTAGACCTCTGTCTTCTCCCACCAGCCATTCCAGCTCTATCTGCCACTCTCTCCTCTGCCTTCTCCCTGGTCTCTGGCTGGAGTGGAGCTAACGCCCGAGCGGTGAGGCTCCGACATGATGAGAGCTCAACCCCAAATTCGGCTAAAAAGGAGCTGGTAGGTGGAGGGGGCACGGTGCCTGCCTTGCTGACCTGGGAGGCCCCTTCTTGCCCCACGTCCCCAGGCTGGCTGTCCCCCACACCTGCTTCTGCCACTGACTTGGTCATGTTCCTTCATCCCGCAGGCCTCCTGCTATTCAAGCTGCAGCCTCTAGTGGGCAGTATCAGTCCAGTTCCCCTCACCACCCTAACAATGAGCACTAACGACCTCCCCCTGCTAATCAGCGTCATTTGGGGCATTAGCTCACCTTGGCACCGGGGGCCCCTGCTTCTCCCTTGGCTCCATCCAAGCCAGGGTAGCCCTAGAAGAGAAGGAGACAATATTTACACTCCGGACAACTGTGAGATGAGAGACAGACCGAGGCGGCCGGGGCGACCACTTACCCTGTGCCCTTTGACTCCAGGCAGGCCGGGGGTCCCGGGGAAGCCTCGAGCACCCTGAAAGCAGAGAAGGGGAGGTCATCATGGGGGAAAGGCAGGGAAGGGGACTGAGGGACCTGTTTCTCATGGGGGCTCAGCAGGGATGTTGCTACAATCTCCTGGAGCCACCTGCAGCTACCACGTACGGCTGCTTGTTAGGGTAACGCGTGGAGCCCAGCGGAGAACACACAGGGTCAGAGCGGGGTGTCACGTACGGCCAGAGCGGGGTAACACGTAAGGCCGTACAGAGGGACGTATAGATCCAGGTTAGGCTAGCACATGGGATGAACTAGCTGGGGCTGGTCCTACTTTGAGCAAGGGGTTGGACCCAATGTGACCCTGTGAGGTCCCTTCCAGCCCTCGTTGTCTGTGATTCTTCGGGGTCGCATAGGATAAGATGGGCCTATATCATGTAACATGGAAACCTCTGTATGGTAACATAGGGACAAAAAGGTGGCTATAGAGATCCAGATTAAAGTAACAGGCAGGGTCATTTAAGGTAACAGATGGAGCCATGCAGTGTAATATATAGGGTCATATAAGGTAACTCATAGAATAAGGTTAGAGTTACATACAGGGCCAGAGCAGGGCACTATGTAGACACTTCTGGGGTAATACACAGAGCCATATAGGGGAATATATAGACCCAGGTTAGAATGATATATAGGGCCACATCTGGGGTGACCTATGGGGCTATCTAAGGCTATAGAGGGCAACCACTGGTGGGGAATGTGTAGCATAAGCAGGGTAGCCTGCAGGGCCGTGTGGTATAACAGAGCCAGAGGAGAGTGACCCACGGGGCTTGGTAAAGGGGCTGGATCTTCACGGGGCCGGGCTCAGCCTGAGCCGGAGCCCTGGATCCGAACTGTCCTGTTCCTATAACAGCCTGGGCCCCCCCACGGTAAATGGGTGCTGGCTTGAAGCTGGGGCGAGCCCTGCCTTGGATCCATGCAGCCCCAAAGCCCCATCTCCACCCCATTCCCTGAGTCCCCCATCCTGAACAGCCATGTCTCCAGGCCTGGCTGCCTCCTGCTGTCCGTACCTGGGGGCCGGGGACTCCACGCTCTCCAGATTTGCCAGGCTTGCCTGATTCACCCTGCGGGAGAGAGACACAGAGAAGAAACCCCCTTAGCCTCCATCAGGGCAATCATAGGGTATCGAAGCTCGACTACAGGGAGCCGGAGCTGGTAGAGGGGATGGTGCAGGGCGGGCACCGCATCCAGCCTGCACCCTCCAGGCTGGAGCCCGGGACCTGAGCACAACGCTGCCGCGAGCAGCCAGCTTTGATGTCCCATGTGACTGGGTCCAAGGCAACTTACGTCATCACCGGGTTTCCCAGGGGGTCCGGGTGGTCCTCGGGGACCCATTGGGCCCTGGAAAGATAGACAGAGAGATGCAGGGTCAGAGCGGTGCAAGCACTTCTAGCCGGACGCCTGGCTTCTGAGCAGGGGAGAGACTAGTTGGAGATGGGGCAAAGTCTCAACAGGGGAGGGTCTCAGCAAAGGATGGGTAAGTGGGGAGGGGGACTGCCAAGAGGCAGAGGACTCTCTCTCGGAGTGGGATGGACTCAATCATCCTGGTGTCTGCTTCCAGTGACTCCACTCCCAGCTCAGAGACCCGGACAGGCTAAGTGCAGCCAGCCAGTCTGGGGAGGAAAGAGAAGCCTTCCTGAGCAGCCTGCGTCCCAGCCCCCTGGATGTGATGTCATTGTGCTCACATCACTGGGCTGCCTGGTGACATCACTCTAGAAGTGTCAAGCCCCAAATGCTCTAGCTAGGAGCCTTGTTGGTTCCCCCTGGCTCAGCACAGCTGATGGGGAAGGGAGACCTCCAGTTAGAAGGGGGGCTGCCAGGAGGAGCTCAGGGGCCAGTGGAAGGTGTTTCTCTCTCCCACGAGTGCCACACTGCTGGCAAGGCACTAGTGGGTGCTGTGCCTGGCAGGGCACTAGCGGATGCTGTGCTGCTGCCGGAGCCAGGATAGGTGCTGACATCAAGGCTTCCCTGTGAGCACTCTGCAGAGCCCCGGAGGGCAAAGCAGGCCAGGCCCTTGGCACCCAGGTGTGGTCAAGCACTCGGAGATGGGTGCAAAATACAGCTGGGCGGCTGGGATTGCCCAGTCCCTGCTCCACGATGACCTCCATCCCTGGGTATTTGGCATAGCCCCTTTGAAAAAATCAGTGGTGCCAAGCCATGGCATACAAGGATTGGGGCATCCCTGAGACCCAGCCTGCTCAGATCTGAATCCCTTCCCTTTGCTAACTGTGCCCCAAACCTGATGCAGCCCCCTTGGGCTGTACTGGAAACATCCTGGTATGGGACGTCCCAGCAGCCAGAGCCAGCCCGATCCAAGCTCTGCCTCTCACTCCCTGGCCAGGCCTCACACTGTATATAGCCAGGAGCTCCCTAACCTGCCTGCCTCCGGGTTCATCTAGCCCTGAATTGCTCTGCTCTGGCACTGCCACCCTGTGTCACCTTGATCAAGTCACTTTGCCTCAGTTCTCTGTGTTCAGGGAGGTGCTGAGTGTGCTCCCTCCCTCCTTGCTGGGGGTCTAATTCCCACCCAGCACACACTGGCCATGGGCATCTCCATCACACGCAGGGTCTGGCTCTCATGGACACCAGGACCCTTCATGCCAGAGCTGGCTCACCACAGCTGCCAGGGCCTTGGGGGCCATCTGAATCTGTCCCAGAGACTAAATTCTCTTTCTACAGGCCATACTCAGCATTAACCCCTGGAGCTGAAGTCTGAGATGCTCCCAATCTGCCTATGGGGTTTACAAGCCCAATCCCTGTTGGCTATAATGGGAGCCAGGTGTCCAAATCACTTAGGCAGCTTGAAGCATCTCCTTCTACACCTTTGTTCCTTTCCTTGGCGTCCCCTCAACTTTAACTAGTCAGGGTGGAACCGCCCGGAGGGAATGTTTCTGCTGGGACGTTTGCGGGGCGGGGGGCGGGGGGCTTCAGGAGATGGGAATTCGTGGAATTTCTCGGGAGTCAGGGCCACGGAGGCTGCTGGAGACTTGCAAGTGCAACCCGGGGGCATTGGCATGTCGGAGCCTCTCCCGCTCAGTCTAGCCACGGACGGCATCAAAGCCCGTCTGGTTACTTACAGAAGCGCCAGATTCTCCAGGTTCCCCGGGGTTGCCTTGAAAGCCTTGCGGGCCCTGAAACATGGCAGAGAAGTCATGTCAGATGCATCAAACAGCAAAACCAGAGCTGCCAGCTCTCGCCTTCCCAACCCCCCAGGGGAGAAGAAACAGGCTGGTACTTACAGGTGATCCGGGAGGTCCAGGGGGTCCCCGCGGGCCCATGGGTCCCTGGAGGAGGAAACACAAATCACAGTCATGACGGGAAGGGCCAAGCCTTGAGCAAACAGGTGTGAAAGCTCCCAGGTAAGAGCCCCCACAGAAACCCAGCCTTTTTCCTTGTAGCAACTGCCTTGTCTTCTCCTTGCTTGTGTGCCTCCCGCTCCCTGGATGTGCATCACCACAAGCTATTTTTATTTAGAGAAACTACTCCACTTAAAGGACAAGGAAAGAGCATGCGTTGCCCTGGCCAGGAGCCATGTTTACTAAGCTCTGCCTTTCATTTAGCGCTTGCCAAGAAAGGCTGGAGAGCAGAAATTTCCTGCTGGAAATCTTGTGGGATCTTGAAAAACAGTAGCTGCTGTCAGGCTTTCTTCAGCCCCTGCTCCAAAAGTAACAGGGATCAAGCCTTAAACAAAATGCTCTGTTATTCTCTCCCAGCCTTCTGGGCTGGCCTTATTGAAACTGTTTGTTGTATGGTTTGGGATGCTCTCGCAAGCGGAGCAGGGACCAGAGCACTTAAGTCATCTTGGATGTAATGACTTTAGAGGCATTTGGATGCACTCTAGTTTGTGACAGAATATCAGCAGAGCTGTGCGGAGTGACACTGACTCAGGATGGGGCCTGCAGGGTATAGTTGCGCTGGATGGCAACTCCCGGCGCTCGTCAGGTCCTAGCCCTAAAAATCAGAGTTCCTCCAGAGGTCCCAGTGCCACGCCTTACCATCGGGCCCTGCATCACTCCCATCTGAGCACCGCCAGCCTTCTCGTCAAAACCTCCGGCCATCTGAGCAGCAAAGTTCTGCGAGAGAGACAAAAGCAGGGGCACAGCTGAGTGCAATTCTCTTTCAGGATCAGTCATGCACTTCAGGCAGCGACCTCGATATAATCAAATGCACTGATATTCTAAAGCATTGCCATCATTAAGGGGAAAAGGACCCCCCCCCACACACCCCACCCCACAGAGGCCAGTATAAGTAGGGCCCAAAAGATTCCTAGCCCTTGGTAGGTAATGGTTTCCATGTTTCAGAAAGAAAAAAAAACGTAGTCTTTATTAGATCTGATGTTTGGAAAGTTTTGAGGCCCAGGATCAGTTTGCTCTAAATATGCAAAAATATTCTGAGCTTTCATTTAAAATGTTCTTGAGATAAGAATGAGAGCCAGGCTTTCTCACCAGGGGTGTTGGGGAGGGAGTTTATTTGGAGAGTAAAAGCTAAGACTAAGAATGCCAAGGGATTTCTAGAGTCACTTGCTCTGATTATTTTTTGCTTAAACACCTTCTCTTAGAGGCAGCAAGGATGCTTTGAAAGACATGGCGACACAGATCTTTTTTTTTTTAAGCTGCCCAACATGTCTCCCAAAAGCAAAGGACGATTGATTCATTGGAAGAGACACGAAGCCTCAGTCAGGGTGAACAGCAGAATGTGCAGCATGTGAGGACACCAAGAAATGTGCCTCTAGAGGGAACACAGCAGAGTTAAATGTTTAACGCTGTTGTAAGACCAACAAACTGCATCCCTGGGTTTCCTTTTATCCACCACCATGTGGTAAGTGCTGCCCAACCCCTGCAAAGCTAGACTAGAGCCTGGGAGCAGCAGAGTGAAACTGAGGAGGAACAAAAGTGAAACACTGGGATCTTCCTGGGCCATTGATTTGCTGCAGCTTTGGGTTTGTGCAAAGGCAAGGACAAGGTGAAACTGACCAGCACCCCCAAGGGAAACTGACAAGGGCACAAGTGAAATTGACTAGGGAGTGTGTCAAGGCAAGAGCCAGCCACAGCGCATCATATGTCTTTATGACTGGATGGCTGCACAATGCCTGGCTCAACATAGCCCCCTCATCCCATCAGGAGCCACAGCAGTCATGGTAAGGGGAGACTGCCAGCTGGAGGGCCCAAAACTTATCCTTGCACTTTGCATCATGGAGGACCCTTAGGACTCCTGACCTTTACACTGTCCTAAAGGCAGGTGGTTCCTGCTGAATGATCCCGCACTGGGGTAAGCTCAGATGTGCTGGGCACACAGATGTGCTGGGTATGAAGTTCAAAGGAGACCCGCTTGAGGATACTTACTCCACCAAGGCCAGGGGGTCCTGGGGGACCTGGAGGTCCAGGGGGTCCAGGGTTTCCAGGTGTACCAGGTTCGCCATCTCTACCCCGGGGGCCAGGAGCACCCTGGAGAAGGCAAGGGAGAAAGGCAGATACTTAGCAGGAGCCAAAAAGACTGCTCCAAACATCACAGACAGCAGAAAGCAAAAAACTCAGAGCCTGCATTATTGACATGAATTAATTAAGTGCTGATTCGTTATTTATAACCCATCGGTGATTCTGTACAATTGGTTCTTGCTCATACAGGGCAGTGATCATTCATCAGCTTGCCCAGTATTTAGTTACTTATTTATTTATGTGAATTAAACCAGGGTGTAGCAGTGTCTGGGAGCAAAGTTATTCATATGGCAGCACTATGTGATCTGATCACGGTGCTTAATTGACAGTGGTGTCCTTGGGCCACAACAGTAACAACAACAACAATAACAATAATAGTAATAAATCATGAGAATAAGGAGCTCTCAGCCCCCTGGAGATTACAATCCAGCTGAAAGAACACAACTTCTGTATTAAATCAGGGGACTGCCAAAGCAAGCAAATGCTTTCTCCCCTGCTTCTCTTTCCCTTGGATATACTTTAACTCTGAAATGCACCTTTTCTCCCTTCTCGCCGCGATCTCCTCGTTGTCCTTGTTCGCCTGAAGGTCCCTGAAACAGGTGAGGAGAGGGCAGAGCTCAGTTAACAGATTCACATCAGGGTTTGTTTGTTTTTTTTCCCTCCCGCAAATATTCAAACAATGTGACAGAGAGAGTCTGTTCCCACCTGTGGTCCAGGGGGCCCTCGTGGTCCTACCACCTGGATTGGAGAGAGACATAGGGAAGTCAGTGAGAAGCCCATGCCCTGCCTGCTGGCTGGGGGTGGTGACAGGGTGCGGGGGGAGAAAAGGGGGAGGGAGGCATGCAGAGGACTCAGATCCAAACTTACATCTTTAATATCTCCGGGTTCACCTTTTTGTCCCTGCAAGGCAAAGCAGGCAGCATGAGCACTCACAGAGGGTACCAGCAGTTTACGTGCTCCCAGCCCACCCCAACCCACTGCCCCCCTTGTCTCCAAAACACCCTGGATAGCAGAGCTCTGTGTCTGTACCCTGCAAAGGATCTCAGCATCCACTTTGCTTTCAGCTGCCCCACAGCTGTTTCCCCCTTCACCTCTGGGAACATGCTATCCCAGGATAAAGCTCTTTGTGCTGGGACAGTTATGTCCACACTGGGAGGGGATCCTACGATCTTAAGTACCCCTTTACAGATGCTTGTGTATGAGCCCAGGGGCCTGAGTCTGTGGCCACTTAAAATCAGAGCTGCTGGACTGGCCAGACTCCTGCTCCAGCCCTACGTGACCCAGTTCAGACAAGGCCTTGTCCGATGTCTCTAATGGAGTATCTCCTGATCTCCGAGAGGGTAGTTTCGGATAGCATCGGGGCTGGTATCTCCATCAGCCCTGTGACAGAGGCCCCTGTGTGCTGCTCATGGGAATGAAATTAAAATGTGTCAGCGGAGAGGGTAGGGTGGGGATAAATAAATGGTTGCAAGCTCACCTTGGGGCCAGGTTGCCCTGTTAGGGATGAAAGAGAGAGAGAAAATGTCAGAATCACAAGAGATCGCAAGTCTGGGGGCACGTACAAATGCCCCTCTCTGCACACACAGGTACATGACAAGGCCAGGGAAAAGACACCAGGGTGGGGGAAGTGGGGTCCATTGGGAGAAAAGGACAGGGGTTGCTTTTCTCCTTTATACCCAACTGCCTGCAGAATACCATTGCCTCCCTGGAGGAGGCACTGCGGTGCTCAGGGCACTGGCTGGGATTCACACACGGAGGGAAGGAGTCTTACAAAGAGATGAAACGAGACAAGGGTTCAGGACAGCGGGCATCCCAGTGCGGGGCTGCGATAGCTCCAAAGCTATGGGGGGGCTGGCATGTCTTCTTCTACCCCTACCCCCTTCCCCTCCAAGAATGGGCCCAAGCTGATTAGGAAGCAGAATGACACAATCAGGGGGGAAAAAATGCTCGTTAAGCAACTAGAAGCCACGAGGCAAGGTGAGGCCCGGCCCTAAGGCAGGCGTTAGAAAGCAAGTGTCGGCGTAACCGCATCGTCACCGTCCTCCTCCTCATCGGCGTACCGCACTTCAGCGCACGCGTTCACTCAGCTCTCAACCCTTCACTGGCCTGGAGGGCTCTCGGCCAGACCTCGTGAAAGGCAAGGCACGGAGGAGCTGGGACAAAGCAGGGTAGCCCGTGTCCAGTGAAGGGTTAAAAAAGGCAACTTCTGCTCTCTGGGGTCAAAGCAGTGGGGCTGGCACCTGGGACCCTGGCTGGAGCTGCCTCTGGAGCAGGGCAGGATGGCTGGTACGAGTCCAAGAAACAGCCTCAGGTGCCCTTTCCAGAGACAGGTGTCTCCTGAGCTTCTGCAAACCGGACTGTTCCTCCAGCCTCAGAGCCCCGAGGTCTCTTAAATATCAAGGGATCTCTTTATAAGCCAAAGCCCCTTGGGTTGCAAGAACCCAGCAGGGATTTCTGGACCTGTCTGGATTCCCAAAGCAGGTTCTGACACCGCAGGGGGATTTCCAAAGCCCTTTTTGAGGTGCTCCCCCCCTGCCCCTTGCCCTGCTGTTCCTGCTCCTCTCCCGGTAGTTAAAGGCGGAGATGAGCAATGAGAAAACTCCCTGCACCGGGCACTGAGCGCTGCCTGGCTCCCTTAGAAATTTGTGGGCAGTGGATTTAAAAGCAGCCTTTTGCCGGAGCTCTTCTTGGACACGAGGGCAGGGCAGGGCCAGCTTTGATGCTGTCTTGGAGCCTTCATAATTATGGGGATATCTTTAGCTCTGGGGCTGTTGAGACTAGTCTGAGTTTCCTGTTGATTATGGTCAATATTTTCTGCCCCCAGTGTCACACGGTTATTTCAGCCCTCCGAGATGCTAACGCCAGACCCCAGGAAGAAGTGGCCTTTCTTAGCTAAGCCCCATGCATGTCCCCAGTCTCTGGGCGTCCATCCATGGGGCTTCTCTATCTGTTTGGCTTTGATCTCCAGTAATTTATTTATGGAAGGGAAATAAATAAATTACGACCGCTGGCGGCAGGCTGGTCAGTGGGGCAGACAGGACAGCATTCTCCGAAGGGGATCTCGGGGCTGGGACAGTCTCTCATCTCTTCGCAGATTATGTCGTCACACAAGATCGTGCCCGTGTCACACACACAGATCCGGCACGGCTCGGGCTTCCACACATCCTTATCGCTATACCTCTGCCCATCCTGCACACAGCTCCCTGCCTCCTCTGTGCCGAGGGGGAAGGAGAAGGGAGAGGGGGGTGGGAGGGTAGGCAGAAGGGAGAGAAAGAAACAGGGGCATGATATCAGCATTGGTTACAGCAATCCTGTACGAGTGGCAGCAGAGCAAACAGCGCTCGGGCAGGGACCTGGGCCCTGTCGGGATCTTCTAGGTTTTCTTGGCCCAATTGCTGGCCCCTCCTAAGGCCTTCCCGTCTCCTCCTCATGCCGTCTTGAAAGCCCAACGTTGCTTAGGGGGTAAGCAATGGGATGTCCATCCCCCAGGCCCCAAATCTCCAGTCGCACCCCCTCCCTTCAATCAGGGTGGCCACAAAGAGGCAAGGGGAGGGTGCTGCAAAACACCTTTGCCCCAAACACTGCCCAGATCAGCTCATGTGCCCCCATCCCATCCCATGGGCATCCCCGAAACACTCAGAGCCACGGCAAGATCCCGCCAGCTCTATGCTGCTGCAACCTCCACCGTTCCAGGCAAGAGACTCCTGACTTGCACTGATGGGGGTGGAAAGGGGGCCAAGGACCTGCCCCCTGTCCCCCCACAGACATATCAGAAGGGGCAGTGAAACCCCATCAATGCTGCTCATCAATTCCTCTCCCCCCCAAATTGTAAAAGGGTGGAGGGAGACATAACCGAGACGCTGCTCCAAATGCCCCCTCCCCAAATCTGGAATGCAGGGCCAATGCAAAGCAGCCCGCTCCGGCTAAGCCTCCACGGGCAAAGGCTGCTTTTCTCATCAAAACCTCCGAAAGGAGGAAGGCAGGGAGTCGAGGTCCAATCCATGCCTGGAGCATGGGGCCCGGGGGCGGGGGGAGGTGGGCTGGGAACGCCGCACTGTTGCTGGGCGAGGGAAGGGTAAGGTGACCCCCATCTGAGCAGGCACAAAGAAGGGGCTCTTGATGGGAAAGACCCATAAAAAAAATATATATATATATAGGAGCCTCTTTGGTATGCGCCTGCCTTGGCCATCCAAGGGGAAGCCGTCATGGCAGCCGCCACTGAGATAACAGGGGGCCTTTGTGCAGGGGGCTGGGCGCCTCGGGGAGCCCAGGGGACCCTCCCAGACATGAATGGGCCTTTTCTCGAGCGCACAGAGAGGTCGATTCACGCCGCGCCGGTAGGAACCCGTTTAAATAAATAAGGGCAGCGTTTCAACTCCATCTGGAAACCATCGCTGCCAATCTCCCCTCTGCAAACAAACCTGCACAATGAGCTCCCTGCGCAACCTGGCGAGAACGGCTGCACGGGGGGCTCCAGGGCCTGAGCGCTACGGAAAGACGTGTCTCTCCCCGCAAGAGTCTCGGCCCAGGTGTCGGCACACCTGGGACGCCTGCGCTCGTGGAGGATGTTCGACACACTTGGACCAGAGCCTGGGATGCAAGAGAAGGCGGGAGGCAGCAGCTCGCTCTCCCCCTCTTTGCTAAGTTTTGGGCGCACTGCAAGCAGCGGGGTCGGGCTATTCTGCAGAATGACTGCCCTGACCTGCCTCAGTTTCCCCAGGACGAGGGAAAAGCAACAACCCAGCTTTTGCTGCACATAGCTAGAGCCAAGATACCCTAGCCTCGACCGCGGGACTTCCCTTGGGCTAACTCAGGAAAGGCAACCCCTTTACGCTCGCCCCTGATTGAAAAGGGCTCAAGCTGCCTTTTTTTTTTTTTTTTTTTTCTTTTTTGAAGCCGGAGAGGAAAGAATTTGAGCTTCTGTTTGCTGGAAGCCGAGGCTGGTCGCGAGACAGCGAACGTGGCCCGGAGTCAGAAGCAAAGCAGCGCTCCTTCGAGCTCGTGCCCTGCAATTGATTTACAGGCTGGAGCAGGCTGGAATTTGAGCAATAGGAAACCTGCCCAAAACAAGGGGAAAGGGGAAAAAAAAGCTGTTTCTACCTAATAAAGTTTCCAGTATCTATGCTGAATAATATCCCAGACTTCGCAGAAGTTTCTGGGGGGGAGGAGGGAGGGCAGGCTGCACTCAATTGTATGAGGAGATGGCTTTACTTTTTGTTTTTTAAAGAGCAAAAAGTGCTGGTGCTTTATGGGGACATTTTCCCCTCTGTCCCCTCCTCCTTATTCTCTCTTTTTTTTAAGTTAAACAATTTGCCTAGTGTTTCTGGAATGCTTTTTATCCTCCAGGTGGCCTCTTCTGCAGGGGTTTGGGGAGGGGGGAGAGGAGAAATTTCCTTTCTGATCCGTCAGTGTGCACAAATCTGGTAGCTATCAAGTTCCCCAAGGTTCGTCCCCTGCACCTTACGCAGAGACCCCGGCTGGGGAGTGGGAGGGAGGCGGGTCGGGGCTGGGGGCTGGCTGAGCAGCACAAAGATCTCTCTCTTTGTGAACGTCTCAGCTCCCGGCCTGTCTGTCTAGGAATGTCTGTCTTTGTCTGGCTCCCCTGTACACCCCCCATCCCACGCCGCGCATTAACTCTTTGGCTGCTGTCGGGAAGAGGAAGAGAGGGGAGAGATTTTTTTGGGTCATGGCTTCTGATCTAATGGAGCAGGGCGGGGGGTTTAGTCCTGACATGAGACTTTGAGCAGCGGAAAGGCTGGAGACCCAAGAAGAGGGTCACAAAGGCATTTCCCTTGCAAAGCTACCCAGCGGACTAAGCTAACCCAGAACTTTTCCTCCAATCAGCGCGGCCCGCTGGCTCCCATCCTCCCGTGCCCGGCGCCGGGAGAAGGTGGCACCTAGAAGGGACTGGACAGGGGGCAAAGCATCTGTGCTCACCATCAACCTCAGCCTGGGATGCCCAAGTGCCTGCCAGGAGGGGTGCAAGTCTCTTGGCTTTTCTGGCATACCCCCCCCCGCCCCCCAGCAAACCCCAGTTATACTTCCACCCCCTCCCAGATTCAACAGCAGGGATTTCTGCCCCCCAAAACCCTTGCCCACATTTCAGGGTGCGTTTCTAGAGATCCAAAAGAAAGGTGCCACTTACGGATATCCTCCTCCTGGCATCTGACAACTGCTAATAAAAGGACGTGGGTGACCGTGAGAATGACAAGAGTCCTTGAATTCGTCAAGCTGAACATGTCTAAATGTTAGACATGCAGCGGTCTGCAGAGGAGAAGCAGAGAGCGTTGGTTTTCACCCCTGGCACTACCGAGCCGTCATGCAGCCGATCCCCCTTCGCTCTTTGGTCTGGGCACAGCACGAGAATCCAAAGTACCTCGGCCCCAGCAGAAGCCCCGCGCCGTCTGCTCTGGGCCAAGGCACCACGGTTGTCTGTCCGCTCTGCCTTGCCGGAGCCGGTGTATATGTCCAGCTCCCAGTCCTCCCCTGCCCCCCAGCCGAGCTGTAACTCGAGCCCTCCAGCCTGTCCCCAGCAGTGTAGACCCCTCCTCCTCCTCCCTGCCTCCAGCCTGGGCACCGAGTCAGGGATAGGGGGGCCGGGGCCCGGCCCCTCCTGCCAGGGCCAGGCTGGCGGTGGCAGGCAAGGGGAGGCAGGGGTGCTGTGCCACGGAGTCAGGGGGCTTCTCGGCCCAGCCACCCGGGGCTCCCCGATGGGTTTCCCGGGACCCAGTGGTGCAGCGGGGGCCCAGCCCGATCCCAGTTGTGGGGTGCCCAGCGGAGGGGCCCTGCCTGCCTGCCCGGAGGGTGCCGGGTCCCAGCAATGTGGTGTCACTGGTGCAGAGGCAGTGACAGCGCTGGGACAGATCAGGGGGTCTCCCCTTTGGCTCGGGGGGCTCAGCCAGCTCGGACCCCCGGGATCTCCTCCCCTGCCAGACCCCGGACCCTCTGCAATCTCCCCCAGCCCCTTTCCAGACCCCTTGAGCTCAGGAGCTCCCCCAGCCCACTCCACCCCCCAGCCCTTCTGCCCCTCTTCCAGCCCCAAGACTCCCCCCACCCCATACCCCAGCCCCTAGCCCAGACCCTGGCTCTGCTATCCCCCGGGGGCAGCTTGCAAAGTGGGGCACAGGGAAAACCCCCACCCTGGGCACCAGCATCTGGGGCTGTGGGGTTTCCCCCGCACACTGCAGGGACTGGATGTCCCATCCTGCTCCAAGGGGCTCAGGACACTGCCTCCCCCACCAGCCTGGGGGTCGCAGTGCTGGACCTCCCCCACCCCATATGGGACAGCATCGCAACCTCTCCAGCGGGCTCCCCTGCTGCCCCCACCTCCAGCCCCAGGGGGACCTCATGCTGGGGGTGGGGGCAATTTGCAGGCACTAAAGGGGCTTGCAAAGGGGTCTCTACCCCGGGGAAGGCAAGTGTCGGAGGGGGGTGGATTGCAGCCCCTAACAGCGTGAGTGAGGGGGTTGTGCTTTGCAACACGTGGGGGTACTAAGGGGCTCCAAGGTGTGTCTCCCCTGGCTGGGGTGGATCTCTCTTTGCACCCCCCCAGGCTATCCCCTGGCAATACAGGGGGTCACCTCTGCTGCCCCTGTGCTTTGCAACCCCTGCCAAGGGGCCCCAATTCTGGTGCAGCACTGAATCACCCCCCTCTCCCCCCTGGGTGCAAGGCGCTGCCACGTTCATAGGTGGCCCCAGGGGGCACTGGGCATTGCACCACCCCCAAGCCAAACTGGCAGAGCCTCCGCCTCTGCGGCTCCTGCCGCCCCTGGAGCCCACATCCCCATGGCCCGAGCTTGGGGGAGCTCCCATGCAAATCCCATGCAGTGCCTAATTTGCATTGCATTTGCATAACCCCCCCAAAAGGTCCCCTGTGGGGTACATGGGGTGCTGAGAGCCAGAGTGGCCACACGGGCAGGACCTGGGAGATGCCCTGCTCATCTGCCAGGTTTGTCTGGGATGTGCTGAAAAGGGAACGATCCCACCCCCTGACAGTCCCAGCCTAACCTGGCTCCTTCTTGCCAAAGAGGCAACAGAGATCTCTTGTCCTGGGTGCAGGCTTGGGAGCAGCAGCTGGGGAGGTGGAAAGATCTGGGTAACCCCTGGGGGAAGCAACAGCAGCAGAGAAGGGGGAAAGAAAGGAGCAGGATTTCTAATCCAGAGCAGACCCTGGCAGAAATGACTTGTTGAAAGTTTGCTTCCACCTCCAGGCTAAGCCGGTCCTGACAGCAGTAGCCACATGGAGTCGCTGGTCATGCCCTGAGCTCGGTGTTGCTGGATGCCGGGACCCACTTCTGGACACTGGGACCCACTTCCAGGAGACCATAACGGGGCAGAGAAATCTCACGGGCTTTCCTTTCCTTCCCCACGCAGGTCCTTAAAACCCCTACTCCAGTACCATGCATGCGGAGCTGTCTCCACTCAGGACTTGCCTTAGCTTATTGTAGGCGCTCCAAAAAGCCCG
Source organism: Alligator mississippiensis (assembly GCF_030867095.1). Lineage (NCBI taxonomy): Eukaryota > Metazoa > Chordata > Crocodylia > Alligatoridae > Alligator > Alligator mississippiensis. The sequence continues at coordinate 9,045,113 of NC_081838.1, forward strand.
GGCAGACCTGGCAGCTGTACGGAGCGAGGACCTAAATGGTGACAGGAGCCAGCACATAGATGAATTTCCCAAGCTTGGCAGACGTGGATGTGGGAAAGCTTTGAAAATAAGCCCTGTCAAAGCTGTCCTGGCCTGATGGGCCACAGCTTCTCAGATGGAGGAGAGTCCCTGAGAGCTGGGTCCTCGTCCCCAGCAAACCAGGACCCGGGAGGAATCGTCATAGAGGGAGAAAACCGCCCCAGAGCCCTGACACGAGAGAGCTGCACCAGCCCTGGGCACGGATGCTGCCCTGGGAAGAACAGGAAGGGCTGTGCAGCGCGCTCAGCCCCGCTACAGGGATTTCACCCCAAAATCGTGTGAGCAGCCGCCTGCCACACTCCCCTCCAGGACGATCCTCATGGCTAGGGTCACTGGTGGCTAAAGGCTCTGGCAGAGATCAGGGCCTCCATGTGCCAGGCACTGCCCATGTGTGTACATGCAGCTACACATACACGCACACACACGCATAGCCTTCCCTGCCTAAAGCGCTCACATGCACACGCACACACACTCCCTCCTGCCCAAAGAGCTTACACACACACACACACACCCTGCCCAAAGGGGTCACACACACATGCATGCACATGCACACATGCATGCACACACACACACCCAAAGGGCTCACACACGCACCCCTACCCAAAGAGCTTACATATGCACACACACCCCTGCTCAAAGAGCTTACACACGCACAGAAACACACACACACCCCTATGCAAAGAGCTTACACACACACACCTGCCCAAAGAGCTTACACCCCCCCTGCCCAAAGGGTTCACACACACATGCATGCACACACACACACACACATGCACACCCACCCAAAGGGCTCACACACACATGCACGCACATGCACCCCTACCCAAAGAGCTTACACATGCACACACACCCCTGCTCAAAGAGCTTACACACACACAGAAACACCCCCCCTGCCCAAAGGGCTCACACACACATACATGCACACACACACACACATGCACACCCACCCAAAGGGCTCACACACACACGCACGCACATGCACCCCTACCCAAAGAGCTTACACATGCACACACACCCCTGCTCAAAGAGCTTACACACACACAGAAACACACACACCCCTATCCAAAGAGCTTACACGCACACACATGCCCAAAGAGTTTACACATACACCCCCCGTCCAAAGAGCTTACACCCCCCCCCACCCTCCCTCCCATGTCCAAATAGCTTGCACTTCAAAATGACAAAGCACAAAGCAAGCAGCAGAGCCAGGGGCAGCCCCTAGCACCCAGACGCCAGGCTCCTGCTGACAGGCAGCTGATGCCCACAGCAGCGCAGCTTGCTGCCATGCCCTCTGCACAGCTGGAGGAAGGGGTTCTGGTTGCATTCCTGAGGCCTGCGTTGAGAGGGATGGGACCAGGGCAAAGGGAAACCCACCCGGGCTTTAGATGTTAAGAGCCAACAAGGTGTAGTTACGTAGCTGCCACTAAATACAATCATGGTTAGTTTTGCTGCCATCCTTCAGGATCTGGCCTGACCTTGATGGCTAAACGTCCCTTGCGCAGAACACGGGGTTTGGAAGGGGCAGGGGTGCTGCTGAGCAGGAAGATGCAGGAGTGGAGTTTGCTCCTGGGATGGGAAGGGCTGTCCGGGGGTGGGGGGCTCCTCTCCCTCTGTCATGCCTCACTGGCACATGCTAAGCTTGTCTTTCAACCTCAGGAGGGGCCCTGGGGCTGATCCACTGCCTGTTGACAGCAGTGGAAATGGGGGGTGATGCTTGCTGGCGAGGTGTGGGAGTTGCTTTCTGGTGCGGGGGCTGCTCTGTGCAAGGGGCCTGCCCTGAGTTCTTGGGGTTATCTATCCCCGCTCAGTGGGGCTGTTAGCAGCCCCACGTAAAAAGTCTTGGGCCACTTCTGATCCTAGCAGAGCACAGAGCCCTCCAGCAAATGTTTTTCAAGCCTGGGAATGTGAACACATCCTCTGCAGCTGATGCACCCTGGGGCTTCCCTTCTCCTCTTGCTTCAACGAGCCCCTAGAGAGGGCTCACATGAGAGCCACAACAGGGAGACAACGATACACCGATGCCTGAGCCTCATCTCTCTGCAGTGCCCTAGCGTTCAGGCTGTACACTCACGGGACCCGCATTTGCCGAGCATTTGTACAGCACCTGACACAAGGGAACTGTAGGCTGCGGCTGTTAGGTGCCGCTGCAATATAAATGAATGGTAGGGAAAGGAGAGAAAGCCAAAGGGAGCCTCCCATTGAATTCAGCAGGTAGATGGGAGCAGGTGGGGTGTTACCAAGGCGGGCCTGAAAGGCAGTGGATTTCAGATGGATCACAAGAATCTGGTTTTTGACACAGCACAGGACCGGGCTGAAGATGTCCTGGTCACAGGATGTCACCAAAGTCGGGCGCTATGTATGGTTCTCAGTGGGACTGGGAAAATAATGCAATCTGGGGGCTTAATGGTTTTTGATAATACAAGGCATTTCCTGCTTCAGGGCTTAGGGGACCTCTAAATACTAGCACTGCTGCCAAACTCAGATGTTGAAGATACCACCCCCCCCCCCAAAAAAAATCATGACATTGGCTTTAAAACCAGGTTCAAAGAAAAGGCCAGCTTGTTACTGTATTTATCAGCCTACCACAAGCCCCCTAAGGCACGTAGCTTGTTTTGAGAAGCAGAAGAAAGAAAAAAAGAGAGATTTTTTCTTGCAACCCAACTGCTCAGAATCCGTTTCCTTGCTTGAAATGCACGCTCCGATTTTCAATAGCTAATTTTCAGGGGAAAGTCGCCAGCAGTATGTGGATAAATAAGGTATTTACCTGCTGGCTTTCCAGTCTCCCAGGAGTGTCCCTGTCCCCTCTGCAAGCTGCTTTGCAACCCCTGAGAGCTGGCTGCCGTTCTGAAATGAAAGCAGACAGTCTCAGCCCACCCCCATAGATCTAGCCACTGGGGGCTTTCTGGATCCAGCACCAAATAGCACAAGATCTCCAATAAAATCAGGAAAGCAGCCTGTATTTGCAGTTAGGACAGAACCTCTCAGGATGCTCACTTGAACCGGGACTGTGTTGTTTGTCTGGATTTGTACAGCACCGAGCACCGGGATCCTAGACTCAGCGGCAGGGAGTTCAGGTGTCTCGCTATGGCTTTGGAGAGGAACATTTGAGTTTCATGACCAGGCAAGGGCATGCCTTCAATATGCCATCCCAATGGGGCCGCTCAGCTCAAGTGAGGGGAAGAGATATGGGACCCACGTGAGACAAGAGATGGGACCGCTGTTCTGCATCGGCTCCTCTCAGACGGATGCCGTCCCTTCAGGTCAGCTCAGTCTCTGCCTGGCATAGCAGCAGAGCCATGCATCAGAGACTGCCCAAAGCATCTCCACGTGGCCAAAAAGGACCCCAGGGCCTCACAGTAATGGGCTTCCCCCAGCTGTGCTAATACCACCTGATCCATTCAGCAGCAAAGTGATTTCCTTAGTGCTCATGGAAGTGCCTGCACTCCGAGCCCAGCGCCCTGCTCAGGATAACCGTGCAGCTGGCTCAGCACTGCTGGACTGGATAGTGCCCTAAGCACTTGCTGTTTCCCCCCCGCCCCCCTCCAGCCCATCGTTGGGAGCTACCTAGATCCGTTTGGCCTCTGGGGATGGAGGCTTGCTGGTGCCCCGGATGGCTCCGAGGTGCTTGCTTTTTGCTTTGCTTCATTGCCTCCACCTGTGCATCTGGTTCTCCTGGCTCCAGGCAGGCCGGGCCATCTCCGCTGCGGCTTCTGGCTTCGTTCTGCAGCAGAAGAGGATTAAGCTGGTTCTGGGGCACTGGGGATGAGGGAGGGGATGGTTATCGTGCAGTTTGAGAAGGTTGCTCTGATCTCCTGCTGTCAGCCAGGGAGCTTCCGGACACTCCTGTTGGACAAAATGCTTTGGATTGGATCATTTCCTCCCCTTCCCTGCCCCCAATAAAATATTGGAAAGCAGGCACCTAAATCTCCTAGACAGCTTTACAAAGCACAGTCTTAACCTCTGCCTGTGCCTCGGTTTTTCTTCTGGAAAATGGGAGTAAATGGTGCTACTCGTGGTCACGTTTGCAATCGCTCTGGGACAGGGCTGGTCTTGCATTCAGTGCGGGCACATCGCCCAGCCTTGATCTCAGCTGACGTGACCTCCGTTGTGCCATAAAGGGCTGTGCTCTCCATGGAGGGCTGGCCCCGGCAGGCCACGCTCCTCTGCCAGAGGTGCTGCGCCTGCTTCTAAGCCGCGTGCAGAGAGGCAGATGCCAGCCACATCCCTTTAGAAATGGCCCCTGAACCATGTTGTTTGGTCCATGGGGGTCCTCGCAGGTCTGGAAATGTGGTGGTGGGGCGGGGGTGGCAATTAACAGTGCCACCACTCCCTCACATGCACAGAGACACACACACACACACACACCTCTTCAGACGCAAGAGGGAAGTGTGCTGCTGATTTTAATCCAGAAAAAAAGTATGCCCCAGGTATCAAAGGTTGGGAAACACTGGTTTAGGGGAATATGCACACGGCTGGGAGCCTGCAGGTGCTCATTAAAGCCGCGGCAATGGTATCTCAATGAAAAATGGCTTTTGGGAGACACACAGCATTTAGGGTGAGCTAGCAGTAGCAATATTAACAGCAGCTTCTTCAGGTCTCTGCCAGGACCAAGGCCCTGCATTGTTGGGCTCTGCGCAGACACAGAATAAGAGACAAGCAACCAGCCAGACAACAGGCAGGAAGGAAAACTTGCTGATTTAATGTGTGACACAAGGTAAAATCTCACTGTTCCCAGCAGGGGCACGGCCTGTGTCTTACTGTGTCTGCAAAGTGCCCGGCACGGTGGGACACCAGCCTTCACTCGATGGCTGGAATAATTCAGAATAATAATAATAATAATAATCCTCCGCTCTTTTCCCCAGGCCTCTGTTTACCCCTGCCTTTCTCTCTTCTAGGCCAGCTGCAGCTGCAAAGCTCACGGGATGAAAGAGTCTCTGCATTTCCATCCTGGTCCACCAAAAGCTTCCCAAAGGACAACCTTGCGTCCTGCACCTGGACCCCCTTGCTAGCCCCAGCGGTCTCCCCCTTGCCCCCATCCCTGGCTAGGGAGAGGCAGCGGGTTTCCCCAGGGTGTTGCGCTCTGGAGGAGCTAAGCAGCCCCACGTGGGCTGTGCATTCCTGAGCCATCACTAGGCGCTCGAGGGAGGATGGGCCGAATTCAGCGTGCCGCCTGCCCCGGCCATCTCATATCGCCTGCATGATCCATATGCACCATACTGCCGGCTCCTGCAGCCCCAGAGATGCGTATACACCAAAGTGGAGCAGCCCCACGGGGGAGCGGGAGCCGGGGACTGTAATCCACTCTGCTGCCTTTCATCTCGAGGGCAAAGGTCCGGGGCACGTGCATTTTCCCGCAGCGGCAGGGTCCGGCAGGGAAATGCTTTGCTGGAGGAGGCTGGAGTCCGGATGAGGGCAGGTGTGCTGCTGGGTGCAGCCCGGGGTTCGCTCTCAGACGGCTGGGAGAACCGGGCTTGGTCCATCAGCTCGTTTCCCCCCCAAGGGTCCAGTCCCCGGAGGCTGCCACTGGAACCGATGATGAACACGGCTTTCCCGTGGTCCTTCCCTCCACCCTGCAGAAGCGAACAGGGGATTGCAGCCCAACGTAAGCCTCTGGAAAGCTCTCCCTAATGAGGTAGCAGGGGCTATACAAGGCCAGCTATGGCAAGTCACTTCTCTTTGTGCCTCAGTTTCCCTTCCTACCACTCCTGATTGGGGTTGTATCTTCCTGCCTATAGCACAACACACTTCCCATCTCATTGAAGCTTCAGGGTCCATTTCCTCTCCTCCCCGGGGTTTTATAAGCTTCACCTTGGTGCAGATGGGGCTTATCAACACCTGGCATCAAGGCTTGCTCTGGGTCCGGAGGGTCCATGGTAACCTCTGTGGGCAAGGAGCACGGCTCAGGGGTAAAAGTGCGGGTTGGAGCTTAGGAGACTTTGCCCTGCCACTGATGTCCAGTGGGACCTCCGTCAAGTCACTTAATCTCCCCCCCCCCCACTGTCCTTGCAAGCAGTCATGACCCCCAGTGCAGCAGTGACCTCTAGTGGTTGGAAATCGCCACTGAGGCTGAGGTACAGCAATGCTCCATGGGCATTTTGGGTGCAGCGACAGCCAATCGTTGGCCAGGGCTCCTAGGCGGAGGTGGCTGGAGTGAGATTATGGCCCAAGACAGATCACAACCCCCCCAGCATACACACCCGGGATCACACCATCAGGCCCACAGAGCCCAGCATCCCGAAGAAAGCCCCTTTAGAAACTGTAGAGTCAGAGAAGACGAGGGTGGGAAGAGATCTCAGCGGGTCACATCTAGTCCAACCCCCTGCTCAGCACAGAACCAGCCCCAACTACATCATCCCAGCCAAGGCTTTGTCTACTCGGGTCTTAAAACCCTGCAAGGATGGAGAGTCCACCACCTCTCTGGGTCACCTGTTCCAGCGCTTTACTACCCTCCTAGTGAGGAAGTTTTTCCTAATATCTAACCTCAACTTCCCTTGCTGCAACTGGAGCCCATTGCTCCTTGTTCTGTCATCTGCTGCCACTGAGAACAGTCCAGCTCCGTCCTCTTTGGGCCCCCCCGCAGGGAGTTGAAGGTTGCTATTAAATCCCACCTTGGTCTTCTCTTCTCCAGACTAAATAAGCCCACTTCCCTCAGCCTCTTCTCACAGCCTCTAACCATTTTTATTGCCCTTTGCTGAACTCTCTCCAATGTGTCCACATCCTTTCTGTAGTGGGGGGCCCAAAACTGGACACAGGACTCCAGATGTGGCCTTACCAGTGCCAAATAGAGGGGAAGAATCGCTTCCCTGGACCTACTGGCAACACACCTACCAATGCAGCCCAGGATGCCATTAGCCTTCTTGGCAACAAGGGCACACTGCTGGTTTATATTCAGTTTATTGCCCGCTGTCACCCCCAGGTGCTTTTCTGCAGAGCTACTGCCCACCCAGTCACCCCCAGCCTGCACTGGTGCATGGGATTACTCCGTCCTAAGTGCAGGACTTTGCACTTGTCCTTGTTGACCCTCACGAGATTTCTTTTGCTCCAATCCTCCAATTTGTCGAGGTCTCTCTGAATCCTAGCTCTACCCTCCAGCCTATTTACTACACCCCCAGCTTGGTGTCACCTGCAGACTTGCTGAGAGTGCACTTCATCCTGTCTTCCAGATTTTTGATAAAGATATTGAACAAAACCAGCCCCAGGACCTGGGCAACTCCGCTTGATACTAGCTGCCAATTATTAATGCCCCTTTATCAATCCATGGAGCATCCACACCTTGAATGCTGCGCCCAGTCCTGGTCCTCGCACCTTCAAAATGATATAGAAGAACTAGGAAAGATGCAGAGAAGGGCAACAAGGATGATGAGCGTTATGGAGGGGCTTCCATATGAGGAAAGAGTGAAGAGGCCAGGCCTGTTCAGCTTAGAAAAGAGACCTGAGAGGGGACAGGAGAAGGGTTTACAAAACTCTAGTGTGGTGTGGCCATGGTGTGACACAAGAGACCGGGCAAGATGGACCTAGGGTGTGACCCAGTAAATGGCAGTTCTCTACGTTCTTATGCACGGAGAGGCCTGGCGCTGGCAGCTACCAGCTACAGGCATACCACAGGGCTACCGCTCCATCTGCAGGCACCATGATGCCAGTGGCGTGGTGCATGCGTGGTTTGCAGTGAGCCTGGCTCCCCTGCAGGATGCTTTCCTAGGCCTGAGGTTGTGTGAGACCCAGGGGTGGTGATCAAAGAACGTGCCAGGGCAGCCGGGCAGTGGACACCCTTTGGCAAGGAGCGGGGTTCTTGGAAAGCTTCTGGAGGGCAAGCGGGACACAGTGCAGGGTTGCGCTATGCGTGTCCTGGGGCTGGTCCACACGTAGTGTGTGTGTGTGTGTGTGTGTGTGTGTGTGTGTGTGTTGGGGGTTGGTTTATCCGGTTGTGCAGTTACATTGCTATGGACAACCACAATGCCACAGATTTTGATTGCTGAAAAGCTTTTCTTGGTCAAAAACGGGGTTTAAAACATGAAAAGGAAAAATAAAAAGCAGAGGGAAAAAACATCCAAAAAAAAAAAGATTTTTCTTCTCTCCTTTTCTTTTCTGCAATCAGGAACGAGCTGCCTTGCTGAGGTTGCTTGAAAAACACCAGTTGAAACCACTGCTTTTGTGCTGGAAAAACTGGGTTTTCGACCAAAGCAAAGACTCCAACAGGAACACATCTTATCCCCCAAAAAGGGTCTATTAGAAATCAGAAGACATACAAAAAACTAGAACTCCTGGTTCCAAAATGATACCTTTTATTAGACCAACTGGGAGATTGCAAGAAAATTGTCCTTTTCTGCAAACTTTTGGGATCAAAGTCCCTTGGCCAGCTCTGGGGAAAGTATAGGTGGTACAAGATGGTAAAAAGTCCCCATAGGTAGGAAATAAACTGAGATGTGCGGGCAAGGGGGTTTCTGTGCCGGTGGTCATCAAGAACATTATTGCCTATCACCTTAGGTGCAATGACTCTTGCTTCATAAGTGCATCTGGGATAGGTCGGGGTGAGGGAATGGACAAAGAACATTTCTGAACGCGAGCGTCGGCCTCAGAGAGATGCAAATAAGAGCCATCCAGCAGCCAAGGCGCCAAATCCAATCTGCCCTCTTGATCTTATCTCACATGAGCTGCAAGGCTCCAGGCATCCTTCCTTCCTCTGGTGCTGAAGGAAGCTCAAGTTAACAAGCTTCCACCTGCCTTTAGGACAAAAACAGCTCCAAAGCTAATCTGAAACCCGGCTCTGAATGAGGCTGGAGCACATCACCCTAAGAGGGGAGATAGCGGAGGCTTCCCAGGCATTCCCCAAATGCCAGATCCCCGTTGGGATCATGCAACTCTTGGTGGGAAAGGAGAGACCCTTGAAGTTGCTAAACAGGAGAAATTCCTTGGGCTTCGCATGGAGGCGGCTGATTCAAGTGCCTGGGCTCATGGTAACGGGGATATTGTACCAGATCCCAGCTGGTGCCAACAGGTGAAGGTCTGCTGTAGTCGGGGTCAGCCAGGCTGGTTGACACCGACTGAGCCCGCGGCCCGAGGAAGGGAGAAAAGACCGGTCTGATGAATAGGACATCAAGGTCTTGCAAGACTGAAATGGAGAGTCGGCCAGAAGGAATCCACGGTTATTATCCTGAGCTTGTCATCAAGCTGGAAAGCCTGAAGGACACCGAGATCTCTGATACCTGCATGCAAAATCCATTGGCAGACTGGCCACGCAAAACCACAGCCCAGTGTCCTCTGGAGACCCAACCCCCTTGTTCCCTTTGTGCTGATGACGCAGCAATGAATGCCAAAAACTGATTTTCACAGCCAGTCTCTGATTGAGGTTCCTCTCCTCGTGCACCAACGGGCTCCCCACGGGCTGGGTGGTGACGCGGTCTCCATACGCGGGAGATGTTTGAGCAGAACGACGGCACCCAGCTTGGAGTTGCACTGATGGGATCAAGCCCAGCAAACCCTTCTTAAGAAAAAGCCCAGTTGTTTCAATTTGGGCATTTAAGTCACCTCCACACACCCTTTCCTCTCCATCGCATCTGCTCGCATGCCGCCCGTCGGCCAGTGAAACCCTGTGGTCCAGCGCTGCAACCTAACAGCCTCCCAAATACGAATGCTGACTCACATGGGCACACGTGGATACAAGCTGCCCTCTGCCCGTGCATCCTGTCCCTAGCCGTGGAGACACGGGGACTCCGGAAAGTGAACAAGGGGATGGATGGTATGGGGTCTAGCTACAGCCCTGGCTGTCAGGCCGTCATCGGAGCCAGTCCAGCTTCCAGGCTACAGAGCCCCTTACACAAGACAGCCTGCAAGAATATCCCTTAGCAGCTGGCTGTTCCCAGTACCACACTGGCAGGGTGACTTTGAGCCTGCCAGGACACTGCCACCCAGGATTAATGCTATGGAAGGCAACGGGAACCATCTCCTCCCTGCAACCCAGCCCTAAGTTCCCCAGCCTCTTTGCAAGCCTTGCATGCTGCAGCTGGCTCCTCACTAGCCCTGATTTGGGCTCCAGCCCTTTGCACATCCAAATAGCGTGTGCATTTAGGGCCTTTCAGTGCCACTTCCCAGATCTGATCTCTCTCTCTCTTCTGGGAAAGGCAGGGGGAGGGTGCGGGGAGCAGAAAGGGCCGGCTTCCAAAGGCCGTTGCGTCCTATTTAACACGGTTCAGGCAAATATAACCCAAGGAAGGGGGGAAAAAATACGATGAAAGAAAAAGGGTGTCTCAGAAGGGAGGGGAAGAAGCTGCTTTGTGCGGCCACTGCAGCGCCTGTCTCTCCTCCGGCAGGGCAGGCAGGGATCTGGAAAGGTAATCAGAGCCAGGAAGGGGAACTGGAGGTGCCTCTTTGGGGAGGGTCACACCGCGCGTTACCAGCTGGCTCTGGGATTTCAGGCAGCGAGGGTGGAAGGAATGACATCCAACGGGGCTCTCTGCGAGGGTGCACGGTTGCTCCTGACAGGCACAGGGCGCGAGCGCAGAATGAAGCAGAACAGGAGCGAGGGGCACCGGGTCGGGACTGGCCATCGAGGTTTACAAACGGGTCCTGGTACAAAAAAGGGTTGAGAACCACTGCTTTAAAGGGTCTCTGGTACCGCAGCCCTCCTTCCCCGCCTAATTGTGAATCACTGGGTTGAGACAAGCACTTGTCTAGAAGGGTTTATGGTATATGTCCATCTAAATTGAAGAGCACGGCCAAATTCAGCAACAGCCAATTCAAATCCACGTCCAATCTTGTTGACAGCCAGTTTCCATATCTCTCAAATCCAATGTCGTCTTCTTTTCCTACCGGGCCAGCATCCTACATGCAGCTTCCAGGCCAAAAGCTGAGGAATTCAGCCCTTTACCATGCTTGATCTAACCCAAAAGGCTGGGAAGCTACTTAGATCGGGACAATCCTCCTTTGAGCAGGGGGTTGGACTCGATGCGACTTCCTGAGGTCCCTTCCAGCTCTACGGGTCTTTGACTGGGCAGTGACCGTTATCTGTTAAAGTTGCCTCCTTATCGTTCATCGCTTGCATGAAGTTGTATCAAGAAATATCATTTGCAACTAGATCTGGGGGAACGAGAGCTCTTGTTTTCTTGCTGAGAATTGAAAAAAAGAAGGGAAAAAAAAAAGCAGGAAAATCCCCAAATCTGCATTCTTGGTTTGACTCATACTGGGCATGTCTACACGAGCTGCGAAATGCACAGTAGACTAATTCGACTGCGCCTTAGCGTGTCATGGTGAAAACCGTGCTTATACACTAACACACCTTCTACTGCACATTTGTATCACTCAAAAGGCGTGCGCTGGCACTACTGTGCAGTAGCACTATTCCAGGTACTAGACTTAATGCGCAGTAACTATAGTGCATTCACGAACAATGTAGACGCGCCTGCTGAATATTTCCCCTCCACCAAAAATTTCAGCTCAGCCACCAAATCCATTACTGATTCAGCTCAAATCATGGCTACCCCTGAGGACTTTCACACCCATCACAGATTATACATTCAACCTCCCAAAATACACACAGCTTCTAACAAAAATAGCACGGCCTCAGAAAACAGGTGTCCTGAACACACACGCTGGATTGTTAGACCAAAACGCTTTGGGATGACCAGGGAGCAACTTGGAAAGAGTTAACCTCTGCAGATGTGACAATCCAGAGGTTTTTCTCCCCAAAGCCACGCATGTCAAATATAGCAAGTCCAATTAACCGCAGACTTTCTCCCAAATATCCCCTCGGGCTTCAGAGCCAAGCATGAGAAATGTCAGGCAGAAAGGAGCCCTGTCAAGACTCAGCCTTGTACCGGGAGGTTGCTGGCAGAGGAGGGATGGCCGTGGAGTCACTTGGACGGGCTCAGCTCTCCAAGGCCTCTTGCTCCAGGGCTCCTGCAGCCGTGGACTGGATTGTGCTTCTGGACTGGCCCCTCTGAGCAACCCGGATCCCATGAAGAAATGGGGGAAAGAGGCAGTGCAGCTGCCCTGCAACACAGCCACGGAAATCAAATGGCCATCCCATTTTCCTGGTACCTGCCAAGGCAGTGTGACTATGAGGTGGGGCAGGCTGGAAGCCAAGAGCGATTGCTTTTAACCCCAATTCCACTGGTGCTCTTGTGCAAGCCATTTCACCTGTCTCTCCCCATAGCCGCCCCTCTCCCCCGTGCACATCCCTGCACTGAAGTCCTTCGGCTCCCTGCACTGTTCGGGCGGCTCCCAGCAAAGTGAGTCCCTGATCTAACCCGTCGCCTCTGGTCACTGCTATAAATGTATGTAATCAGGAAGGGCAGAATTGCACGGATCTGCTTTTCAAAGGCAGACGCTCCGAGGAGAAGGCAGCAGCCTCTCTCAAAAACACATATCCCCCTTCTAGCATTGGAGCAAGAGAAAAATCACTTTGACCCACCTCCAGACGGCATCAAGCGGCTCAGACCTCAGACAGACTCCAGGCAAATTCCAGTCCAGACTCCCCCACACACACTCCCCATGGCTGAAGTCAATGCATTTTTCTCCCTTCCAGTGCTGCCTGTCATGGAGATTCATACGGACGTTTAAGCTTTTCCTTGGGGGCCCGCTAACAACCCACCGCCAGATGCTGGCTCTCCTGCTGCCTGACTTCCTGACCTCGAATAAGCTTCCTAAATATTTCACTGAGGTGCTGTTGGCTCTCTCGGTTTCCTTGTGGAGGAGAAGTCAAACAAGGGTGACCCCCAAGGGTCACCGGGCTATGGAAACAAAAGGGCCCCGGCCACCCTGGCTTTCACACCCCAGTTAGGCCAATGGAGTTGGCCCAAATGCAGCAGATTCTTGAAGGATCAGTCTTTCCTCCCACCGGACCATGCCGTGGTTGGGCAGGATGTAGTTAGGAGAGTGATGGCCACCCACCCTGCCATTGAGGGTCCCTGAAGAAATGGTGAGATTGCAGCTGTAGGATACGCAGTCAGAAACGCTGCAGTATGGTGATGATAACGCTGCAGTAAGGTGATGATGAATGATTATCTCCACCTTCAAACCACCCGGTGACTAGGACAGGGGTCAGGCATTGGAGCGGGCTGCCTGGAGAAAAGTGGGGGAACCTCCATCCTTGGAAGTTTCCAAGAATGGGTTGGACAGACACTTGGCTGGGATGGTTTACTCGGGGCTGCTCCTGCCTTGCTCAGGGGGCTGGATTAGATGACCTCGCGAGGTCCTTTTTTTCAAACCACCTGTCAGGCCCTCTCAAAATCGTGAGACCAGCTTAAAACCCCTGGGACGAAACCAGGAATTAACTCCAGGTGGGTTTTGCTTGCCGACAAAACCTTCATTTCAAGGCTGCCGCTTGCATGAAGTCAGAGCTTTGGGTCTCACAACTCTTCTGGTCCCGCAGCAGAGCTGCCCCCCTGGGTGGGGTGAGGTTGGTGTGATGAAATAGGGACAGAACCATAGTATTGCTCTAACATGCACCCGGGTCACACCGGGATGTGGGCTGCCATGTCTGGGGGTCACCCGGGGCCAGGAGAAGCAGCCAACATCTAAGGGGAATGGGCTGAGTTCACGGGTAGGGAAACCAAAAGCCACAAAATCTCTCTGGGGAACCAAGTCAAGGATCCAGAGGGTCAGGCCGAGCGTAGGGTCAGAAGGCTAGCCAGGTCAGGCATCCAGAGAGTCCATCGCAAAGGCACAAGAGCAACAAGCCAAGGGTGCTGCAGCCTAGGCACAAATGCCTGGACACTTCCTCTTCTGGGTCTGGGGTTTGTATAGGAAGGGGTAAAGGATCAGCCAACGTTGGCTGACCACCCTGGTAACAGGGAGGGGGCAGCTGAAAAGTTCTGGCCACCTATAGCTGCCCCGATGCAGCTGAGACTGGGATGAGCAGGCTGAGGCCCCAGGTTCAAGGCCACAGCCTGGCACCATTCACATGCAGAGGCAGAGCTGTGCTGTTACCAGTGCTGTGCCCAGTAGCATGCTATTACTGACCAGGCCCATCTGTGCGTGGCAGGCGACAATGCTAATCATCGCACGGTGAGCAGCAGATGGTTACCACGACACGTTATCTCGGCCCAGAGCCCACATTCAGCAAATTCAGGGGGGAGAATTTGGGCCATACAATCGAGCGTCTGAACCACTAATGCCACCATGGGCTCTGGCAGCTTTTTGAGGTAATTAGCCCAGCAGGAAATTTATTTCCAAGTGGCTGTTGGGAAGGAGATGTTTTTGGCCAGATAACAAGGGATGAGATAATGAGCACAGACTACACTGGCTAGTGTCCTTCCTAGGTCTTGAAAATGGATCTGCCAAAGTAGATCTTGGGCTACTGATGGATCTCTTCCATCATGAATGGTGTCCTGCCATCTCTTGGGCTACCGATGGATCTCTTCCATCATGAATCGTGTCCTGCCATCTCTTGGGCTACCGATGGATCTCTTCCATCATGAATCATGTCCTGCCATCTCTTGGGCTACCGAAGGATCTCTTCCATCGTGAATGGTGTCCTGCCATCTCTTGGGGTGGTGCTGTCAGAAAACGAACATCTAATAGTCGCTATAGCCCAGGCTCTTCCACCAACACTTCCATGGTACAATATCTTAACCTGTAAATAATGCATTACTCCATGGGTTAAATTTTCCTACCTGGACCTAGAATTAGCCCAGAACAACCTACACCGCATCTCATGACTTACATGGTGGACAGGACTTGTGTTGGAATTAATTTGCGCCTGGGATAGTGACTGATTGTCAGGTAGAGATGCAGTCTGGGTTTGTTTGCACATGATGTTATTCTGGATCAGCTCCATGTGTGGACACGTGGATTTCAGAATAAGCGTTAACTTTAGGACTTGTCTGTGTGTGGAGACTAGTGCTCAGTAAGCCAGGGTGTTGATTCATACGCACCACGAGGGATATTCCATGTGTCCACTAAGTGCCTTGGCCAGAGATTGCTTATCTGGTTGGAAAGGGTAGCGTGACTTCTCGTACCTGCCAAGAGTATCCACAAAGTGAACACGGAGCACTCTCTGTCTAATTTACCTCTATCTTCTTATAGAGGAGCCCTTAATTCACTAGCAAAGAGGATCAAACTAGAACAAGGTGCAGCGGAGAAAGAGCAGCCACACCCGGATAGGTCTGCATAGCTTCCCTCCCCGTCCCGGGTCTAGGCCTCGCTGCAGTTCAGCTGCACCAGAGACTATCTGCTGGGTGGAATAGTTGGCTCAAGAGTGGCCTGGGGTCAGCACCGGGGGAGGAGGAGAGTCTCACATCTGCTCCAAGGTACTTGCTGGTCTGCTTAGCTTTGGGGCTGGTATCTGGCATGCTGGAGCAAGCGTGGGGCTGGGAACGTGCCGTGGGAGGGTGCCCACGTAGACCCAGCGGTGGAGTTCATCAGGAAGAGCTACAGCCGTCTAAGCTCACACCCCACCTTCATCCAAATTAACAGGCAAGTGTTAATCACACGGGTGCCCAGGAATAGATCTGAATCTGCACAGGCTCTTCGACCAAGCCCGACACAGCGTCGCCTTTCTGTCCTGCATTTCCCTGAGCCCCTGATCTTTGCTCGCAGACACCGTCTCCATCCTTGGACGTTTTTAAGGGCAAGTCAGACAGGCACTCAGATGAGATCGTTTGGACGGGGACCACCCTGCTGTGCGCAGGGGTTGGTCTAGAGGTGATCTCCCAAGGTCCCTGCCAGCCTGAGTCTTGTATGAACTCAACGCTCGATTCCTGAGAAGGTTTAGGGGAAAGCTTGATTAGGTTTGCCCCGCTTCGGATCCGGCAGTCTCCCAAGCCACGGAGCTGGTGTTTACCAACACGATTCCCTAAAGGGAATCTTTCCTTCTCGCCTTGGAAGATCCAGGCCTCCTACATAGCGACCCCTGACACAGCAGGAGGTGCCAGCTCGTGAAGTCCCGAGGAGAAGAGCTGGCCGATGTCCAAGGAGACATAACTCTGCTCGCCTGAATGAAGAGTGAGCTTTCTTCCTGGACACGGCTGTCGTAGCTTGCTATGGATGTGGCTTTTGCTACTGAATGATCCTGTTCTTCTCCAGCCTTAGTGAATGCAGAAGGGCATCGGGCAAGGAAGCACAAGGCATTCAAATCCCACCCCCCACCTCCTATCCCAGCTCCCAGAACTGGCTTTTTTGCCTGGTTGGGGGTCTCGATTCCTTGATTGGGGTCCTCTGCTCTGCAAAGAGGAAAAGGATGGTTCTTTGGCCAAGGAGGCTTCAGGCGTGTTAGGGGGAGCCTGCTGATAAAGGAACATGGGAGCAAAGACAGCCCAAAGCAATGCATTGCCTTCCAGAGACGCCTTCAGGACAGGCAGGGCCAGGTCCCTGGCTGGTGAAAACCAGGCAAAGTGAAGGGAGCCTCATGAAGTCAAGGGAGAAATGCTGATTTACATCGCACCAAGGAACCGACACCTTTGGCTAGGTCATCCCGGCGAGAGATGCGGTCTCCGAACTCCAGCAAAATGATGTCACTTTACGCCCGCTGGCTGGTGCCATCTCAATAAAGCTCTGGCTGATTTTACCCCAGCTGGAGGATTTGGCCCCAAGGTGTTGGCATTTCCCTACTTGCCCTTGTAAAAATAGTTCTTGGGACTGGAATTCCTTCCCCCGCTCTCCCCCCAAGCGCTCTCGGGAAGCCTCAAACTGCTCCTTTGTCTCCGCGACATATTTTCTCTCCGGGCTCCAGCTCCTTCCAAAGGGAGACACTGGCATTTTTTTCAGATGATGTAAAACAACGATCCAGTTGATTGATTTAAATGAGAACCCCCGTGGCTGGGCTGCTAAATGCAGCTCAGCCTTGGCTCTCTACATCTGCTGCACGGGAGCGAGAAAGAGAGAGAGGGGCATATTATGTTCGCTCCCTGCATGGACGGCATGGCTTCTCCCCCCACCCCCTCCTCTGGATGAAAAGGCAAGTCTTCAGGAAAGGTAGCCCCAAACAAAGAAAGCCATTGAGCCGGCCGGCTGGGTTAGCGGGAGCCACGGCAGGGCCCAGGCATTAACCTGAACTGACTGCTTCCCCCCCCCTCCCCCCCGCGCCAACCCCAGGCGAGAAAATTCAGACTGAAAATAACCTGAGCATTTCACAGGGAAGAATAAACAGTTTGAGAAGCCCCCGTGCCCCCCACCCCGGCCCGCGTCAGCCCGCTTCCCTTCCCCAGGCCCCTAACCTTTCCCCGTGACCTCTGCCAGGGAGACTCCAGTTTGCACTGAAGTGATGCCTGCATGGGAGATCCATCTTTCTCAGTCTCGCCAGCCCTAGCAAGCAAGGGGGGATCTCTGATGCAGGGGGTGCAAATGCTGCCCAGGACAGACAGCAGCCGGCAGACAAGTTACGCTCCAGCGGGGGTTAGACAGATGCCTGTCCCTGCTGCGGGTGGATCTATTTCCGCCAGATCATTTCTTCTCACAGGCTGTTCTCTTACGATCAGACCCAGTGGATTTACATGCTGCCCCTCTGCAGCAGGTGGTAACCGCATCGCCAGCTCACGGAGATCAAAAATTGGGAGAGCAAGTGAAGAAAAAAAGAAAACCAGGAGATTTATTTAGTGATAAACTGAGGGGTCTTTTTTTATTTGCCTGGACAAAGCTACGTGGTTCCTGCATGCACGCTTCTCTCTACAGTCCCAAGGACGGAAAACTTGCCGAACAACAGAAGGAGAAGACTCTCCCATAATCCCAGGATGCCGGGACCTGGGGTTTTATGTATAAAGAAAGAGGTGCATTCAATTGGGAGAAGCGATGCCCTTGCAATGAAAGAGGCAGCGTAGGCTCTGCTTCTGGGCCGTAGCTGTATGCTGAGGAAGGCAGAGGTGACCCCTGCTTTTCTCCTGCCTCTGTCCCCTCGTCTGTGCCCCGTTTCTCAGGGGACGCCATGCAGAATTGCTCCTGTTTATGTGGTTTTCAAGCATCTCTTTCCACCAGGCCACGGCCTGGACAGCTCACGCAGGGAGATCCACGGTGCAGCCACACCAAACATCTTGCACCCCATCCACGGTACAGCCACACACACGCACATGGGTCCAAGACTGCTACACTGCCCCACGGGGATCTGGGATCTATCCTCTATAACACCGGCCAGACACATGAGCGATGAGAGCCTGGGATGGGGCAACTTCCTTTCTTCTACCCCAAGGAACAGACCCAGGGGACAGGTGCCTAGGTATGACCTTGGCCAGATGATACTAGAGAAGGATCAGATGCGGGCAGCCCCTTAAAAGTTTTGTTAAATCCACCAGGGACTTATGTGCAAAGCTTAACTGGCCTAAACAGACATCACCAGAAGCCAGCCGAGGATCAGCTCCATTGAAGTCAACGCCTTTCCACTACTTTCCCCCAAAAGAAGGTCCCAGAATATTTTGCCAGCAGCCCTGAGCCTGCAGCGGCTTTGAGTTGCTCCAACAAGCTCAACGTGTCCATAAACTCCTCGTACCTGGCTGCTCTCAGTGAGCTCAGGGCCGCTCTGCATTGCTAAAGGCTGGTACATGGCAATAGCTCCAGCTCAGGGGAGCAGAGCTGAAGTAATAGGCACCGCTCAGGTGTGGGCTGGCTGCTGGGCAGATCCACACCTGGGCCTGGCTTAGATACCAGGAGTTAAAGGGATCTACACCAGCTTGAACCACCCAGCCCAGCATCCATCTCGTAGCCAACTCTAAATATTGCTTCTGTATCACCACCTTCCAAGGTGGGCTGAACCATCCCTGGGGGCTGCTCCAGACCCTGGCACAAAGAGGCCCTGATCTCAACATCGTTCTGTGTCCACATTGCTGAATATGAGCAAGATCGGACTTCTAAAACCACAGGATGGTTTAAAAAAAAAAACCATAGGAGAGTCCTGGGGATTTGCCTTGTGATGCCAGAGTCCTTGTTCTCCAGCTTATCTGGACAACGGGGATGCCTAAAAACATCTGGGAAAGCCAAGATGCTGACAGCTCACCTGAGTGCAGGAGCTAAGAGCTTTAAGTTAGCTATCACGTGCCCACAATGTCCACTGTGGTGTCCATAGAGGTGCTGCAGCCACCTCCCAGTGGCACCACGATCCTGAGAAACGACTTCAGAAGCAGCCACGAGCCAAGAGGGGGAAGATGGAGTGCGGTGGTTTAGGCACCGGTCCAGGTGCTGGGAGACCCTGGCTGCAAATCTTTGCCCTTGTGATCATATAAGCATGCATAAGCACTGGTGTTGTGCGCTCACAGCTACCAGTTGCCTCTTACGTCCAGATCAGAGCAGGGATCTGAAAGACCTGATTCTGATCACAGCCAGAGAGGTGTAAATCCAGAGCTGCTGCCCTCAAGCCAACGGCAGAGACTTACTTTCCGAAAGCAGCAAAACAATGCAGTCCTGGAGGCTTCGGGGAATAAAGGCAGCCTGAACCCGGTCACTCTGAGCTCTGGCTGCCAGTGCAGGGGCCAAGAGGGGATGGGGGGTGACCTCAAGCGCGCTGCTAATGAGAGGCGTAATTATTCCAAATTAACGAGGCACTTCAGACAATCTGGCCCTGCTGGCCAGCGTGGGCTGAGCTGGCTGGAGGGCAGGTATGCTGGGCAAGGGCCCTGCGTTGTCAAGGTGGCCCCGCTCACAGAGGAGGCAGTATCTGCTGGGCCGTGCTGGCTGTGCAGGGGGCTGCTCGTCGCCCACGGGGCTCCCTTGTTTTGGGCTCTTTGCAACACACAAGAAACATTCCTCGCTGCTTGGGAATGAGCCGGCTTGGCTTGCGTCTGGCACGTCGGACAAAAGGGATTAGAAATCAGTTGCGGTCCAGCTGAGCGTGTTTTCCCAGCTGGCCAGGACTGCTCACAAGAGGCGATTGCAATGGATTGATTGCCCCGTGGGGAACTCGGGATGAGGGAAAGGTGAACCTGGGTGCTAAGAGGCAGCGTTCTTCAGTGGATAGAGCCTAGGCCCAAGAGCCAAGAGACCTGGGCAAGGGAGGGGTGGGGGTAGCTCATGCTGGCTCTGCCACCGCTTTGCTCTGTGACCTTAGCCATGACACTTAGCTTGTCTGTGCCTTGGTTTCCCCACTGTGCAAGCGGGCAACAGAGCTGCCCTGTGCCACGAGGGTGCTATGAGGATGCGAAGAGCTCCTTTTTGGCAGTAAAAGGCACCATATAAAAACCACAGATAAATGGCTGTTATTTCTCGGTTCTCACAGCTAACCTGGCTTCCCCTCACCTGCTTTCTGTATCCAGCAGGTGCCTCCCCTCTTTAAATTCAGATCAGGGCAGAGACCGTCCTTGTGGTTGCATGCTTATACAGTGCCTAGCACAAGGAGGACTGCTCTTTGGGTCTCCCTGGGGCCTTTTCCTGCATGACTTTGGGCCGCTGGGTTCATTCTTCTCTGCGTCTCAGTCCATCTGCTGGGAAATGAGGGGGATCATTTGTTTGCCGTGTCCATTTGGCCCGTCAGCTTGTGGGAAGCAGGGCACCGCCTCTTGCTCCAGGTCTGAACGCTCGACTCTGTGGAAGCTCCCCTGTGCTAGTGTAAAGCAAATATACTCATAAGCGCTGCAGCCACAGCCCTGTGCAGGCGAATAAGAGATGCCTCCAATGATGCACCAGCCTGCAGCCGGCTCTCTGGCTGGGAGCAGACTGCCCTGAAAGGGGTGGCCAGACCGGAGCTGTCCGCCAATGTCCTCGGACACATTTAGTTTGAACATTTCATGCTGCACGGCTCTCAAAGGGAGGCTTGTCTGGGGCGGGAGGGCTGGGATCAGGCCCCTTGTGCCGACCCGCCAACAGAAACACCACGTCTACGGGCCACATGTTCACAGCTCGCATTTTCATCCCCTTCCAAGGGCAACAGAGGGTGGGAGCTAAACCCTCCCTACCTCCAATCTTGGTCGGGCAGGGAAGGATGGGAGCTACAGGCGAGGGCGGGCTGGGGGCACAGGTGGGTATCACCACTGCCAACTCGCCCAAGGAGATAGGGATGAGCTTCAGCGGCGCATGGTCTCCACGGCCTCTCACTCACGGGCTCAGGCAGCTGCTGGGCCCTGTTAAATGTGCTCGCTGCCCTCTGGCAGTGAATGTCCAGCTCCTACGCCGTGTGCCACCACTGCCAGAGCTGAATCAGGAGCCGTGGATCTCTTGGCTCTTGGGCCTAGGCTCTATCCACTGAAGAGTCTCTTAGCACCCAGGCTCACCTTTCCCTCATCCCAAGTTCCCCAGGTGGCATCTTGCTTCTGTAACAGGTTGCTAATATAAGCTCAAGAGATGCCAGGTGGAGAGTCATGCCTCCTACTGCTCCCACGGTTTATACCAGTCTGATCTTGGGGTAAAAGTCCATGGTCATCTGAGCCAAAGGAGCTGCCGGGACCTTCTCCTCAGACAGGTTTTTGCACAAAAAAAATCCTGTTTTTCTTTTTTTCACAAAACCCAAGTTGGGATGAAAAAAAAACAAACACATCTCCCCCTACCAAAATTTTTAGCCAAATAAAAAACATTTGGGGGGGTCAAGAAAAGTTCTCTGGCATTTTGTAAAGAACCAAGAGCATTTTTTTTTAATTCAGGTGGGTTTTTTTTCCAATGGAAAGGACAGAAAGTCCAGAAGACATGTGAACACGATTGAAGGGGGTTATTTGGTCATTTTTGCTGAAACGTTTGCTTTTTCACCCCATTTTTCCACGCAGCCCTACTCAGCTCTTAGCATGGAGCCGATGTGTGAGGCTCTGTTGAAATGCTAGCTACTCACTCCGAGCCTAAATTAGGAGATCTCTTCTGAAAATCCAGCTGTCCGTCTGCCTCTTTGGAAAATACGGCCCCCAAAGGATCAGGAAATCCAAGGGGCATTTCTGGGAAGCAAGTGGAAGGCGATGCTGAAGCTTTACTGTTAGAGGATCTACTGGATCAACCATCCTGTGATCAGATGGACTTGTCTGGAGTGATATGGAGCCCCTTGTTAATTTGAACAAGCATTAGCTGCATGCATGATCTGAAGACAGTCTGGCCTCATTAGTCAAGGCATAAAAAGCTGCCTGGAAGACAAAACAAGGCTTGGTCCAAAGGGGCATAGCCGTGGCCTAACCCGCTGAGCAGAAATGTTCAGTTCTTGCCATGAGCGTATGAATCAAACTTTGTGAGGAATTACCAGCATAAAGATGGATTTGTTAGCTGGGGTGGGGGGGAAGACTGCATGTCCAGAGGGGCTGAGACCCCATAATCAGGCTTGGGTTTTCAACAAAATCACTGGCTTCTGCTTGTCCACGGCACAGATGTAGAGGTGAAGCGTGACCCTGGCGATGGATTAATTTAATGAACACGTCACTGAAGGGAAGTCATCCAACAGATGGGCTAAGTGCAAATTCCCATGCCATGGTATTTCCGGGGCCTGGCTGCCAGGCCTACCTGTAACGGGCTGTCTGTGCACCGATGATGGTCCCAGATAAGCAACCTCCCAGCAAAATGCTGGGAGCGATCACAAGACGATGAGCTGGTTCAAGGCAAAGAGATGCAGCTGTTTTGCCAAGAAATCACAAGGACCATAAATAATTAAAAAGCCGTTGGAGAAGGGGATGGGTTGCCAAGGGCCGTCTAGGGTGTTAGCGAGCACTAACAAGCTGACCCAGAGAACGGCTCCGAGGAAGAGCCTATAGGGTATTAGTCCCTAATTCTCATTAATGTCTATGAGAAGTAGGTGCCTGAACAGATCTTAGGTATCTAAATGCCTTTTTAAGGGGGGGGGGGGGGGCCTCAGTCCTGCCTGGGTCCCTACGTGGAACCGTATTTGATAGCAATGCAGCCTATTACATTGGTTTTGTGCCTTGATTTTTTTTTTTTTAAGACCTGTTTGATTTGGCTAGGAACGGGCCTTGCACTTGTCCCTGGACCAGCTCTGCCCGTGTTTGCCCCAGAACAGAAGTGTCCCGGGGCTGGCGTGACCACGCATCGCCCTCTGAATCAGGGTTTAGCGAGCACTGAATGCCCTGCTGCTTTTTCTGCCATCAACGCCAGGATGCAATCCCAGGAGAGCCATTCAGGTGCACTTTGTGTTGTCCCGGGATAACCAGTTGAACTTCTTATCCCGTGAACTTTTGTAGGACTTATCCCAGGACAGTGGATGTGGATTTCTGAATGATCACATAAAATGACTATTTCTGGAACGAATGTGATGTCTGCTCTGGAGCGGTGGCACGCAGCTCGAGGAAGGGCTGCGTGTGGGGGGTGGAGGGGAACATAACCCAGGCCCTGCTCTGAGTGAGAAAACTCCCACCACGTCGAAGCTGCTGACTGATTGACTTTTATCCCTTTCTTCTTCTCTCTGTCCGTCTCGCCCATGGACTGACTTGTCCTCTGTGTTCGCAGAACACCTGGCGCCATGCAGCTTTGGTCTCAGCCAGTTTCTGGGTCTTGCTGTGCTTCGAGCCGTGCGTGGCACCATCTAGACACGTAGCAAGAGAGCGTCCCTGCCCCACCAAGCTTACAGTGCAAGTATATAAGAGACTGGGGGGGAAGAGCCTTGGCCAAGGTGCCAGAGCTGGGACCTGATGGGTGGACTCCTCCCAGCGATGAGGTGCCCAAGCATGGTCCCAAAAGGCAGGGAGGAGGAGGATGCAGTAGCAGGGTGGAGGGTCACACTTAGGCACCTCATGGGTAGAACAGGATCACGGTCCCTGCCTCACGTCCGTCTCCCTGAAGGTGCTCCTTGCTCACTGCGGGCCCCCTCCATGTCTGACCCACAGAGCCTGCAATGCTACTACAGCCCCAGCTGCAGCCAGGGTCTCTAGCTCAGGCTGCAGCCCCTTATACTACCTACTTTGGTGCGTCCAAGGTCTGATCGCCACTCGCTTTGGCAGCCCTTGGGTAGGCAAGTGCTTGCACCCATGTAAAGTACCTGTGCGATGCCTGTGGAGACACAAGGCAGGGGAGAAGCCACGCCAGGGGCTGGCCAGCCTAGGGCACAATGGAAGCCAAGGCAGCAGCTGTGTTTGATCGTCTCAGCTCCTGGGGTGCTGGACTCTGGCTGGTGTCTTGTCCTGGCCCTGCCCTCCCTCCTCAGAGCCTCACATGGCCTCGCTGCGTGGCTCTTTCTTATTGGTGTTGGAAGGGGTTTGTTTAACAGGCCAGCTCGTGTTTGTGGAGCCATTCGCAGCCTGGGATGAAGGAAGGCTCTTGTCCTCCCCGGGGTTGGGGACGTGGCACCGCTTTTTGGGCAGAGGAAGCAAAATAATGGGGACGTGGAGCCAGCTGGTATCGGGCAGGACACCAACGAGTCCTGGGACAACCCGAGGCAGCGCTGCCTCGACTCCAGCCTGGTGCATGGGGGTCTCCACGTGCAGCGATCACTACAGTGGTTGGCGTTGGGCAGTGGGTGCTTGTGGGTGACTTTGGATGGGGAAGGTTGCAATCCCCCCACACCCTTCAGACTGCCCCAAAGTCTAACACACAAAGCCCAGAGCAAGTCTGAGGATGGGCCAAGGCAATAGCCAGGAAGCCTTGGGAAAAAGGTCTCTCCCACACACATGCACTTGTCTTCCTTGGGAACCTCGTCAGCCTGCAGCAGAGCTGGTGTTGCCCCGAACCCAGCTGGACATGGTGCAAAGCCTTTCGGGTGGGCTTCTCAAGAGCTTCGATGAGGTCCAGGGGCACGTGTCCTACTGGCAGCTACTGGGCCGTGTGGCATGCAGTCCTTGACAGACTTCCAAAACGTCCTGCTCTTCTGAGCTGCAGCCCTTGGAAGTCAATGGAGCTCATGCCAAGTTGGCCAGAAACAAGTGCTATTGAGTGCCTCGGCTTGGTGTGGCCCACGCCGCTCAAGCGATCATTTCTGAGGGCCTTGAGCCTCTGTTCTCAGACCCAGGTCCCTTTGAGGCACCTAAAGCCTCAATTTTCCTTTAGAAATTCTTTTCACTATTGAGAACAACCCCTCGCAGCCCATTTCCAGGTGGGGGAATCAAGGTTGGATGCATCCTTGCAAGGACACACTGCTGCTGCGGTGCAGACACATATCCACAAGCCCCCAGGCCCAGGGACTTAGGCACCTCATTGCTCTTGAAAACAGCACCCCTGAAGCCCGGATCCCAAGACCCTGCATCCTAACCAAGAGTGAGACTTAGCCCTGCAGTTGCTTAGATGCCCTGGACTCTGTCAGTTATGGCGGCTGGAAGATGTAGCCAGTCTTCCAAACAGCCCGATATAATGGGCGCAAATCTCCGCAAGCCCATCCCAGCCAGCCTGGTTATCGCTGCGGGAGGCTGAGACCTTCAGAAAACCCAGCCATGACCGAGGGGTTTGAATGGGAGCTGAGTCCATTGGGAAAACCCAGCCTCCGAGCGTATGTCTAGGAACCCATGCTCTGAGACATGGGTTCTTGGACGTGTCTGGGGCTGGGAGCAGCAGGCATCTCGGTGCTTTCATGCAATAAAAACACAGGCCATAGAAATGCCTTTACCTAGGAACAACAGCTGATTGATGTGCATCCCGGGGGCTGGGCGCCTGCTACCTGTTGGCTTCGGATCTCCAGGACACTCAACCCTTTCTCAGCCAACAAGCACCGATTTCCTCCGCAGAGGGACTGGGAAGATTGCGGTGCAGCAAGACACAAAACTTCCTTTTCATTAGAGGAAAGTTTGTTAAAAAACAAAAAACAGAAAAAAACCAACCACCCAACCAGCTTATTTTGTCTGCAAATAAGAGAGAGAAAGTGTGAAAAATCATCCTTTGGCTCCAGAAAAAACCTCGCTTGCTTTCCTGTGCACAGCCAGGATTTTGGATGATGGCTCTGAAGTTCCACCTCCTTGGCCCAGGCCAGTCCACTTGCTCCACCCAGCAGCTCTCCTGGTATTAATAACTTGCTCCTAATTCGGCATCCCATGCCGTTATTCACAGGCTGCCTGGGCCCTGCCCAGTGGAGAAAGCAGCCTTTGAGCCCCTGAATGACATTGTGGGTTCGTGGGTTGGTTAATTTAGCTGGAGGTTCCAAAATAGGCTGTTGGGAAGAGTGAAAAAAATAGTATTTGCTGCCCTCACCCACCTTCCAAAATCCCCCTGTTGAGGTGGGAGATCACAGACTTCATAGAGTAGGTTGCAGCTTTCCCAGCTTGGTGTTAGGGATCCCCAAATCATGGAATCAGAGAACACGAGGGCTGAAGGGACCTCAGGAGGTCACATCTAGTCCAACCCTCTGCTCCAAGCAGGACCAGCCCCAACTTAACCATCCCAGCCAGGGCTTTGTCTACCTGGGTCTTAAAAACCTCCAAGGATGGAGAGTCCACCACCTCTCTGGGTAGCCTGTTCCAGTGCTTCACCACCCTCCTAGTGAGAAAGTTTTTCCTAATATCCAACCTAAACTTCCCTTGCTGCAACTTGATCCCATTGCTCCTTGTTCTGCCACCTGTCCCCGCTGAGAAGGTGTCCAGCTCCATCCTCTTTCAAACCCCCCTGCATGGAGTTGAAGGCTGCTATTAAATCTCCTCTCAATCTTCTCTTCTCCAGACTAAATAAGCCCAGTTCCTTCAGCCTCTCCTTAGATGTCCTCTTCTCTCCTCCATTTCTTCCTTATCCGGCAATCAAGGCCCTGTTTCTTCTGTGACTCCATCAGTGTCTGGTCCAGCACCACCCCCATCTCCTATGCACGTCCCTTCCCTCCACCCGAGATGCCAGATCATGTTTCCAACAGTCCCTTCAAGGCTGAACCAGTCCCCTGTTGTCACCCCTCACCCCTTATTGCCTTCCCTGGCTCCACGTGGATGTTCACAGCTCTGGATCACCTCCATCTACTGCCCAGTCCCCTGTGGAAGCAGGCCAGATGGGGGTCACAAGGAGGTCTGGGTTTCAAATCTGTTGGGAACATAAGGCTGGAAGAGGCCTTCGGGGCCACTGAGTCCAGTCCCTTGTGTGATTCTTCTGGGCACTTCTCTTCTGCGTGTCTGTTTCTCTTCCCATTCTCCACCTCCCATTGCCCCTCGAGGCAGCCGACTCTTCAAGGCTTGGAGCATCTCTGCCCTTGCAAAGGTTCCCAGTCTTGAAGACAGCCTTGTCTCTGCTGTCACACACCTGAGTTCCCCGAAGCTCTGCTACAGAATCACAGACTCGTAGGACCGGACGGGACCTGTAAGATCATCGAGTCCAGTCCTCTGCCGTGGGCAGGAGGTAGTTGGGGTCAAACGAGCTCAACTGTAGCAGAAAGCCCCTTTTCCTCTTGCCTGCAGTTGCTCTCCCCTCCTTGGATATGTTTTTCCTCTTCTACCTTTTCTTCCTTCCTCTTTCTTTCACTTTAAGATAAGGAATTGTGTTTTGAAATTTGTATGTGTGCATTTTGTATCTCCCCTTGTATTTTGGTATTTTTATCTATTTGTGTGCCATGGCATTACTTTTGTAGCTTATATTTTATACTCCTCACCTTTCAACTTTCAACTAAATGTGTTTAGTTTCATAAGTAAGTTATACACTGTAACAACGTTAACAAGGGTAGGAATCAAACTGCCCTTCCCTGTATCAGGCTGGCCCCTGAAAGAGCGAGTGAATCAGTGATTGAATGTGTAACACAGTAGCAGGCAGCGATTAACACCTAAGGAAATTGCAGATCAACCAAGGGAAGAACTCAATAGAAGACAATGTAACAACCGGGAAATCTCTAAATGTCACTGTTCAAGGGCTAGAAGCCCTGGTCTGAGTTAATCAATGCCGGGGAGCAACTTTTGGGCTGAATACCTCCAGATCAACCACTCCCAGAGCCCTATTCAAAATTCATCAACGGACTCCCAAACCTGCATGTACATGCGGACGACCCCTGGAGCTGACAGATGCCATCCAGTAGCCACCTAGGGGGAAAGTCCCACGAGGGTCAACGACCCCTGGATTGGGCAAACCTGAAAACTGGGGAATCACCAAAGTCTGCCAAGGACAGATTAAAAGCAGTGAAAAGTGACCCTCAGCGGCGCCCTCTTGATCTCCAACTTGACCAGCACCCGACCTGTCCAGCCAGAAGGACCAGCCGGTGACACCCTTCTGGAGGATAACACCACGCTGAAAGAAGCCTCGACGGCAGACTCCAGCACTTGTAGGATAGGTATACCTGACTCTTGTAGCTTGCTACTGTGTGTGTGTGTGCACGTGTGTGTGTGTGGGGACCAGCCCCAAAGTTTATGATTTAACTTCATTACAGTGTTTCAATCCACCTAATAAACCAGAATTTTAAGGATCCTGAGCTGGACATTTGTAGCCAACACAACAAGGTGCTTATCCAGCCTCCTCTTGCACACCTCCAGGGATGGCGACTGCACCACCTCTGCTGGGAGCGTGGTCCAGATTCTAGATACTCTTATGGAAAAGAAGTTTCCCCTTATGTCCAGCCTAAATTTTTCCTCAACTAGCTTGTGCCCATTGGACCTTGTCCTCCCAAGGGGTGCCTTTCTGAAGAGTTGCTCCTCTAGATCTTGGTGTTTGCCCTGATGTACTTGTAGGCGGCAATCAGGTCACCTCTCAGTCTTCTCTTACTCCGACTGAACAAACCCAGTTCCTGGAGTCTCTCCCTATAGGGCCTATCTTCCAGGCCCCTGATTATATAGGTGGTCCTTCTCTGTACCCTTTCGAGCTTATCCACATCCTTCTTGAAGTGTGGTGCCCAGAACTGGACACAGTACTCCAACCCCGAATAGAGAGGGAGAAGCACCTCTCTGGATCTATTGGCAATGCATTGGCTGATGCACACCAGAGCTCTATGTGCCCTGTTGGCAACTTCATTGCATCGACAGCTCATATTCATCCTCTGGTTGATGGTCACCCCCAGGTCCCTTTCAGATGCAGTGTCAGCCAGGGCACCGCCACTCATCGTATAGTTATGATCAGGGTTCTTCCTACCCGGATGAAGGACCTGACCCTTGTCACTATTGAACCTCATCTGATTGCGTTGAGCCCATAGGACCAGCCTGTCAGGGTCATCCTGGATCCTTCCTCTGTCCTCAGATGCGCCTGCATTTCCCCACAGCTTGGAGTCACCCGCAAACTTAATCATCGTGCTTTCCATTCCCTCATCCAAGCCGTTGATAAAGATGTTAAAGAGTATGGACCCAAGCACCGATCCCTGGGGGACACCCCTGGAGATGGCCCACCAAGATGAGGCCATCCCATCGATTACAACTTGCTGGGATCAGCCTCTGAGCCAGTTGCCAACACACTTCATAGTAGACTGGACTGGTCTATTGTTGTCCCAAAGCTCCTGGGTTGGTCAGGAGGTGTTTGGAGGGCACTTGGTGGCTGTATTGTGTGACAGGAGCTGGAGAAAGTGTCCTTGTAGGACCTGTTCCAGGGGTACCTGCCATCTCCAGGGACTGGAGCCAATGCTGAGGACTCCCAGGTTTTGGCTCCTGTGTTGGCACAGTGCACTGGGGGTCCCCCCCATCTCCCTCACAGCCTTGAGGTACTAGTGCCAGACAAGTACAAAGCAAGGACCCAGAAAGGAGGTCCCAGAAACCATGCTGGGCAGTAAAGACTCTCCAACATAGCCAATGTTATGGTGCTCTCCATTCAGCTCTGGGGGGACTGAGTGTCAAGGTCATCTGCACAGTGACTGCCTAGGACTGGAGTGCAACCTTCTTAGAAGAAGATCAGAAGGGCACTTGAGCACCTTGGCTGGAGAAACCATGGGGCACTAAAGGGCTCTGTGACCTAACAGAGCAAAGGCAGAGCAAGAGTCAGCTAGAAACAACATGCATTTAACAGTAAGAGCATGGGAGCATTGGACCTAACTCTGGAGGGATGTGGTGGATGCTCCATCACTTGGAGTCCTCAAATCAAGACCTCAAGCCTGCTCTGGCTGCTCTGGGGATGGCCTCCTCCATCCATGTGCCTGGCATTTAGCATGGCTGCTTTTAGCCGTCTCACCGCACCAGCTCCCAGCTGCATCCATGCTCCTTTATGCCGGATTCAGTGAGAGCTGGGTCCGGCCCCATGCGTGACGGTGGCAAAGGCAAAAATAGGAAACAAGGAAGCGTGTGTTCGACAAGAAACATAAATACGCTGCCTGTCGCTCTGCAAACCAGGGTTACAGAAACCCACGCGAGGTTAAACAAACGGCCTGGTCTGGAAATAGAAGACCTGATTCATTCCTGCCTTCAGGCCAGCTCTATAGGCCCCGTTCTCCGGCTCCCCCCAGGGTGGGATCTGAGCGCCTTGGAGGTATTAATGGGGAAAATTCACAACCTTCTCTGGAGGGGCCAAGGGAGCCATCAGCCCCATTTACTACTGGGGGAAGTCCAGGCTCAGGGCAGATTAAGTGACTTGTAGACAGGGTCTGGGGCTGAGCCAAGAACCCAGGTCTCTCGAGGCTCGGTGTCATGCTCACTCCTTTCAGAGAGGGTAAGGCCAGAAGCAACCGCTGTGATTTCTAGACTGGGTTCAATCTTGTGCGGACAACAGGACTCCCGATAGGAAAACTTCCCACGTGGATTTAGTAAGGGCCAGGGATGGAGAATCCCAGCCTGCCCTGGGTAAGCTGTTCCCATGCCTTAATTCCAGCTGCAATTGGGCTAGTTTCTACGCTCCGGCCATTAGCCTCTGCTGCAACTGGAAGGGGCGAATTGAATGTGGATCACTGAAATCACACCAGGATTAATCCAGGGAGCTCAGGGGAAGGGAGAAGGACCAGAGACGGAGGGACAGAAAAGGTGGCAGAGATGTATGCAGCAGGTCTGCGTGAAGGAGCAAGTGCCTTTCTGTCTCGGGTTGGGATGAGGCTCAGCTAAGATGCTCAGATCAGGGCAGAGGAGCAGGACCAATGAGTCCAATGTCTAGAGATAACATATAATCAGAGAAAAATAGGGCTGAAAGAGCGCCCAGGAGGGCATCTGAACCAACCCCCTGCTCAAGGCAGGGGCGGCTGAGCGTCCCCCACTCCCGTGATCTACTGGAAACGTGAACAGGACCAGATCATCTGAGTCTCAGCACTATTGGGGAGTCTCACCCAATGTCTATAGGGATCTTCTGTAGGCACAGACTGGACATCTTGTGGATAGCAAGAAGCTAGGGACAGATGAGGCACATCATTCACACCGCGTTGCAGAAGGCAGGGAAGCTCAGGCACGCCAGGGTGCTGGGCCAGCACAGGCGCAGCCACACCACGTCGTGGCTGGAGGAGGAAGAGAACATGAGATTTGCCCTGGCATGTACACAGCAGGGCTGTGTGATGCTGCTGAACGGGCCCAAGGCTCGGCTTAACTTGGCAGTAGGACAGGGAGCCCTGCCCAGGTGATCAGAGCCAGCAGGACATGGGAGCATCCTCACGCTCAGAAGCAGATATAGGATACCTGCTGGAGAGCAGGGAAAGGAGGAGAAGGACCCAGAGGTGACCAGCAAGCAACATTTTCCAGAGCCACCCCATCTTGCAGTCAGTAGGCCAGTCTTCATGGGTCCTGGGGCTCCCTCAATGCCTCAGCAGAGACCCCGTGAATCCACAACACAATCGCCGCTGCGGGGTTTGCAACAAAATCTGTTCCTCACCGTGTACTTGTGCCCCAGTTTCTGTGCTTGCAGCGGGCCAACCAGGCACAATCTCACCCACTCCAAACAAGCCGAAGTCACGCTGGAGTCTGTGCACAGTAACACAGGCACAAATAACCCCTTACATCCACTCCCCAAATTGGCCTAGCTGGTGTCTGACCCGACATGGACAACAGAGACGTGTCGGCGAGTAGAGGCCCAAAGGCGCTGCCTCTTTCCCTTCTGCTTGAATCGGTTCCATTGGGACCAATGACCGTCGTTCCCTGAATCCAAGATGACTCTGAATTTAAGACCACCCCAATAATTAGATTCTAGACACTGAACATGTACAAATTTGTTCTAATTTTCCATGTGTAGAATCTAATGAATGGGGAGTTGTCTTCAGCTCATACCCCTTGCCGCTGCAGTAGAGAAAGCAGTGGCAGAGAAAGTGGGGGGGGCACATGGCCCAAGCCCTAGCACTTAGCCTCCCCCAACTTGCCCCTGTTGCCTGTCTCCCTATCAATTGCCCCTCATTACCTCCTGCCCACCGCTCCAGTGCCTGGACCAGGGCTGGGGTTGGGGTTGGGGCCAGAGCCCAAGCCAGAGTCACAGCAACCATCTGCCCCCTTCCCCTGCATTGTACTTGAATCCAAGACAAGGGGCTTTTTCTCCCCCATGTTGGATGGGGGGAAGAAACCTCATCTTGGATTCAAACAAAGTCGGTATTTTATTGGTCTCTCCAGCCCCTCACCAAGGCCAGGTCACTGAGAATTAAAATTAATCTCCAAACTCCTCGTCTACGTGGTGACACCAAGGATGACGATAGCCCCTAGACAGCCCAGCTGGGGCCAGGATCTAGTTGTCCCTGGAACTGCACAAACAAGGAGAAGCAATCTCTGCCCCAGAGACCTGGCAGTCAGAGCTGTAAGTCTGGCCAAGAGGTTGCCCATCAATGTATTTGCTCTCACTATTAAAAAGAAATTGTGGTAAACTGGTGTGTCAGAGGGGTTTATGGTTGGAAACAGGACTGTCCGCATGGTCTCAAAAGCTGATCCCTTAACTAGGAGAGAACATGATCATTTCCAGTCTAGGAACATATCATCCCATATTGGCCTACTGGAAGGTATGGACACTGTCGCCTGCAGTATCCAGCTCTGGCCGCTGCCAGAGATGGGACATGTAGCTCGACAATCTCTTCTGGTCCTTCCTATGCTCAAGGGAGATCCAGCACCAGCAAGTTCATGTGGTCTCCCAGAATTGGTGGAAGTTTCTCCATGGTCTTATTTGTCAGGCCAAAATAGTTCAGGGTCTCTGCTGCCCTTGTAGGACAACCCCCATGGGAAGCCCCCACTCCCTGCTCTCCACGCTCCAACCTGGGCATCGTGGCAGAGGGGATCTGCCAGCACCTCCCAGTGGTGGGATGCCCTGGGAAGCAGCCTTTCGCCAGCCCAGAGAGCAACACTATTCAGGTAGCTTTTTAAAAAAAAAAAAATTAAAAAGGGACTAAAAAAAGGATCCTCCCCCTCCCCCCAAGAAAGGAATGAGAGGGATGCATGAAAGACTGAGCTATTCACTCTCTCCTGAGCTTCACTTTCAGGCCCTTTGAAATGCCATTTCCCAAAGGCTACCTATTTATGGTGGAAAAGAGCCAGAGAACTGGCTCCTGGCACCATCTCCAAACCCGGAGCTGTGGTGTCCTTGCAAGCGCGGCTGCCTGGGAGCTCACACAAAGCTGCCTTCTATGTCTCCGCATAGCAGGCTGAAGAATGCTGAAATATGTGAGCTCGCCGGGGCCGCGGGAGGCTTGTCGGAGCCAACGCGTATTCGCAGAGGGCCCCTCGGCTCTAACGGTGACCGGGCTGGCTGGAAATGCGCTGCCCGGTACCACGGCGAGAGCGTGGAGGCTCGGAGGGTGGCACTCTGGGGCGCCGAGGGACGTGGGCGGGGGGCATCTCAGGAGGCACGGGGAAGCAGATCCCGCTCGCCGAGGGGATGAGCAATGCTTGGCTTGGAGGAATGGAGTTAAGGAAAGAGAAGCTGCTGTGCGGGGATGTGAAAGGCAGCACAAAGGGCGGAGACCAAGCCGTGACTTAAAGCCACTTGAACGCTGGGGCCAAAGTGTCCCCCAGCAGTAGCTCCTCACGGCACATTGCAAACAACCTGGCCTGCCCCAGCCTCCAGCTCCTAGGAAGAGCATCACAGGGTTAATTGTGCCGCCACCAGGCTGGCTTGCTTCTTGCCAGGACAGCTAAAAAGCTCAGACCTGTTGCAAACCCGTCTCCATCCCTGGAGGCTTTGGCTTCTCTGACCAGGGGGGCACACCAGTGCCAAAGAGCCATATAGAGCCACACACTGCTGCACCGGGTGGGTGCCAAGAGGGAACCGGGAGAGCACGGCTAGAGGGCTCACGAGCTATTTAAAGGGATTGCTCCATTAGTCTAGGTGACACCAGATTTTGGGGACCTTTTAAGCCGAGGAACTTGCTTTTTAGAGCCTCACGCACCGGCTAGGACTCCACCACTCCGCTTTGGTTGAACGGTCAGGGCTGGCTGAAATCATCATTATCGGCTTTGGGCATTATCGGCTCAGAGCCCAGATGAAGGGTTTTAGGTGGGTCCCGACTGCCCAGGGAATCAGAGGCTGGGAGGCTCCTTGGCCCATGGCCACCTCTCCCAGATGCCGCCCAACCTTGTATTTGGCCCACTCCGTGCCCCACGTCCACCGGGGCCTCTTCCCACCCAGCCTTCCTCTGGGAACTCCTCTTTGGACCCCTCCTTCCTCTGCCTGGAGGTGAGGCTGGATGCGTGCGCAGGCGGCTGAGCCTATAGCAGGCCTCTGGAGAGCCGTGGGGTGGGACGTACAGGCAGCGGAGAAGCACGAGCTGCAGACGGGAGATGTTTGTCGCCAGAAGCTGCGCGCCGGGCTCCAGCACTGCAGCGAGGAAGCCCTCCCCAGGCGAGGGCTCTGGTATTAGCAGGCGGCTCTGACTTGCTTGCCTTTTAAGCAGCGTGACTTACCTGAGGTCACAGGGACGATCAGGAAGGGAGGCCAGGGCACAGCTTTTCCAAGGTGCCCAGCAGCTCCTGCAATGGAGAATCCTTCCCAGTAAAAACCAGACACCATCCCAGTTGAGACAATTCTGCCTACACTGAAGCCAGTGGGGAATCTAGACCCTTTAATCCTCCCTGCTTAGGACAATGGAGATCCTTCCCCAGCAGCCACCTAGCGAGCTGGGAGCCGAGCGCTCGAGAAACTCCCAGCACCCAGACTTGCCACCACCCTGGGCGCAGCCCTGGCTCTGAGGCTTTCCTAGCATTTCCTTTTGCAGACAGGCTGCATTGACACGTCTTCTTTCGACTCGGATGGATGAGGCAGTTACACCGGTGTAACCCGTGCCACGTTGGTGGAGGAAAGCAGCAGAGAAGCTACAACCCCCTGAACTGGGTGACTTCACCCAAGTTAGTATCGAGCTCCCCCGACAAGAATCAGGGAGAAAACTCCACTAGGCAACTTACCCCGGTTTAGGTTGCGTCTGTCCGCCCCATCCCAGAGTAGCTATTCAAGGCAGACAGGCAAGGCTCCCCCGCTTCCTAGTGACAAGGCCTTGCATCAGCTGCCCCAGGAGAGCTTCATGTCTGTCTGTTGCTGATCCAGGAGCAATTTACACTTGCCTACAAAACCAGTATCAAGTCAACCAAGACATGTCACAGTCGGTCCGTGCCCAGAGATACCTCCGGGATGGGTCAGGGGATGGACAGTGACTTTCCCACTGCCAGTTGATTAGGCTGGTTCATTCCTTTGGTAGGTGCAGGAATTCTCCCCTGTCCTGCCCAGTAACCCAGAGCAACTGGTTTGGAATGGGATCAGAAACAAAGTTAGCAGGGCTTTCAGGCCTAATGAGTCCCCGGGCTCTGCCATGCTGAACTAATTAAGAGCAAATCACCCAGCATTGGCAAGACAGCAGGGCCTGGGATTTTCTAAACAAGTCTCTTGAGGCAGCGCTGCCGACAGAGGGGGCTGGGACCTTGGCAGGACCCGACTCCTTGCCGCGGGCGGGGGGAGGACTCGAGCCAGGATTATATGGTGGTGAAGCATGTGAAGAAACCAAAAGGGACAAATAATTAAGGAGAATTACAATCAAAAAGTTCCCTGGAGTGTGCAGGGCTCCCGAGTGGAAAACAGATGCTGGGATCGGGTTAGATGCGGATGAGACACGGCCCCCACGTGACGTCGGTGACAGGACCCCAGAGCAGGCAGAGAATGCAGAGCTTCCCAGACCCCTGGGCCCGTTACTACCCCAGCACTATGCACCATAAGGAAGGGGGCAGTTTAACCCTGCTTAGACCGCACGTTCTGCCCAAAAATGAAGCACCACGGGGCATGGCCGGTCCGAGGCCGCCTCTTAGCATCTCATTTCCAGCCCATCAGCTGGTCTTGTGACAGGTCCTCCAACTCACCAGCCAGGGAGCCACCACTCCTGATTGCATCTCTGCATTTAGCGCTCTCCAACCTCCAGCTTTGGGAGTCACGCGATTATGGGGGAACCGCAGGTTTACCTTAACGAGCGCGAGCGAGGAGGTGTCTAGGATTCAGGGAGATGAAGAGAAGCTTGGAAATGAGACCAGAAAAGACTCAAAAAGCAGGGGACCCATGAAAACACCCCAGCAACCATGGTAAAAAAACTGTTGTGAGTTTTGATGGTTTGGGGTTGGCCTTTTGAGCGATGCGGCAGTGAACCCTAGAGGCCTTGCACTGTGGCACTGGGATGGGCAAAGTCCCTGCCCTGAAGCACCTACAAGCTAGACAGAAAACAACAAAGGTTAGAAGGGAAACTGAGGCACAGAGGGTGAAGGGACTCGCTGGGGTCACACAGATCAGTGACAGAACCAGGAAGATAACCCAGGTCTGCAGAGTCCTGGAACGATGGGTTTGCCCTTCAGGTCTCTTCGCTCACAACAGACGCAAAGCAAAGGCTGCCCAGCTAGGAGGCATGGGTAGAAAAGGCATCCAAAGAGCTCACTGACCTCTTGGCCCTTGGGCCAAGGAGAGCCGGGGGGTGTGCGGGCATGTGGAACAGCTGCTAGGAATTGGGACGGAAAATAGCCAAGCCAGTGCCATCACGCCCTTTCCAGTGCAGGGTGGCAGGGACAGTCCTCACGCAGAAGGGACTACAATCCCAGAGCCCCCAGACATGAAGACGGAGGTCCTAGAAGGCCATGGGTGCAGGAAGCATCATCTACCTGGCCTGGCCACCCCTTGGTGAACACATGGGAGTGGGACCTGGGTCGAGGAATTGGAGAACAGGCGGTGTGAACAGCATGCAAAGAGAAACTGGTTCCTCCCCCAGGAGAAACCTCCACTCCAGAGCCAGGAGGACCTCCCGATAGGGTGACCATGACCCTAACGAAGGTGAGTGAGCCTCGTTAGCATTCAGCGGGGCATAACCCCCCAGCCCAGCTACCACGGAAACATTAGGTAGGAGCTGGTGGCTAAGGGGGTCTCCTACCTTGGGGGTCTTCGAGAGGAGGCTGGACAGATATTTGGCTGCGGTGATACGATCCCGGCACCCGTTCCTGGCCGGGGCAGGGGGTCGGACCCGATGATCTGCTTGGGTCCCTTCCGACCCCGACTACTATGTTACCTGCATGGAGAAACAGGTGCAACCCGTAGGTTTCCTGAGCAGA
Organism: Alligator mississippiensis; assembly: GCF_030867095.1. NCBI lineage: Eukaryota > Metazoa > Chordata > Crocodylia > Alligatoridae > Alligator > Alligator mississippiensis. The sequence continues at coordinate 9,082,270 of NC_081838.1, forward strand.
GATGCTGCTATCCGTGGGGTGGAGCCGCTGGGGAACAAAGGGTGGAGGGATCCCATGAGAAATGAAGGGCAACAGTGGTACAAGACCCGGAAGAAAGGAGACTGCCAGGAACTGCCCTTGGCTGGAAGGTCTCAGAGCAGCGAGGGCCTGGAGCAGCGTGCCCAGCAGAGGAGAAGGGGCAGAGCCTGGCAGCCTAGATGGGGGTGGATGTGCTTATGTAGGGGGGTGTCCGTCCGGGCTCAGGGGCTCAACAGTCCCTTCCTCACTTGGCTCTTCGGCGGATGCCAGGGTGATGGAGCCTCAGCTGAGGGCATGGGAGCCCCTTCACAAGACAGAGCCAAGGGAAGCCTGGGCAAGCAGCTCTTGGGGATGCATCAGGAATGGCACAGCTGTGCAGGGAGCAGGCAAATGACCCTCCGGGCCCCTTTCTGCCTACAAGGTCCTGGATATCTAAGGCCCTGGCAAGCTGGGAAAGCTGAAGAGAGGCTCTGGAGGAACTTGCAGTCGGGGCCTTTCACAACCATGAACGCTGGGACCTTGCAAACCTGGCCTCAGCACAGCCATCCTCACCCTACCTTCCCCAAACCGTGCTGCTCCCTGACTTTCCCCGGCCCAAGGCAAAGCCTCCTGTTGTCGGGCATCCTCCAAACACTTAGCAGGTTTGTTCTTGTTTAACCCCACTCAGGAGCACCCCAGGTCCCAGAAGATCCTCCCCCAGGGGAGGTCACGTAGGCACCAGCCTAAGGTAGATCAATCATCTTACCATCTGGACAACAGACCCAAAGCAAAGGCTGCCCAGCTAGGAGGCATGGATGGAAAAGGCATCCAAGGAGCTTACTGACCTCTTGGCCCTTGGGCCAAGGAGAGCCGGGGGGTGTGTGGGCACCTGGACCAGCTGCTAGGAATTAGGGCAATCTTGGGCAGCGCCCAGGTGGCCACCCCAGGCTCACTATGGGGCCACCCCCACCTCCTGCCCACCATAGTTCCCTCTGGGATCAGCTCCCCTGCTCCCAGCCCACCTTCCCCTCCCTGCAGCAGACCACCCACCCACCCAGTAAGACCACCCTGCCTGCTGGGACCTCCCTTTTATACCCCTCCCGCAGCCCTGCCATTGGCTGCAGGCAAAGTGGGGTGGAGCCAGCCTGGTCCGCAGTTCCCTTTAACCCCTTCTTTGCCAGGAGGCATCCTTTCAGAGCACAGTGGGCGTGGAGGGAGCCCTCTCCTGTAATCCTTTGATGGAGTGGACATACATAATGCTGCTACTTCGGATTATGAGCCCCAGCACTGTGGCGTGCCCAGTTCGGCCCAGTCCTGAGCTGCTTGAGAAAAATAAAAATGAGAAAACTTTAGCATTTACCGAAGTGCAGTTCCAGCCAATCAAAGCTGCACAAACAGTCTTTGCTCTGGCTTCCAAAGCAAATCGGCCTCTGGGCTTTGGAACATTTCAGGATCAAAAGATGCAATTTTCTGAACGCTGTGAGCCAGCCGCGGAGAAATGGGAACGTGTCCCCTGTTCCTGCGGTGACACGTGGTCCCAGCAGGACGGGGAGAGGTGTGTGTCTCAGTGAAGCCGGGCATATGGCATTGTGGAGGGAGACAGAGCAGGAAGCTTTGTGCTCAGCGCTGGCAGGGGGCTCAGGACTATTTGCCGGTGTCTTCAATGAGGCAATTAGATTTCTCACACGTGTTTGTTCTCCGAGGGCTGAAGGGTTTGCAGTGGGGTGGAATAATTTGCCTAATAGTTTAAATATATATATATATATATATATATATATATATATATATGTGCATGTGTATGTGTAATGCACACACCCACACACACCACTACCCACCTACCCCGGGATAAGATAGGCACCCTGCTTTTGAAAGGCAGAATGAAGAAAAGGAGCTCCTCTCTTGCACACAGTGACCCGGCAGCAGCACAAGGGAGATGGGCCTGCTCAGTGCTCTCGTCCCTGAGAGCCACTTTTGTTTTTGTCTACTAACCTAACCAGCAGAAACTGCTCTTACCTTATTTCTCACTTATAACATTTTCATTGCATTAGTAGTATTGCCCGCAAATCAAGGGAAGTGATTCTTCCCCTCTGTTCAGCACCGGTGAGGCCACATCTGGAGTCCTGTGTCCAGTTTTGCCCACCCCCCAATACAGAAAAGATGTGGACACATTGGAGAGAGTCCAGCGGAGGGCAATGAAATGGCTTGGGGGCTGGGGGACATGACTTGCGAAGAGAAGCTGGGGGAATTGGGCTTATTTAAGAGAAGACCGAAGTAGGATTTAAAAGCAACCTTCAACTCCCTGCAGGGAGTTTGCAAAGAGGATGGAGCTGGGTTGTTCTTGGTGGGGGCAGATGACAGGACAAGGAGCAGTGGGCTCACGTTGAAGCAAGGGAAGTTGAGGTTGGATATCAGGAAAAACTTTCTCGCTAGGAAGGTAGTGAATATTTGGGACGGGTTACCCAGAGATGTTGTAGAATCTCCATCCTTGGAGGTTTTTAAGATCCAGCTAGACAAAGCTGGGATGATGTAGCTGGGGCTGGTCCTGCTCGGACCAGGGGGTGGACTAGATGTGACCTCCTGAGGTCCCTTCCAACCCTCCTGTTCTATGATTCGAGCAGCTGTTTTTGGGGAAAAAGTTCATGTTGTATGTACAGCCATCCACGCCAACTTAGTGGTCCACTGGGCTAGTGGCTTTAAGTCAGGACACAGGGCCTGGTTTGGGCATCGTGAGGCAGGATTCAGGCATGCAGGGCCTGATCTGGATGGTGCAAGGCCGGATATGGACAGCACAGGGCTCAACCCCAGGCAGGATCCAGCCCACGGGACCTATAAGTTCAGCTATAGCCAATGGCAGCCCTAGGAGTCATGTTGCCCCATAACCACCAGGGCATAGGGTGTGCTTGATACCCCTGCTCTAGCCATCAACAGTGCCATCATGGTCCTTGTTCCTCCAGTCTCTTGGCACTCCCTCATCACCTTGCAACCCACCAGTGCTGTTATCCCCATTTCACAGAAGCCTGGTGAGGCAAAGTGACTCTTCCACATCCTAACCATAGTCTCATCCATCCTTGCTGAGATCACTCAGCTGGGAAGTCGATTGTCCTCAGTCCTTTCCCCACCCCCTCTCTGTGCTGGGACAGCCCCATCTCTTTTCCAGCCCCAGGGGAAAGTGGTCACCCCCCTCAACACCTCTTTATCCATTTCCCATGTTGAAAACCCCTGTGGTAGGTAATGGCAACGGGGGTTGCTATTCCTCATCCCTCTGTCTGCTTTCAAAGGGATCCTTTCAAACACAAGGCATCTGTGTGCATGCGTCTCTCTCGACTCAATAAATCTACAATTCCGTTTTATAGGAACCGAACGAATTATTGAGCCAGCCCAATTGGAAAACTCGGGGCTGGCTCGCGTTCCCGCAACGTTTACCTAACAATGCGAATGCCAATCGCAACACCACCATGCCACCGAGCTCAGAAAGGGCATTTTTGTCCGAAGTCCTTTTTTTTTTTTCCACCCGGGACCTTACTTAATTCTGCATGTCCGTCGGCAGAGGCGGTGTTTGTTAGGTCAACACCAAGGCCCGCCTACGGGAAATAGCTCTTGGAATCTGGGTGATAAGCTCAAGTCAGGACTTCCAGCTGTGCATTCGGGAGGTGTCTCTTCCGGGTTTTAACAGAGCTGTTCTCTGTGCGGCTGCCGCACGGCCTGCTCTCATCTCTGCAGGGACGGTAGATAGCACAGAGAAAACTTGGCTGGAGCCTTCTTCCTGGTCCAGTCGAGATCGGCTAGGATAGCCCTCCAGAGGCTGGTGGGGGGCAATCTCCAGTAGACTTTCCCACCAGTCTTGCATAACAAAATCCTTGGACTCTCACTGCCATGACATTTGAGCACGGCTAGAGGCAGAGGGGAGGGGTGCTTTGGTGTTGAGATCTGGACTCTTGCTTTGGTTTCCCATATAGGACAGAGCTGCCTCCATCTCCAGATCCCGGTGGAGATGGGGAGAATGGCAGCACTCGCCTAGACAGAGGAGTGGAGGGGCTTGGTGAAAGGAGGCCAAGAATGGATGCTACTCTAGCCAGCGAGTGAATGAGGGACGTGCTAGAGGGAACTCATCAGAAAGTCCTTATGAGTAGCTCAGGGAGGAAGGATGTGTCCTAAGACCTCAGAAAACAGGGAATATCCCTGCTATGGTGTGCATTGTAGGAAAGCTCCGGTGGATATCCAGGCTCTGTGCAGGCTCACGGGCTGAAGTTTGCAAACGGGACAGTCGTGAGCATTGAAAAAGCCCCAAAACCTTGGCCAACGTTAAAAGCCAGTCGCTGCCCCACTAAGTGGGGAACTGAAATGGTCAGGAGGGAGGGGAGGCATTCCCAGGCACAGGCAGGAAGCCTTGACAGCTGGGTCGGTGCCCTACCCACTAGGTCACATCGCCTCTTGGACAGCATAGTACTTTAAGGCACCAGGCAAGGGTACTATGGGGAAGGGCCCATAGAAATGCCACGTGGTCCCTTCTGCACCCCCATTACAGAGGACATATGATGGTGGGACTGTGACGGTCATCTGGAGATGCATGGAGGTGGCATCAGGACTATCTGGGACAAACCTGCCAGAGATCCCATTGCCCCCACCCCAGGGGGGCTTTTCCCTGCCCTTAGGCTGAGAAAACTGCTCCTAATAGACAATGCAAAGCTGCTTGGCTGCACATTCAGCCCATGGAAGTGGCTGCAGCTCCTGGCTAGGGAGCCATGGCCATCCAGCTCATGGTTTGAGTCTGGAGATGTCCCATTCAGTGCCCACCGTGGCAGACAGGCCTCATCACATAAATGCTTAGCAAGACGAGAGAGCCATCTTCTCACATACATGAAACAGAGCAGTTCCTTCCACCCCATCTATTTTCATTAATTTTTTCAGAGCCCTCAGGCCTAAAACTGAGGTCTGAAGTGTCAGCTGGGCATTTAAGAGACTAGGAAACTCATCCCCTGGTGACACACTAAAGAGATGCCTGCACTGCCAAAGAGAAATAAAGTATTGCTCACACAGGTGAGCCAACCCAGGTTAACCCAGCAGCAAAATGAAGGCCATCTGGGTTTTACTGCAGCTCAGATGAAGGTCTCCGCAGCTGAACTTGAGTTGCTCACGAGTTAAGACCCAGCTTACCTTGTTTGCACTGCTGCTTTAGCCCGAGTTAACTAACCCAGGTTAGCCAACTGTTTGAACTCAGGGAAGGGGTCACACCTCATCACGGGGTTCAGGCATGGAGGTAAGGAAGCGGCTTAGAGAGCCAGGCATCTGAGATAGGGGAAGACAGTGAAAGAGAGCAGGGGTTTGGGATTGAGGACCGCAAGCAGAAATAAAGGGGGCGAGAGGAACCTGTGGATGAGAGCTGCGCTTGAAGAAGTGAATAAAGGTCTGTGCCCATCCTAATTCTTCACGGAGCCAGAGAAGGAAGCCAAGAAGGTGTCTAGGGGCGGCTCTCATCCAACCCGGTCTCCGCCAGTAGACACGATCATCCAAACCCATTGTCACAGAGCCACGTTCGTGGGCTCGTAGGGAAGGAGGCCTGAAAACCTTGGCAGCCACCTGCCCCCCGGTATTGGACGATACCTGGTTCAGGTCAATATTGGATCTGTTTTAGCTTTCCCAGGTGGAAGAGCTGGACCTGGCTTTGGAAATGGGAGGTGCCAGCTTCAAGGATAAAGAGGGCACTTTGCTCTGAGGCCGGCCTCGTCCCAGCTCCAACACAGCTGTCTGCGAGTAAACAGCGGGAGCCCCCAGAACTGCGTTGACCCCACTGCAGGAGCGGGCTTGGCCAAAACTGGTTTTCAGGTCAAAAAAACTACTCTTCCCTGTCACCCCTTAATCTTTCTCCTTTAAAAAATGTAGGTACTGGTGGGACGTGGGAAGAGTTTCCCCAGAAAGAAATGATTTGGGGGCAGGTTGGTGGAAATCTTCAGGCTTTTTATGCAGAAACCGATCATCCCGTTTTCATGTTGGGGGGGGGAAATGGGGAAAAAAAACCCCCAAACCCAAAGAAACAAAAAAACCAGCAGCTGATTTTTTCAAAAGAGCAAAGCAATGATCTCCATCTTATTGCCAGGGAAAGAGGTCACGGGTGTCTCTGCTGCTACGCAGGGCCCCCCCACAAGCCAACACCTGCCAGTCCTTAATCCTGAACACACCTGAGGTCAGCTCCCAGCCCGCATGACCACTGGCCAGAGGTTGAGGTCAAACCTGCCTCCTGGCCCTTTTCTTCCCTGCAGTATGCTTGGAACACATCTGCAGGCTCAAGCACCAGAAGTCATCCAGATGTTACCCACGTGTCCTTGGGCCTGACTCCTGGCCCTTCTGCACCCCACTTTCTGTCTCTGCTGCCTGTAAATCAAGCCAAGCACAGCTGGGGAGACGAATCCTGGACATATTGATTTCTAGAAGGGCTTCACTCTGGGTACCGGACTATGTGAAGCAGCTGTAGGATAATGCAGAGACGGGGAAGGCTGGGCTCCTGAGACCCCATGCAGCAGCACACAGAGGTGCTGGGTCCCTTGTCCAAGGCCCCCCAGGATGCAAGGACCCAGGTGAAGAATACATGGTGGTCCATGGAGGGACCATGGACTTTCCTGTGTCTCATGGGTCCATTTTACCCTCCATGCACTCGTATCTAAACATAGCTCCAAACTGCGCTGTATGTTGGGTGCGCTCTTCTTTAAGGAATTAGATTGTATTCACACGTGATCCATAACCAAGCCAGCTGGGGTCACTGCTTTGCTTTCCAGTTGACGGATTGGTCCCACGCAGACATGCATGTGATAGCTTCACTCTAGCCGAGACAGGCAAGGTAATGCCAGCAAGGAGGAAACGAGGACCCCCACACTGTATGCAGCGTCTCAGGTGGGTGACAACCTGTGCTGAAGGCTATGCCTCTGTGTCCTTGCTGTCACATGAGGCAAAACTGGCTAGGCCAAAGCTAGTGTAGGGACAGGCATGCAGGACTTCACGCAACCGCAGTGTGGACACCTGAAGATAAGGCATTTTCCCATTGTGGATGCTTGGGATGGTGAAATCTTCGGGGATTTGAACATGACAATGAAGGTGGTATTGGGGTATGGAGTCCTAGAAAAAGACTTATGGATGCCTGGTGTCAGTCCTCATTCGACTTGCTTCCCTTTCTGCCCGAGAGCACTTGAGAACAGGGACAATCTTTCCACGGGTTTACCCAGGATCTAGCACAGTTATGGACATAGGCTCCCCTTTGCAAGACGTAGCCCAGCAGTTCAAAACTACTTGCAAACATGGGAATGTTCCCCAATAGGGACGACACTTTACCAGAGCCTGCAAAATCTGAATTGCCCTTTCTCCACAGCTGCCCTTCAGAGTCACTATGCCTTGCTCTGTGCTTTTGATTATACCCACATGCTGTGAAAAGGCACATCACGGGGATCCTGGGCATGTTTGAAACCTCAGGTGTATATAAATAGGCCTCTGCAAGGACCCCAGTTTAACCCACAGGATGCGGGGCCTCGTTCTGCCATGGCACTGACTTCCCTGGGCGTTAACAAATAGAAAACACGACCCATTCTGGTGATTTTAATTTCATAAGGCTGTGAGTTTTTCTTACAGCCCCAGTTCCTGGAGTCAGGAGACATCAGACCCTTAGCTTCCCTCTTAAAAATAAAGGGAGACTCTTTTAAGTCCTTGGTATGGCAATTCGCAGCAGGGTGCTGGGGCACCCTGGGTGCTGCCAGATTTTTTTGAAGCATGCCACGAGGTGTGAGGAGATAAATGAAGCATTAGGACAACAGCAGCTTCATCGAGCAGACGAGCACAGGCTCGGGCTTGTCCCCATTCCCGCTGCCAGGCCCCTCGCCAAGGAGGCAAGCACCAGTCTAGATAGTAGTGACTGACGCTGGACTGGAGGCACCTTCCACGACTCTTGTGAATGGAGCGGCACCCAGTCCGGGACACCTTGAGGCCATAAAGGGTGAGAGGCACTGCCTTGGTAGCTGCAAGGAAAAAGCTTGTACCAAGATTTGGGAGACAAACAACCCTGTTTCCAGTTCTCCCCCTAGACCTGTATCACCTTTGATATCCGTGGTTTATGGGAGTCTGGCTTGAGCTCGGTGAAGACTAATGGGTTACCTTCAACCCGCTATTACTGAATGTTGCAGGGCCCTGCTACCAAGTTTCACCCCAGAGCTTTGCCCTCCAAATAGGCTCTGGGATCACCCCCATGCTGGGTCTTTCTTGCCAGGCTGGTGACTCAGGTGCTTTCAAGCTACTGGGAGCTCCCACTTGCTGCAGTGGAGGCTGCTCTGGTATCAGCACCCCACTCAGCCAAGACCTGGGGGACAGCCCAGGAGCCAGCAGCCCAAGCTGCTAACTAGGCTCAGTCCAGAGCTGTATCAGAAGCCTGTCCTTGCCATGGTGCCTGCAGTTCAGGCGTAAACCAACTTTAAAGATTGATCCTTTAGCTTAGGGATGTCAAAATCTTCTGGGCCTGCAAGCTGGACGAACAGTGTGGGACTAGTCCACAGGCCAGAGGGGTAAGGACTCAGCCCCACATGGGCTCCCCATCATGCTGGAGTGGCAAGGGGTTCACATGTGACTCGCATGCCAGCACAGGCGCTACACAATACATGACACAGTTCTGGAGGGACTGGATGTGACATGGTGAAGTCTGGACTGGCCCCATGTAGGCGCTAGGAGCAGCATGTCCTGGAGAAGACACGTGGTGCACATCCCAAAGGGGCTGGGACAGGCACCACAGGTAGCTCACAGCTCAGGCTCTGCACACAGGCTGGTCAGGTACGTGCAGTGTATGGATCAACTCAAGACTCAGGGGCACCATGGGCCAGATAATGAGGCTCCGTGGGCTGCGCTCAGCCCACAGGCCAGACCTTTGACACTCCTGCTTTAGCTCCAGCTCCTAGAGCTGGGCCTTGAATGTTGAATAACCCCATCCTCATGACACCAACACCAGATCCAGCAGCTGTCACAAGAAGCTAAAACAGACCCTCTTCCTCTAAACTCTGGGTGGGCCCAGTCCTTCTGTGCCTGCTCCTTGAGCTATACATTCATTTAAAGTAGCCTGAACGTGGAAGGGACTGTTCTCTGCCTCCGCACGGCCGGCGCTGAGAACGGCGGCAAGAGATGAATGGAGCCTTGTGCCTTTGGGTGGGAAAGAGCTACATGGGCTATTTACAGAAGCTGTTTGTGTAGTGTTTTAAAGATGCTAATTTGGAAATATTGGGTAAAACGCTGCTCATGTCTACGAATAAGGATGTAGGAAGGAGGGGAAAAAAGTCAACATGACCTGAAAATCCCCAGACAGGGATGGGCTGGCAGGCTGGGCGACATGATTTAGTCTATTAGTAGGCCTGAAGGAAGGGCAGGTCCGAACGCTGAATGCTTATTTCATGGCTGCAGAGAGAGGGGAGCCTGGTGTGGCAGTATCTGGATGGGACAAGCCAATCTTTGCAACAGGCACAAGTGGCCTTTGACACATTGGTTCTCCTATTCTGAGGAGCCAGTAAAAATAGTACAGATGCTTTCTGAGGCTGCTGCTGGTCCAGGTTAAGGGGATCTCTCAGGCCCAGGCTATTCATACTACCAAAATTAGGGGCCCTTGGGCTCAGTGTTGCATGGGAACAGCGGAAGTCTCTGCTGCGAAGAGCTAAGCATCCGATTCCTTTGATGTTTGGGGAGGAACTTGAGGACTTGCCTGGGGTGCCACAGGTCATCAGCTGTCAGGACCTGAAAACAGGGCTGCTGGTTCTCAGCTCAGAGCTTTGGCTTGGACAGCCTTGGAGCTCAAGGAAGCCGAAGCAGAAAGAAAAAGGCAGTGATGCCCAAACCACCTTAACTCTGCCCTAGCTTGGCACCAGAGTCAACCCCACAGCCAGTACAGCAACATGATACCCTATTCACAGGGACGTGCCATCTATCACAGATAGAGCCAGGCTGCAGGACAGGTCACATTCTGCTGGTGTGAACAATCACATCAGGCATCTGGAGAGGACAAAAGAGCTTTTAAGCACCATCCCGGGATGCCCCCAACCCAGTCCCCATTGCCGACTGAGACCACAAGCGACTCTTTCCGCTCACATTGTCACTGTGGCCATGCAGAAGCTGGTGCATCGTTTCTTTCTCACTACCTATGAGACACCTCCATGATATTCAAGATGTTCCCTGGCACAGAAAGGACCGTGGGGAAAAATACCCAAAACTAGGCCACAGGGTAAGCTTACTGAAAGTGATACATGTTACAATACAAAAGAATTAATTATGTTAACCATTCAAAAGTGAGAACATTTTGCTACACATATAAAAAAAATAAGTCCCTTGGCTTGCCACATAAGAGTTTTACAGGCAATTTTATTTAACAATAAACCATTACAAAAAAAAAAAAAAAAATATACAGGTTTTAGGGGGGGGTTGGACTTTTTTTTTTTTTTTTCTTTTTTTACTTGCAGTAAAAGATAGAAAAGGTACTAAAATGAGTTTGGTATAAAACACAGAGACAGAGAGAAAGATACAAACCTGTCTATGAAGAACACAACCTGGTGGGGAGAATATCTCTTTTGTACAAAACTACTGCTTACAGGTCCAGAAAAATGTATAAAATATTATTCCCTATTCGGAGACAAAAATACAAAAAATGGACATTATTTCATTCTTTGCTCATTTTTAAAAAGGTCTGTACACTGGGGAGAGGAACCGGGCTTAGCAGTTTGGGAAGCTGTTGTCAAATATTCTCTACTTCCCGCCTTCCCTTCCACCTCCCCAACCTTGCTTTAAAATAAATTATACAGCTGAGTGTATCAGCAAAGACAGAGGCTGGGACTTTCAAAGGAGCCCAAGGGTGTTAGGCGCGCTGGGTACATTTTTAGAAGCATGGGTGTGATGGGGGGCTGAAATCCCTTTGGTTTTTAAAAACCAGGTTTAAATTCTTCTGAAAAGCTTCCTTCTTTCACTGACACAATGGGACATGGGTGCCTAATTCCCACAGACCCCTTTGAGAAAGTCTTAGCCTGAGTGTACTTAAAAATGCTGCTGTTGGAAGCACAGTTTAACCTGAATCCAGTTCCCAGAATTAAAAACACAGCCTGTCGTCAGTTATGCCCGGGCAAAGTGTGTGCAAAACCATACTGAGAAGTGTCGGGGTGTGGGGGTTACCTATTTGGGAGGACTCGACACCCCTTGCTGCTCAGTTGAAGCTGCCTGCACAAGGAAAAGCATCAGGAGAGAACCAAGTCCTTTGGCTTTTGGTAGGAATTTACATTAAGGAAGCAGGAACACAGGCACAGAGTAAGACACGTGTTGCAACGGTGTGTTCTTTGTTGCTTTGGGAAGTGCTCCAAAGCATGCCTGACAATTCCCCTTAGCCGGGACACTATATGAACCCATGGCAAGATGTGGCCGTACCCGAATTCCATGAACGTTTGCTGCTAAAACTGGGAGGCGTCCGTTTTCCCTTTGGTCAGGGGGGGAGGGGGGGGGAAAGCGATTTTGCCAAAGCCGCACCCAATCCAAACAGATCCATTCTCAGGGATCTTGCTTGGCTCTCAAAACGTCACCTGCACACTCAGGTTTCTCTCTCAACACTGCCAGACAGAGGGGTATTCTGTTCTGCCTTGGGCACTATGGATGCAATTAAGAGGCAGGTCCCGATTGCAGGATTGTCCCTGGTGGTGATAAGAGGCTGAGCTCATGATTAGAAAGAGAGAATGCTGGCTTGGAAACAGAGAGGAAGGAACACGGGAGTCACCTGAGGGGACGGACAGAGAAAACCCAGAAGCTCCTTATGCCAGTCACCTTTGTGACCAACCTTGAATGCTATTTTTTTTTTTTCTTTCGGTTCTACCAGCCTAGCCGTTTAGTGGCTATAGAGCACCTGCTCAACGTGCTGGCTTCTAATAGGGCTTCCTCCTGTACTTAAGGATAAGCCATCTCCACATATTGAAAACCTACCCCTCCTTAATCACCCCTGCACCCACTGTGCAACTGCCCAGCTTGCTAGACATTCAAAGCTGAGGATTTCCCACGTGTGGGAATGTTGAGATCCACATAAATGCTTTTCCCTTCCCTGAAATCCCTGTGAAGCAAAGCACAGTCAGCCCTTTGAGACTGACAGCGAGAGATCTTAAAATAGCAGAGAAGGTCCTTGAAGGTTCCCCAAGCTGCCCACTCAGTCACAGCACTGGCAATTGCTTGTTAAAAAAATCTGTTTCAGAATGAAAAACAAGAAAAGAAAAGAAAAGAAAAGAAAAGAAAAGAAAAGAAAAGAAAAGAAAAGAAAAGAAAAGAAAGGAGGCAAGTGTGCTTCTGAATGTCTCCATTGCACATTGGTCCATGAATGGAGGTTACAAAAATACCATACTGAGTCCTTTAAGATGTCTCTGATTAAAAACCCGTGTGAGTGTCGGCGAGAGCTGAGAATGCTGAAGGGGGCAAGTCTGAGCATTTCCTATATGAACTCTCAGGGAGCTGCCTCTTGGCGCAAGGTCATCAGAGGAGTTTGCGGTGTAGGATCTCCCAGGCCATTCTCTTCCGGAAGTAGGGCATGTGTTGCTTTGGGCACGAGGGAAGAGGAGAGAGAAAAGAACACGTTAACACCCTTTGCTTTGGGCTAGCTTGGGTTTCTACACCAGATAACCAGAGAGCCCCCACTGCCTGAGTGCTCCCAGCCCAAATCAGAAGGGGGAAAAGCACCCGATTTCTCTGGGAATCATTTCAAACTGGACAAATCAGCATGATGGGATCATTTCACACTTCCTCCATTTCCAGCCTCTAGGACTGAAACCTCTCTGCACGGAGCTGGGGGTGTTACAAGCCACCTGAGGATGCTGGGAACACAATGCCCTTCGGCATTCAGGGAATAATTGGGCTGTAATGCCTCATTTGAAAGCCCCTGCCACAATCCTTTCTCCAGCACATGAGAGATCTCATCATGTGATAGCTCAATTCTTTTCTGTTCCTTATGGTACTTTTAAATATCAATCCTTGAAAAGCAAACACAGCGATGTGGTGGAGTTGGATGGTGGCACGCTTTGGCACGACCAGGAGAAATCCTGGTTTCAAGCAAATCCCAGCGACAGCCTATTCTGAAAGGGATATCTCTGCAGAGAGGTAAATTTGATCGCACACAGGGAGATTAATGCAGCTAATGACAAGCAGGCCAGTAGGAAGACACTACAGGAGCAACTCTTGATATAGCAAAAGCTACTTGGAAAAACTGGAGGTTCCAGAGAATGGATGTGCAATGAACTAAGATGCGGGCAATGGGGGAAGTAGACACAAATATTTAGTATTGAATTGCAACGCGGGGAGCAGGACAGACCCTCACGATGTTGCCCCATAAACAGGCAGCTTGCCATGGCAGAAGACCCCAGCCTGGCTCTCAGAGGACACCTGTGGGCAGCTTACCTGAGTGAAGTTGATGGGTTTGTCTTTGGTGATGCAGTCGGCATACTTGCAGGCAAACATGCCGCAGTCGCTGCCATTCATCTGTTGAGGGATTTCCTTATGAAACAGAAACAAACCCAGATTGCTACACAGAGGCAACAACAGACCTTTCATGTGAGCCTTCATGATTTCCCCCAAATACAAAGAGTCCTGAGGGAGCCAAAGATGCCTCTCCGTTTCTGGGGATTTCAGGTGCTGTGACAAGACAGACCTTCTAAAGAGTTGGATCAGTAGCTGTCTAGTCAAATGGGGAGAAAGGCAATTGGGGCAGAGATATTCTGTGATGTATCCCACACTCTTGTGAAAGCGTCCATCTAGCTGCTTCCAGACAGAGCTGGCTGGGAACGTTTTCAATGGAGTGTTTTTTCCATCATTAAAAAGCAAGCTTATCCTTAGAAGATCCCTAGTTCAATCAAATGTTCAACAGAAAAGGCAGATTGAGAGGCCCAGGAGGGAATTCCTGGTCAAAACAAGAATGAGGAAAACACTTTCTATGGAATAAGCCAATAGCCCAATGGTCCAGGTCCTCACCAGGTGCAAACCCACTGCTCTGACAAATTCAGAACTGGGACTTGAAGCTCGGCATCCAGCTTCTTCCCATGGGAGCAACTTCACCACCAGACTGCTGGCCACCATGGGGGTCTAGTGCCACTTTCTGAAGAGCCTCTGGCTTCATCCCAACACAGAACAGAAAAGTAAGCGTGGTACCAAAATGGTTCTGCAAGGTGGGGAAAGTTTCCTTTCTGGCTGTGCTTGCCTGCCACCCCCATCCCAATTGACACCTCATCTGAATGCCTCTGTCCTTAGCTTTTACAACATGCTTGAGGAGCAAGGCAGAGATGGGCTCTATTGTAATAACAGGAAAACGTGACTTGCAGTCACACGCAGTCTGTGGCACAGCAAGGGACCAAGCCCGGGTTCTTCCCAAGCCAGTCCCTGAATCACAAAGCTATCCTCTCTTCAGGGCAATGGTCAGCAACAGGTTTTAGCAGTGGTCTGGAACAACTCAGCTCAGATCTAAGGTGGGTCAGTGCTAGGACTTGGTCACTGCAGTTGCTTTTCCTAACTGCAGAATTAGCAAAACCCTCACTAGTTTTGTGACCTGGATACAATGGCCCCATGGTTGCTGGCCCCTGCTCTAGAGGGATAATACTGTGTGCATGGACCACATACCCCATCATGAAGTGAAATCCTCTTGGAGGTGACAACTGCTGCTAATATATTTGAGAGGAAAGCAGCTCCATCAGACAACTTTCAAGGGACGCTGGGAGACCAACACTGGGAAATGCCCTGAGTCAGTCATGATGGATGTATCCATCTCTCCTTTCTATGAGCTCTTCTCAAAGCACAGTGGAACCGACTTACCTGGCTCTTCTTGCACAGCTGAAGCCAGCCATTATCATCAAATTCTTTCCGCTTTTTGTCCAGACTTTCCTGCTTTAAGTATTGCCTGCAAGAGTCAGAGGATAAAGAGAAGGTGTTTAGAGGGAAGCAAAGAAAAATGACTGTTTAAAAAAAAAAAATAAAATAATAATCACAATTTATCTAATTTTTCCATTTCCAAATAATTCTGAGAACTGGGCTGGGGAAAGTCAATATTTTCCTCTCTCTCAAAGCTGGCGGCTCTTTCGCCTTCTCAATGCAGTAATTTCAAGCCCTATACAATCAATAGGAGGACTGAGCAAAGTTTCAGTGCTCATCCTAAACAAATACCTGCTGAGCAAAGGGTCAAAGCCGCAAAAATGTAAGCAGAAATCTCCTGATTCATTAAAGGGAATGATTCATAACAGAGCAGAGCCAAAACTGACACAGGGGCTGTCTGGGAAGCCTTCTGCAAATGGGGCTTTGCATTCGAAGAGAGACTGAATTCACTCCTCCCATGTATCTAAGGCTTCCAGTACACTTGGCGCTGCCCTTATTCATCATCTTCCACTTCACCTGCTGCCATCCGTGAATGTGGACAAACAGACATTTGTCACCATTTCAACAGTGCAGAGGTAGGTGTTGAACAAACGCCCAGCGGCTGAGCTGTGATGGACACTAGCCACCCACCGCTGCTAGCATCTCCTCCAAGCCTCAGGTCTTCCTTCCAGACCTCTCCCACCCACGACTCCCTTCAGCTGTTAAAGGGCTTCAGAGATCCTTTTCTTATCGGAACGGAGGAACCGAGTGAGGGTGTAGGCCAAGTACGAAAACCAATAATAAAATATGGAAACTCAGAGCCCAACGCGGTGAATTATAGAATCATAGATCATGAGGGCTGGAAGGGACCTCAGGAGGTCATGTAGTCCAACTCCCTGCTCAAAGCAGGACCAGCCTCAATTATATCCTGGTATGGAAGGGAAAGTTCGTACAATGAACCACAACTTAAGGGGATTCAATTTTCTTCTTGAGAATTCAATCTACTGAGCAAACAGCACTGACAGAAGACTAGACCCAGCAGCAGAAAGAAGGGTGGGGAAACCAGAAACACCTCTGTTAGGAGCACTGGACCATGAAGTCAACAGGAAAATGCAGAACAAGTAGCAGCTAGAGTAACTCAATGATGAGGAGAGAGACCCACAAGCCAATGCTGGGAAAAGACTATACCTACCGACACACAGACAGCTGTCAGGGCACAGCAAAAGAGCTAATCCTAACCAAGGGGCTTCTACAAATCTACTTGAGGAAGAGAAGCAGTGAGTGGAAAGCCATCACTGAGTGTATTATGGCTTCTCTAGAAAAGCCCCCAGGGGGCCAGGTGCCTTAATTGCTTTGCAAAATCTGCCTGCAACAGAAAGACTAACAAAGATACCTACTGTGATAAACGGCATGCAAGGGAAAAGTCAGGAGGCAACCTCAATGAGCCTGCCTCAGCATTCACACCTGAACCATCGCTGGAGCTGTGAGCAGGAGCTCAAGGAGAAGAGAAACACGGTCCCAGCAATGAAAATCTGTTACCCAAGTGCTGCCTTTTAGGGAGCGAGCTCTGCCTCAGGGAGACATTTTGGCTCCCTTGCTTTCCCAGGATAGAGAGGCGGCTTAGGCCTCGCCAGTAAGTGCCAAACCCCAGAGCAACGCCTTTCAGGGCGAGCGCTTTCAAAGCTGGACTGAAACTCTAGGGCCAGATCCTATTCCACCTATTGGGTGTCTAAATGGATTTAAGTACGGTTCTATTCCACCAAGTTCAGGTCCCTGAAAATCCATCAATGCCTCCACTTTTGTGGCATGCCATGATCTTACCTTTCAGACTGAGCCCAAGAAAGTACGGGGAAAGAGAAGGACCCACCCTCCTACCTACCTTTGGCCTTATTTATTTTTCAGGGAATCGAGTGGGATAAAATAGGAGCTCACCTAGGTGCCCAAGTTCACTTACATGCCTAAAAACCCAAACAACAGACAACATATAAATCATGTTCCTCCTACATGAGCTACCATCTTTTCCAGTGTATAAAATGTTCCTGCCCTTCAGAAAAGTTCTAAAAATTAAAGTTGCATTATACCTCAAACCTATATAAAAAAAAACCCCAACTGAAATCACTGTAATAAAACAGACCAAAATTCAATTAGGTTTAAAAAAACAAAACAAAAAAACCCCCTTTTCCCTACAATTATAGCTTCTTTTGGATGATACACTAGAACATGGAATCTAATATAATGGAATAAGATATAGACATCGACTTTGGAAAGGACTGAAAGCCGAGTCTTGGGTGGGAAGGGCTGGGGGAAGAGAGTCATTAGGAAAGAGAGTCTCAGTTCCATAATTTAATCAAAGAGAGCCATTCCTAGAACAGAAAGCAGCAGGTAGCTGTTAGGAGAGAGAAGCAGGTTCGAAAGAATGTGGTTCCCTTTCTCCCCCACCCCCCAAAATTACTATGGTTGTCAGGTATTTCAGGACTGTGTTTTCTCCAGGTCATCTTTGCAGGTTGAACCTAAAGAAGAAACAGGCAACAGCTTTCTTCTTGGATAGCCAAGATGTTTTCAGCTCAGTATCCTGGGATGTGCCAGCAAAGCTCCGATCCATAAAGTGAAATCTGTACAGCCCTGGTGTTGTACAGTTCTACCTACATGTGGACGTTCCTCCAGACAAGCATCAAAGGGTGAAATGCGAGGAACAAAGATGTTTCGTCTCAACAATTTGCTTCTACAGGGGCAAGTTTCCAGTATCTAGCTAGTGGCATCCATTCATCGGCAAGTGATGGTGGACATCGCAGCTTTTCTATTGACTGGTGGTGCCTTCTCTTATGGCTGTAGAGACCACTGTTAGACTTGCAGGTCTTGCCACAGCAGTCACATGTGTACGTGGCTTTAGTGGCTACTGTACTGACAGGCCGTTTCCTTCGGTCACGCTTCTGGTGTAATTCAAATGACTGTTTCTCATTATGATGTTGGACTCCATATTAAGAAGAGAGCGCCACTTTGTCCCGTCTCCTGCCAAGGCCTCCCAAAGGTTTGGGTCGATTCCAAAAGCCTTCATATCCTGCTTGCAGGACGTGTCTAAAGCAAAATTTCAGGCACCCAACTCTTCTCTCCTCACCTGCAGCTTGCCCATACAGGATGTCCTTTGGGATGTGCCCATCGTCTATCCTGCAGAGATGGCCAAACCAGCATAGGCACTGCTGCTTGAGTACTGCAGTGATGGTTGGCAGGTTGGCTTTGGTGATGACCTCTGTGTTGGTGATTCTGTCTTGCCACTTGATGTCAAGGATGCATGCACCATAAGCAGCATAGGTGGATGCTGTTTAGCTTCTTTTTTTGATATGCCTACGTTGACCATGTCTCACTGCTATACACGAGGACGCTGGCTTCGTACCCAAGCAGTTTAGTTTTGATTGCGAGTTTTGCATTGTTCCAGACTCGTTTGGAAAGCTTACTGAAAGTGGTAGCAGCCTCTCCAATGCGCACATTTAGCTCTTCATCCAGTGATAGGTTGTTGCTCACTGTGGATCCAAGGTAGCAGAACTTGTTCGCTGCCTCAAGAGGTGTGTTGTCAAAGCTGATAGATGGTGACTGGAGAACACCCTATGCTAGGACCACAGTTATCTTGATGCTGATGATCAGGGCAATCATCCTGCAAATATGGGAGGGGCAATTCATGAGTATACATAGTTGGCTTTCATGGGTGGTGAGTGCAGCATCAGCAGCAAAGAGGAGCTCTCAAATGAACATGTGCTTCACTTTTGTCTTGGCTTTTAGATATGATGGATTGCAGGGTCTGCCATCTAATCTTGTGTGAAGGTACATGCCTTCCTCCAAGCCATCAAAAGCACAGTGGAGCAGCAGAGAAGATCGCAAAGTGTGTGAGCGCCAGAACACAACCCTCCTTCATTCAACTCTTCATCTTGAACCTGTCAGAGTATCTAGCACCTGTCATGAAATAGGGAAGATTACAAAGGACTCTTGGGAGGAATCTGAAGAAAGCCACATCCGTCTGGAAGGTGACTTAGGGCTCGCTTCTTCTCAAACCAGTGTTTTGAGGACTTTCCTCGCTGTTGTGACTGCGATCAGAAAGCATGGAAAGGACAAACAGGGGCTTCAATACCATTGGTTCAAAAGGATGGGTCATCTGAGCATCTGTCTCAATGGGATGCCATGGGGTACACTGGAGTTTGATGCTAACGAAATGGTTTGATGTGCAACATTGCGGGAGTCCAGAAGCCAGGAGGGGATGTCCAGGAGAGCGGGAGTCTTTCTCCCGCAATTTGGGGGGTAGCAGAGCCCCATACAAAAGCTGCACCTGGCTGAGGAATATACTGGATGATGGACACAGCACAATCACAGGACTGAAGAATTGGGACGTGGGGGTGGAAAAAGCAACTTGCTCCTATCTCTTACTGTCCAGGGCTGTGTCCCCTTCCGTGCATGCCATAAGCCAGGGGTTCCTAAACTGTGGGTTGTGACCTCAAATGGGGTCGCAATATCAACGGATGGGGTCGCAGGGGTGGGGAGTGAAGGGCCATGCTGAGGAAAAGTTTGGGAAGCATTGCCATAAACCTAAGTTAACAGTCGATATCTTTACTAAAAGGAAAGAAGAAATCTTGGCCATTACCACCTGAGAGCAAGTCTAAGGTCACTTGTTAGTGAAACAGTGTAACCTGGAAGGTCTCTAAACAGGTTAAAAATAACTAGGGGTAGGGACAAGAAACAGTACTGATTTAAAGAAGGTGTTATGTGAAACTGGAATGCACTTCAAAACGATGCCTTGGCTCTGAAGTGCAATCTGTCTGCTGAAGCCCAGGCCTGTGACTGCAGGTCTGAGCCTGGGGGAGAAGGGGCTCAGACAGGGCCTAGGTGTGCTTCAGTGAAGAAACTGGTTTGACGGCTCAGTTAATTTTGCAGCTGCCATGTACAGAGGCAAAAGCATAGCAGTCAGGAAACTCCAAGCAGTGGTTTCTAGAGCAGCATAGGGAAGAATACACCATGTATTTTGTATTGGTAGTGACCATCTACCATGACCACTGGAGTCCTATGTCCAGTTTTGGGCTCCCCACTACAGGAAGGACGTGAACAAGTTGGAGAGTCCAGCGAAGGGCAATAACAATGGTTTGGTGGCTGGGGCACGTGACTTGTGAGGACAGGCTGAGGGAACTGGGCTTATTTAGTCTGCAAAAGAGAAGACTGAGGGGGGATTTGACAGTAGCCTTTAGGTACCTGCAGGGTGGTTACAAAGAGGATGGAGCTGGACTGTTCTCAGTGGTGGCAGATGACAGAACAAGGAGCAACGGGTTCAAGCTGCAGCAAGGGAAGTTGAGGTTGGATATTAGGAAAAACTCTTGCTAGAAGGGTAGTAAAACACTGGAACGGGTTACTTAGAGGGGTGGTGGTATCTCCATCCTTGGATATGATGCCTACTTGGAGCAGGGGGTTGGACTAGATGACCTCCGGAGGTCCCTTCCAAACCTCTTGTTCTACAATTCTATAATTTTATGATTTTCTCTGCCATGTCACCGAAGCATCCTATAGTGATTTAGGGGCTACATGTAAAAAGGATTCCTGAGCCAGCACGCAACTGCTGGCCATGCAGAACATGGAAAGCACCTGGCATAGGTATCGATACAGAACAGGCTTTCAAAAAGGGAAGGGAAGAGGGATATCTCCAACTGGAATTCAAGAGAAAGTTTAGGGAAGCAGAATTGAACTGTTCGAGCTGAATTTTGTTAGGACCCTGGGGTTCAGGACAAAAACTGATGGAGGTTCTTCCTTGTATTCATTCCTGCTACAATGAACTCACAACTTCCCAGCAAGTTGCTGTGGGTTTTATATTCCACACTCCCTAATCCTCAAGGAATGTTTGCTTCCAAAATGCAGTCTAACAGAGGAAATCAACCAACCCCGGTGGTAAAACACTGGATCTGATTATGCATTGTTCTGTTAAATGACACAACGCACTCCTAAATGGTAAAAAAAACCCCCAAAAAACAACAACCCACCCACTAAATATAACACTATCCTCTCTCATAAGCACCAGGCATCTTTAAAAGGTTCTTCTAACAATTGGTAACAAGTTTTCAGAAATAGTTTTAAATGAACGCACCCCTGTTACTCGTCCTAATACTCCTACTATTGATCACACTAAACCAAGCTTTTTAATGACCACAGTAGATGAGAATTTGAGTCTCCCATGATTCAAAATGCTGTATCTGCCACCAGAGCATACCAGGCCCCATGAGATGGGGCCCTGGATTTAAGAAGGGGAGGGTCTAACACTCAATACCTAAACCAAATCACCAACACCCCCTTCCTAAACACTTTCTGGGAGGTCTTCCATTCGCTTACTGACCAGGTCCAATCCTGCTAGACTTGAAAGCTTTAACACACAGCTATATTGGCAGACAACAAAGCCCAGGCCTCTCAAGATCAGCTAACACCAAAGCATTCAACCTCCACAAGGCTGTGGACTCTGTATTCTGCTACCAGCCAACTACATGACCCTTCAGTGAGCCACGGAACTCCTCTCTGCCTCGTGTCTCCCCATCTGTGAAATGGGTCTAATCATTTAAGGACTCACCGCCTTCAGGAAGCTCTAAAGATTGAAAGCATGAAAGGGTCACTAACCATGAATAGGACCTCCGTCCCCTCTTCCCGGTGTGATCCTCCCAGTGCAATCAACCAATAAAAGCCTCCTGAAAGGAAACAGAAAGGGAAATGCAGTTACGGCCACGGCAACAGCAAGTTGACATGCTGGCTCCCTATCACCCTTCCCAATCGCGCCGTTAACTAAGAGGCCAAAGTTCAGGGCCCTTACCTTGCATCCTGGCTAGCAGACAGTTCTGCTCTCTACAATGCTAGGCCCTCAGCCCACACTAAACACAGCATGGACTAAGGAGCAAAACGCCTGGGGTCTTTGCTATTTAATCATGTTTGTATCTCCTTGCATGTTATGTTAGCACAAAGCCTGAAACCACTATGTACAACCCCATTTCACATCATTTTTCCCCCTCTCCTCCCTTTCAGAATGAAGTTCCTCAAGGGCTCACACCAGACTCTGGGAGCTGTTTGTCTTATTGAGAAGGCAATATTGATATACGGAGCTTGAAAACACTTGAAGATCTTAACATGATGAAAGCGCGCCGAAAAGGATTCTTCCCTAAACATGCATACTGCATCCCTCTCCTCTGGGTCTGTATTGCACTGTACTATCAATGTGGTTGCAGCCTGTTCCTATTGGACGCACAAGCCAGTGAGAGCGAGCTCGCAGACAGCAGGAAGGATTTAAGAAAGGTACCTACATGTGCTTCCAATACCCGAGTTCATTTTCTGAGCACCAGGATTAGGCACCAGAGCCATTCAGCCCCTTTTAAAGGAGAGGCTGAGCTGACTTTTCAGAAGTGCTTAGAGATATAGGACCTTGCCTCCTGTTTTTCATTGCTGGGTGGTAAGTTCATGCTGACAGCTCCATCTGCATCGCAAGGTCATTCTCGTGGAAATGTGAACAGGGCCTTGAGCTCAGGACCAAGGGGGAGAATCTCTCAGTCCCAGCTTGGATTTCTAATGGTGGCTGAGACAATTACATCCCTGGTAAGACTCAAGAGACGAAAGATATGCCCAGATGTTTTTTGGGAGGCCCGCTGTACCATGTAAGATACTCCCAACAACCCACCTCAGTCACTACAGGGTTTACTTCTGCCGTGGAAGAGCTAAAAGTACTTACTCAGCTGCCTCTGCCATGGACAGGCCAAGGTAAGGACACAGGCACTAGGACTGATAAACCTCAGTGGGGAAATGCCAGTTCCAAGCCTGAAGGAGGTGGCCAACAGGGGCCAGCTCTTACAGAGAGGGCCCTGCTCAAGAATGCCTTCGAGCAGCTAACTGACAAGTGCCCTCCATCTCCCTTCCAGGGAGGATCACCAAGAATACTGGCCTGGACAACAGGTGCTGTCAGAGTGCTCCATCACCCTTCATGCACAGGTCTGTCTGTTTTTAAGCCATCTGTTTATTGAGGCAATGATCTTGTTCTGGCTACAAATAAAAATCAAGCATCCATCTTTCACACCTGCCCATCAAGCTGCCCCGACTGCTGCAGGCAAGAGACCTACCAAGACAGACAAGGATGGACCCATGTGCTTGCTGGCTCCATTTCCAGGCCCTGAGAATGGCACGGTGCAACAGACTGTGCACCCTGACAGACCCCCAGCATGGGGTCACTGCACAGTTCAAATTCATCAAATTCTCCCTGCAGCGTGGGAGGCTACTGGAGGGGTGAGGCATCGTGGGCTACAATGGCTTCAGTATACGCGTGTCACAGCTGTACGTGTTTACTTCATCAGGCTCAATGATCAGTTTTCCTGGCAGCCAGCCGAGGTCAGGTTTCTGGATGACAGCGAGCTGAGCTAAGCTCACTCGAGACAAAGCAGAGGTTCACCACGTGGGGAAACAACCGGAAAAACGGAGGGTAGCAACATCTGCTCCTTCAGTATGGGAGGATGCCTGTTATTGGTTATGTTGGTCACTTCGAGGGGGCGAGGGGTCTGGCAGGAGCTGTGGCTGTCTCTGGATGGCCATAGAGCAGCCCAGGCTGAGTGTGCTGTGCTCCATCTATTCTTGGAGCCTTGGTTTTCTAGTGGATGTTACGAGCATCTGGATTTCTCCCCAGCTGGGAAGCCAAAGAAAGCAACCCCAACAGAAACCTGCTACTCACAACAGTATGCTGCAGGCTTCTGTGTTTCTTCCACCCATGGAATCATAATAGGTGATGGTTTTTTTCCTGAAGTCTACAACCTGTGAAGAGAGAGGCTTGTGAGATAGTAAACAAGGGAACCGATTCTTTGGGGGGTGTTCTGCAAATCTAAAGCCAAGCTCCTATAAAAGAAGGAATCTAATCCATCGGCTCAGTTTTCCCTAGTGACATGCAGAATTTTCTGAGGACTCTGGTACTCCTACAGCCCCCATCACTGAATAGTGTTTAATGCAATTTTTTCTCCCGTGCTGAGTGAGCAACATAGCACAGAAAGTCTAAATGACTTCCTCATGATGACATGGGAAGTCTACACCTGAGCACATCTCCTTAGTTCATTCTAGGCGCTGTTCCATCCTTTTCCTCCACTACTACTCTACTCAGCCCTGCTCTTCGATTACCAACCTCTATTGCTATCATAAGGTACAAAAGCAGCTGATAAATTCTGCACTCCCTGCCACTTGTCCACACGGTTTGGGTACTGGAGAACCCCAAATAGCAGCTACTATGCTAGGACTGCTGAGAGAGATTCATCTAGTTTGCCGTTGATGATCACCTGCAGCTTTGCTGTTTTACTGTGCTGCTTTGATCAGACAGCTTTAGACGGGTGTTACATCGTGAAGGTGATAGAGCTCCGTGATTGTAAGCTGGACAGCAAAACAGTGCTACCAGAAGTGATAGGTTAAGATCCCAACCTGACCTTGGAGCCCAAGATGAGTTTTGCAGAACTGGTAGAAGGGAAAAGGAGATCTCAACTCATGGAATAAGCAAGTCTGACATGAATCCTAGCAGGTCCTTTGCCCTCTTCCCCCCCCCCACAAACAGAGCAACTTTTTAGGGTAGAACCACATATTAAGAAAAACACACATATTGACAGCTCATTTCAGAATTGCAGATCTTTGGAAACAGACACTGACTTCTGTACAGGTCTGCCTAGCATGTGCCTTGCATACAACTGAAAGGATGATTTAGGGTGAAACAACTGAATCCAATTGGATCATAGACATACACAAAAAGGACACTAGCCCACCAACCGTTAGCGCAGACTTAGTGAAGGGGCACTTGGAGGGGCTGGATGTGTTCAAATCAGCAGGCCCAGATGAACTTCATCCAAGGATGCTGAAGGAATTGGCCAGTGTTATACCAGAGCTGCTGGCACGGCTGTTCGAGCACTCATGGTGCCATGTATCATCTACATCGGAGTCAGGTCCCAGAGGACTGGAAAAGGGCCAATGCGGTCCCTATTTTCAAGAAGGGAAGGAGAAACTGGGACACTATAGGTCAGTTAGTCTCACCTCCATCCTTGGGAAAACTCTGGAAAAAATCATTAAGGATCACATTTGTGGGAGCCCAGCAGGGGAAATAATGCTGAAAGGAAATCAGCACGGATTCATTGCAGGTAGATCCAGCCTGACTAACCTTGTTTCTTTTTATGACCAGGTCACAAAATGCTTGGATGCAGGAGTCGAGGTAGATGTCATCTACCTACACTTTAAGAACCTTCGATACGGTATCTCATTCTGTTCTCATAAAAAAAAAAAACCTGACAGGCTGTGATGTAGATGATTACGCGGTCAGGTGGGTGGCAAATTGGCTTAGGGGTCACACCCAGAGAGTGGTGGTGGACAGGTCAATACTGACCTGGAAAGATGTGGGCAGTGGAGTCCCACAATGGTTGGTCCTTGGACTGGTGCTACTCAATGTCTTTATCAGTGACTTGGACGAGGGCGTGGGGAGCACACTGTCCAAGTTCACAGATGATACCAAAATATGGGGCAAAGTTAACACACCAGAGGGTAAGGAACGGATCCAGGCGGATCTGGACGGGTTGGAAAAATGGGCAGAACGAAATAGGAGGCAGTTCAACAAAGACAAGTACAAAGTGCTGCACCTGGGCAAAAAGAACCACCAACACACTTGCAGGCTGGGGAAGGACCTTCTCAGCAGCACAGCAGTGGAAAGGGATCTTGAAGTCATAGCCGACTCCAAGACGAATGTGAGTCGTCAATGTGACAAAGTGATCAACAAGGCTAACCACACTTTATCATGCTTTAGCAGATGCATGACAAACAGGTCCAGGGAGGTGATGCTTCCCTTCTATGCGGCATTGGTCAGTTGGAGTACTGCGTCCAGTTTAGGGTGCTGCACTTCAAGATGGATGCGGAGAATCTTGAGAGGGTCCAAAGGAGGCCACTCGTATGGTCAGAGGCCTGCAGGCAAGGCCCTACAAGGAGAGACTGAGGGACCTAGATCTCTTCAGCCTTCTCAAGAGAAGGCTGAGAAGTGATTTTGTGGCTGCTTATAAATTCATCAGGGGAGGGCAGCAGGGAATAGGAGATGCTCTATTTACTAGGGCACCCCCTGGAGTAACTAGGAACAATGGCCATACTATATGGAGAGCAAATTTAGGTTGGACATCAGAAAGAACTTCTTTACAGTAAGGGCTGCCAGAATCTGGAATGGGTTTCCAAGGGAGGTGGTGCTCTCCCCTACTCTGGGGGTCTTTAAGAGGAGACTGGACAAGCACCTAGCTGGGGTCGTCTGACTCCAGCGCTCTTTCCTGCCCAGAGCAGGGGGGTTGGACTCAGTGACCTACTGAGGTCCCTTCCAACCCCAACATCTATGAATCTATGAACTCGTGCTGCTATCCATTTCAGTTACCCAAAGGTTTTAACACCACTTTAACAACAAAACACTTACTGCTAGACACCAATGGACTCCAAGATGAATAGGCACCAAGAGAATGTCCACAGAGAAGATATCCACTTTCTTAGTCCACCGTTTCACAGCTTGGTACCCAGCAGTCTTTATTTTGGTAAAAAAGAAGGTGTTGAATGCATGAACTGTTGGTAACCCCTTTTCTTTGCTTCGCTCCATCAGCAAATTCATGTAGAAATTTATTATCTGGAAAGGAAAAAAGCCCCCCACACATATGTAATAGTGTTTTTGTTGGGCAACCTTGCAAAGAGAATTGCTTGCCCTGCCCTCAAAACAAAATAACATTTTTTATTAAAAAAGAAAAAATCTTGTACTTTGCTTAAATTTTTACGCATGAGTAACAAAGGCAATGGTATCTAGTATGGTTCAGCTTTTGAAAGGCCCACCTGCTAAAAAGCCAAAGCCAATGAATGAGGAATTTAGTTTTAAACACACAGGATTTGGCAGTTTTGACTCTAATCATTTCTGCTGCTCTTCTAGCTGCCATAGAGGTGGTTCAGTATGTTAGTCTGAAGCCAAGCAGAAGATTGCAGAGAGGGCATCTGACAGCAGATTGTTGCCCATGAAAGCTCATGCCTCTCTGAACCAGTTAATCAGAAGAGGTCACCTTGTCCAACCCCTTGCCCGAAGCAGGACCATCCCTTTCCAAGCCATCCTCTACAAATCCATAACTTAAGCTCTTTGTAAAACTACTGTCAACCCGGACGCAACACAGGACATCACACCCTAACCTGCCACAGGTAAAGCAGGTGAACCACGGCAGCCAATGTCCTGCTTCTGTAAAAGGTTGTTAAGTTAGGCTCTAGAGATGCCAGGTAGAGGGCCATGCCCCCCACTACAGAGGCAGTCAGAAACCCCCCCCAGAGCTTGTACCAATCTGACTTTGTGGTAAACTTCCTTGCTGACCCTAAATATGGTGATTGGTCTGACACCGAGCAAAGGGGCAAGATCACCCTGGCTAGAGCCAGGAACCTCTGCCCTGCCTAGACATTGTAGGTGATTATCCCATAAATTAAGCCCCCCTCCAACCTCTTCCGAAAAAAAAAGAATAAGCACTGCCTTGGTACTTTAGTCACTCTTGGCCCAGGCCCTCCATCTCAGAAGAAAGAGGAAGAGGTTTATTCACTTCAACCTGCTACCCAGAATGCTTCCCTTGGTAAAGGAAGTAACCTGGTGTTACCTCGTCATTAAGCCAGTTCAGGTGGTTGAGGGTCTGAATGTCTTTCCGAGTGATTGTTAACCGGAAAGCCTCACTCAGGACCTCGTCCTGGTTCCCGCCGCGGAAGACACTCCTTATTTCCTTCTCCATTTCCTACAGAGAAACAGTAGCATCGTGAACAGGAAGGAGAGTTGCTATTTCAATCATGTAGACTGCACTCAAGACCAGATTAACTCCCTGAACAAGAAAGAACTAGTTCCCACCTGATGGGTGGATTGGTTTTGTGGCAGCACAACAAAGATCCTGAATGCTGCCTAATGCTAGGTTGAAAACAATTGCCTTTGAGAATATCCAACCCCTTGGGGAAGGCTGAATCATGGAGGCTTAAAGCTAAAGACAAGTCCACAGGCATCTCTGCGAATTGAGCAACAGGATCACTGTAACAACAGGAGGAAGTCTGAGCTGCTCACTTGTTCGGTTCATTGGAACAATACCAAACAGGTTGGAAGCAATGACAACAAGAACAAAAACGAGGAAAAGGCTCTCCTTGCCGATGCCTCTTTCTTCGGGATTTGTAGTTTTTAAAAGCTGAAAAGGACCATTACAATTTCATCCAGGGGTGCTCAACCATCAGCCTGCAGGCCAGATCCAAACCATGCTACAATGTCCTCCAACCCACGGGGCATCCCATAGGTCCAGAAATTCGGAGGTGGTGGAACCAACAACACTCCCCTGCTTCCAAATCTCTAAACGCACAGAGCCCCAGGACCTCTGTGCTGGATCTGGTGCCTGATAGCTGCATGCAGGGCTTGGCAGGGGCAGCATGGGGCCCCAGGGCCAATTCTGGTGGGGACTGGGAGCGGGCAGTGCCAAGCCCCTGGGACCCAATCCCATCATGTGGGGGGTGTGGTTCTGGGCCCCCAAGGACCAATCCTGGTACACTTGGGGGTGGGAGGGAGAAAGAGTAAAGGGCCCTAGGGTCTTATCCAGCTCCACACTACTCATCTGGCCCACAGGGTCACAAGTTGAGCACTGCTGATCTGGTCCAAACCTCCGGGCTAACACAGGCCAGAGGACTTCAGTCAGCAAGTCCTGTGTCAAGCCAAAAACTCCTCTGGGAAATGCAGCATATTTTTCCAAAGCTCCAGATTTGATGGGTTTCATGGGAACCTTCACTATACTGATTCTCCTTTCTTCACCAAGACATCCTGCACTTAATTCCCACCTCTACCAGATCTTCTCCAAAACCTGTGAAAGGCCACCTGCAGTGACTGCCTGTGCATATTTACCTCTGTGATCTCAGGGAATTCCTTCTCATTATCAGCTGACTTGGTGTCCTCTTTAACTGTGACTGGGATTTCTTTCTCAAGAGGCACTCGAAGATGCAAGTCCACCTGTTCCTGCACTGAGTGTTCCTGCTCCTGCAATCTCTGGAAGAGAGGTCATTACATCAGAATGACAGCACTCACCATCGAGCAGACTGACCCCTGTACAGTCCCTGACATGCTTCTGCCCTCTTGTACAATTTAAGGTAACATCTCCTTATCATTGCTTCAGATCCCAAGGACCAGAGGTTGCTGCACAGGCCTAGATGTCACTCACCTGGCTCTGCAGCTGCAAGGCCAAAGCTTTCTGCTCTTCTATCTGTCGTAACCTCTCCCGGGCTCGTGAATCATAGACGCTGGTTCTGGAAAAGCCAAGGAGTTTGGAACAGAAGAGTGCTTAAATACTTTAGGGGTTAACGAGGAGGAAGGAGAAAGGAAGACAGATCAGGTGAAGCCACTGAAACCCAGTGGGTGAAATCCTTGCTAGATCAATCAGTGTGCCCAACACCAGACATGTTCAGCTGGCACACAGCTCTTCTGCCAGCGGAGATGCAGCACCGTCATTTGCATTTGCTTACTTGATTTCTGGTGGCAGAGACACCCAAGCCCCATGGGCAGAACTTCCCCACATCATAGAGCAACAGGGCAAAAAAAAAAAAAAAATTACTCTCAACCAACAGCCATGTTGTCTCCCTCCAGCCTTAAGACATCCACTGTTGGGAACCCTAACCAGGCAAACCAGCCTGGATAACTACCTAGGCAGCTATACCTCGAGTCACTGACTAACAGGGTGAAAGTAGGGTGAAAGTGCTAGACTTTAGGAAAGCTGATCTCAATGAACTCAGGCGATTAGTCAAGGACGCACTGCAGAGTAGGAGTTCTGAAGTGATGGGACCCCAACAGGGGTGGCTGTGCCTTAAGGAAACGATCCTTCGGGCACAAAGCAAGACGATCCCCGAGCGAGGCAAAAGAGGGAAAGGGGCCAGGAGGCTTCCCTGGCTGACCAGAGAAATCCAGGGCAGCCTAAGGGCCGAAAGGGGAGCACATAAAAAGTGGAAACAGGGAGAGATCACCAAAGACGAATATACCTCCTCTGCTCATGCTTGTAAGGAGGCAGTTAGACGGGCCAAAGCTACCATGGAGCTGAGGATGGCAACCCAAGTAAAAGACAACAAGAAATTGTTTTTTAGATATATAGGGAGTAAAAGGAAGGCCCAGGGTGGAATAGGACCCCTGCTAAATGGGCAGAAACAATTGGTGATGGACAGAGGGGACAAAGCTGAACTCCTCAACGAGTTCTTTGCCTCAGTGTTCCTAAGCGAGGGGCACGACAAGTCTCTCACTGGGGTTGTAGAGAGGCAGCAGCAAGGCACCAGACTGCCATGCGTAGATCCTGAGATGGTGCAGAGTCATTTGGAAGAACTGGATGCCTTTAAGTCGGCAGGCTCGGATGAGCTCCATCCGAGGGTGCTGAAGGCACTGGCCGACGTCACTGCAGAGCCACTGGCAGGAATATCTGAAAGCTCGTGGTGCACGGGCCAAGTCCCGGAGGACTGGAAAAGGGCCAACGTGGTCCCCATTTTCAAAAAGGAGAGGAAGGAGGACCCGGGCATCTATAGGCCAGTCAGTCTCACCTCCATCCTTGGCAAAGTCTTTGAAAAAATTATCAAGGCTCACATTTGAGAGCCCGGCAGGACAAATTATGCTGAGGGGAAACCAGCACGGGTTAGTGGCAGGCAGATCGTGCCTGACCAATCTAGTTTCTTTTTATGACCAGGTTACGAAACGCCTGGACACAGGAGGAGGGGTGGATGTCGTATACTTAGACTTCAGGAAGGCCTTCGATACGGTATCCCACCCCATACTGGTGAACAAGTTAAGAGGCTGTGACTTGGATGACTACACAGTCCGGTGGGTGGCGAATTGGCTAGAGGGCCGCACCCAGAGAGTCATGGTGGATGGGTCGGTTTCGACCTGGAAGGGTGTGGGCAGTGGGGTCCCGCAGGGTTCGGTCCTTGGACTGATACTCTTTAATGTCTTCATCAGCAACTTGGACGAGGGAGTGAAGTGTACTCTGTCCAAGTTTGCAGATGACACAAAGCTATGGGGAGATGTGGACACGCCGGAGGGCAGGGAACAGCTGCAGGCAGACCTGGACAGGTTGGACAAGTGGGCAGAAAACAACAGGATGCAGTTCAACAAGGAGAAGTGCAAAGTGCTGCACCTAGGGAGGAAAAATGTCCAGCACACCTACAGCCTAGGGAATGACCTGCTGGGTGGCACGGAAGTGGAAAGGGATCTTGGAGTCCTAGCGGACTCCAAGATGAACATGAGTCGGCAGTGTGACGAAGCCATCAAAAAAGCCAATGGCACTTTATCGTGCATCAGCAGATGCATGATGAATAGTTCCAAGGAGGTGATTCTTCCCCTCTATCGGGCGCTGGTCAGACCGCAGTTGGAGTACTGCGTGCAATTCTGGGCGCCACACTTCAAGAGGAATGCGGATAACCTGGAGAGGGTCCAGAGAAGGGCCACTCGGTATGGTTAAGGGCCTACAGACCAAGCCCTATGAGAAGCGACTAGAGAAACTGGACCTTTTCAGCCTCCGCAAGAGAAGGTTGAGAGGCGACCTTGTGGCTGCCTTTAAGTTCATCACGGGGGCACAGAAGGGAATGGGTGAGGTTTTATTCACCAAGGCGCCCCCGGGGGTTACAAGAAACAATGGCCACAAGCTAGCAGAGAGCAGATTTAGATTGGACATTAGGAAGAACTTCTTCACAGTTCGAGTGGCCAGGGTCTGGAACAGGCTCCCAAGGGAGGTGGTGCTCTCCCCTACCCTGGGGGTCTTCAAGAGGAGGTTAGATGAATATCTAGCTGGGGTCATCTAGACCCAGCACTCTTTCCTGCTTATGCAGGGGGTCGGACTCGATGATCTATTGAGGTCCCTTCCGACCCTAACATCTATGAATCTATGAACAAGCTCTGCCCCTGTTTAGGAACTGGGGTAGTCCACTTTGGCTCAGCTGTAGCCATAGGCTTCCACGCCAGCCAACCGTTCTCAGTCTGCTGTCGCAAGCCTCCTGTGCTATGGTTTTATGCCTGACAGCCTGGGGCCAAGAAGGTGTTACTATAGCACATCACCTGCAGTTTAATTCTGTACAGTGCTGAGCGCTCAAAAACATGCCTGTCTGACTTGACAGCATGCAAATATTTCTGCTTGGGCTGAGGGTGTGTGCATTACATAGCTTCCTATTTGATTCACAGATATCCCCTGGCAGTAGTCTGTAGGCAGCTTAAGGGAATCTTGTGGAAGGAGGCAGAAAAGGAGCAGCACTCCTCAGAGTTTATACCAAGCTTAAGGGCAATGGGGAAAGCATTGAAGTGCTTAAGGAATAAGCCTGGTAGAGAGACAGTTAATGATGTGATAGTAGATCCAACAGACTGGGACGAGCTAAACTGCAGCGGGCCTAAGAGGCAAGGACAAGAAGCCAGTAGAGGATGGATCCAAGACAGAGCTGAGGAGAGGTTCAAAGATGGAGAGAATATAACTCAAGTGCAAAGGCAGGGGGGTGGATTTGTGAGGCACGATTCTTATGGCAAGCAAAGCTAAAGCATGAAAGCAGAGGAAGGAGGTAGGACCTCAGAGCCTGGGTGAAAACCTGGCCATCTGGACAGAGACAGGGGCTGGATTTACAAAGCTATTTAGATTTCTGAAGACACAGAGATGTGCTTTTATGAATCATGCTGGAACAGAGCACCTAAAATACTTTTATAAGCCGGTCTCTGGGTCTTAAGGCATTTGCTGATCTTCTGAATAAACAGCACATCAAGGCAAATATAAAAATAAATTGAAATATTATAAACATGGAAAACTTACAATTCTTTAATCCACAACTCTGCCTGGAAGAAGGGAGGGCTAAAAGAAAGGAAACAAGACAAGTGTAAACTTCACCATGTGCATAGGCCTTGATTGTTTTAATTGCTCACAAAACGAAGAATTGAGCAGAGAACAACATTGTCCTTGGAGAAACAGTAAAAATATTAAGGTGAAATCTTTAATATTAAGGTAGAGTGGAGTGCATGCATCTCTAACCAAAAAATCATAAGTAGAAAACAAAGTTTGGCATAAATAACTTGTTACAGCATCATACAAGTATCCATAAGTACAGGAGTTCACATAAACTATTACATCCTGAACTCTCTCTTAGAAATCAAAGAATTAGAAGTAGGGCTTGTAAGGGACCTCCAGGGGTCACATCTAGTCCAAACCCCTACCTGAGGCAGGATCAACCCTGTCCAAAGCCTCCCAGACTAATCCATTGTCTAACCTGTTAGCATAACTACACAGTCGACCCTGACAGCCACAAGTCATATCACCCTCACCTGAGACAGGTAAAAGAGAGGTCCAACAGTGGCTAACGTCCTGCTGCTACAAAGATCAATAAAATATGCTCAAGAGGTCCGAGAGAGCCATAACGCCCACTACAAAGGAAGGCAAGCACAGCCCCCAGTCCATACCAATCTGATCATGGGGTAAAATTCCTTCCTGATGCCACATATTGCAACTGATCTGACCCTGAGCAGAGGGGCAAGACCTTTTAGTCAGAAACCTCTGGCCTTAAGTCCCAGCAGGAGCAAAGGCACACCCAGTCAAAATCCCCAGGCTTGACTGCAGTCAACACCCAATGCTTCCTCTTTTAATGTGAAGAATATTGTGTTATTCTTCACAAAAACATAGTGAAAAAATGCTATTTGTGGATACCTTAGGCAGAAGAGCTGCTGAGAGAACCAGGAGGCTAACAGAACTGCTCTGTGTGTCACCTCTGGAAATCCCAGCACTGGAGTCTTCAATTGAAAAGGGACATCAGGAAAAATGAAAGGGATGGGCCATGCAATACCAAGGTGAGACAGAGCATGGAAGTTGGGACTCCAAATCCACAGAATCCAGGCAAAATGGACATGTCACAGAACCACACCAAGGGAAGTTGTCCAGTAAAGGAAGGGAACTGATCACAAGCCCAGACACCTACCAGACAAGAAAGACCTCAGCTAAAGAGCGGGGGGTGTTTAGATTAGATACTGGCATACAGTCCTAATGCAGCAACTGGGCAGAGAGCCTTTCATGGGATATGCTCAATGTATCCTCATTTCAGGGACATGCTGTTAGGGGGAGTGATAGAGAAATGTACCCAACGTGCAGGTTACTGGAATAGGAGACAATCAATCCCAAACAATCCATGTGTGGGGTACAAGCAAGTCAACCCTCTGGAACAAAGAGAGTGCCTAGTTAACCCCAGAGACAGTGAGACACTTCAGTGCATACAGGAAAAGCTGTACTTGTTCACGCTGTACAAACCTACCTCAGCGCTGGAGTTCTGGGATCTTTTACCTTGAGCAAGATGACAGAGTCTGACCCTATGGAAAGCAGAATTAAAACACTCAAAGCCTTGCACAGTTTTTGCTGCAGTCCCTACAAATCTCAGTAACCATTCTCCACATTAGGGTTTCACTTCACTTTCAACTGCCCTCCATTTAAATCTTCATCCTGGGATTAGCGAAATCTAAGGGAATTCGGTACCTAAATTCCATATACTATGGGTGCCCAATTCCTTTAAGCAGCTCAGCTCGTAAAGTGTGTTAAGTGGCAGATCATAAAATCATCCTCACTTGAATTTTGTTTGGTGCATCGAAACACCAGCTGTGTTTGAAGCCACAAAAAATAACTTGGGAATAATAAATTCATCAAATTGGCACTAGGTTCAACCTGATCACACTTATTTTTACCTTCTGACTGAGTGTTAGATGCTGGTAAATTGTCTTGCTGATGCTGGGTTGTGGTATTACTGGACTCAAAGGTGTTGGAAGGATAACTGGAGACAGGGTAAGGGGGTGGTTCATGTGACGGCTGCTCCTGTGTTCTCAAGATGCTGGTGGGCTGGCCGGTTGGAGTGATGCTGTACGTTT
Organism: Alligator mississippiensis; assembly: GCF_030867095.1. Lineage (NCBI taxonomy): Eukaryota > Metazoa > Chordata > Crocodylia > Alligatoridae > Alligator > Alligator mississippiensis. Next base: position 9,117,044 of record NC_081838.1, read on the forward strand.
CGAACAGCTTTGCATTCTTGCTCGAGGCTTCTTTCACTACGGTTTTATTGGAATTCACACACCTGGACCTACAAAACAGCAGCAGGTTAAAGATGCCAGAGCAGACAAATGGTGCCAGGCTAGTCACTGGTGGCTGGGGAGGGTTTCACACACTCACGGGAGGAAGGGAAAATGCGAGAAGGGTTTGGACGTGAAGAACTGCTTTCCTGTGACCATCTGAAGCAGCTGCCTGTAGATCTCTCGCTCTTCCTCCCGAACAGTCTGCAGAGAAATAAGCCAGATGCGTTGCAACTATAGACTGAGCTCATGTGCGACTGCTTTGCAACACTGAGTGAGCAGGAGCAGAGACAAAAGCTATGAGGTACAGGGACTCTGAGACAGCGCTTCTCGACCTAACTCAGGGCACCCCTCCACAACTTTGAATGCGGCAGCACCCTGGGTTGAGAAGCACTTAACTACTGCAATGTGCTTTTCCTACAGAAAGTACTTTAAAAGGAGGCATAAAGGCACCGTGAAAACCTTGCTGCGCTGAAAGAGAGGGTTGGACCCAACTGACTGAAATAGACTGTGGAATCACCCAGCTCTAAACCAACAGTATTTTCTCTCCTCTCTGACGAGGCTTCTGATTTTTTTTTTATCAGTCAGAACAGAGCGGCATTGAAGAACTAAAAGCAGACATTGCACAGTCTTATTTTTCCAAATCTGGGATAATGCGTGTCTACCTCTACCTGTTTTAACAGTCAACTAACAGCACCTGTTTGGGGAGTACACATGGAGTTATTATAATGTTCTGTGATCGATTCCCATGTGAATTTCCTTCAGTTCCAGCACATGGCTCCACCAGACTGAAATCTGCTGCCTCAATCTCTCTCATATCTCTCAGCCAGGCTGCTGTCACTGCCACCACAACCAGAGATGTGTGTGTTGTGTGCCTACTGTGGAGCCAGACCAAGGCAGGTGAAACTGTTCTACATGTCTTTGTTTCTAAAAGGAACATGACTGGGGAGGGTCTGGACCAAGGAGGGCTGTAGCACTAGTCTTTAAAGCCCATAGAACACCCCCCTGCCAAACCTCGTTATGCCTCCTGAGGCTGGCAAGGGCTGTGCATCCCATTGTGCCATTGTATTCAATACATAAGTCTTCCCTTGCTTTTCCATACCTCTTCTGCAGTGCTGATGAACCTCCGGGGGATTTTCTTTGGGCTCAACAGGCTCCGACGACATGAGCCGCTCCACGAGGGGCTCGTAACAGGTTTGATTGGGAAGGTTTTCTCATAGGCAGATGCATGACAATGATGGTTTGACTTTCCTACAAAGCTATTGGATGACCCACTGTGGAAAGGAGAAAACATGAGATTAGCCTGTTATAAAGGTGTTACTCAAAGGCACCAACTTTCCCCTCTCACCTCCGCCTCAACCCTGGAAAGAAGCTGGGAGCAAAAGGAGACAGAGAGGCTGGATTCCCTTTATTCTCCCCTTTCTTTCCTGTGTAGAATAGGACCCTCTTGTCAGGGTCCTGCATGGAGTCAGGGAGCAATGGATTCCTCAGGGTAGAGCAGGAAAGAGGATTTTCTACTTCCTGGGACTTCTCTGCAAGGAGCCTAGGAAAGCACTTAGATGTGTAGAGGCCCTGCCTAGCCTGGGCACAGGCAGGAGGGCAGGGTTAGAACACATTTAGTACTACTGATCTCAGAGGAGCCTTTTGACCATCACCAAACAGAAAACCCCTGAAAAGAGCTTTTGATCTCTTGTAAAAAATAGCAGGCCATCCAATTATGATCAGAAACTTGCATTTAAGATCACAGGAAAGTTGGGCTGGAAGGGACCTCGCAAGGCGATCCAGACCAGCACCTTGCTCAAGGCGGGATCATTCCCGACTACATCATCCCAGCCAAGCGTCTGTCCAACCTGCTCTTGAAAGCTTCTAAGGACGGAGATTCCGCAGTTTCTCTAGGCAGCCTGTTCCAGTCCGTGGCCAGCTTCAGAGTCAGAAAGTTCCTCCTCATCTCCAACCTAAATTTCCCCTGCTGAAGTTTGAGGCTATTGTTCCTAGTCCTGACCCTACGGCGACAAAGAAAAGCCCATCTCTATCCTCTCTATAATCACTCTTCAGGTATTTACAGACTCATCAAATCTCCCCCCTCAGTCTTCTCTTGCCCACATCTTTCTTGAATCGTAGAACAGAGAACTGGACAGAACGCTCCAGGCAAGGCTTCCCCAGTGCTGAACAGAGCGGGAGAATTGCTTCCCTTGATTTGCAATGCAAAGCAAGTGCTCTACCACTGAGCTACAGTTTCAAAGCCAAGAGTAAAGGCTAGGAGCAACTGCTGCTCAGGGACAGCTCGTAAGCTTGAACGCCAGAGGGCACCGTGGCTTTGACTAAAACAACAAAGAAACTGGAGCTGGAGGAGATCTTGATGGGGCCACCTCAGTAAAGCAGCTGGACTCTCTCATGCCACAAAATGGCTGCAAAACCATCTGATGGGAAGAATCCCAGCCCCGGGATAAAACATGCAGCTGTTCTGCAGCTGGCAGCTAAGCAACTCGTGGCTCATTGAGGAAAGTAGCGTGCTGGCATTGGGCACTAGTCTAGGACTAGTCTAGGCAAGTTATTGAGTCTTCCTGCACCTGAGTTCCCCCTTGGAGCCATCAAGGCTGCCCTAGCTTGCAGGTATGTTGTGTTAATATCTTTATTCCATTTCACATAGGATAACAAAGGGGGGCCAGGGGAGTTTGAGACAGATGAGTGCCATGCCAAGCGTGATCTGTGCTAGGCTCACACTAGTAAGACGCCCCTTTCATTTATCTTCTAGGCCAGTCCCCTTTGCACCAGCCTCTCCCCCCTACCCACAGCCCGAAAACTGTTCCTTTAAAATAATCTCCACATACTGCCAACCTTCTTCCACCTGCAGTACGGCACGGTACATTTTTGTGCTTGCAACACACGGGGGGAAAATCTTTCTCCGAGTGTGATCTCCCTTATTTTTATTTTTACAGCAACTGCCACACAAGGATTTTCTACAGGCCCAAAAGGCAACAAAAAGGCAAGTGCTGCACATCCAGTTTCTGGATTTTCAATGCAGGCTCAACACATCTATGATGAACTTAATCTTCCATCAAACAGTCATGAAGTGCCTTCTCATTCAGAGGTAATTCTCCCCCCATATACACACACTTTGCTCATCTCTGCCTCTGGGAATAATTAATTAGTTCACAAGGCAATTCAGACAGGAACTCAATAATTACTTCAAACAAATTCCCTTTGCTTTTAGAATTCAGGAGTTTTGTTTTGTTTTCATAGAAGTATTTCATTTTTTACTGAGCTAATTCAAGTGGTAGCCACCACTATGAATCCAGTTCGTACATTGCTTTAACTAGGCTGGGAAAACGCAATAGCTTACATATACACAGACAAGGTAACTGCGTGGACTAAGACTGGCCTATCTGGTTTTGTCATTCGCTTCAATGGTTAGATTAACAGCAATCATTCTGAAACCCTCTCCCCTAGGCTGTTAGGCTGCAGTGATAATCTTATCAGACAGACCTGCCAGATGCAGCCAGGAGCTCAGGTAAGCCTTGGGCTACAAAAAGTGAGAGTGAGTTCATTAGCCACTAAATCGGCTCATTCTATACAATGATGAAGCTTGTCAAAACCATTTACTGACTGGTGGCTGTTATGAAAAGGAAGTCAGACTGACAGCATGTGCAGCCAGTGTACAACCTCTGGGACATAACCATTAAGCGACCAAGGACCCCATGCCCAAATGTGAGAGAACATGACGTACCTTGGGGTCTTGCGGGCTTCGAGATATGAACCCCGGCTCGTCCTAGCTTTCTGAAGTGCGGGACCCAGGCTGGGAACCCTCCACTGCCCATTGGCACTTAGTCCAAATATTTGAGGCTCTGTTGGTGCTCGGTAACTCTCTGAGGATGGAACTTCTGCATGGAGAGAAACACTAAACCAGTAAGGATGGAACCACATTTGTGCCTCCTAACAGTGTAGCATCAAACACCAGAAGACCTCAGGTATCGCATGCCTCGAGCAAGGCTGTCTGCACACACAGATCAGACAAGTGAAAGAGCTTGCAAGACCGGGGCTTTAATGCTGCAGTAACACATCTGCACCCTCCGTCCCCAGGCTACACAATTCATATGGCTGCAAAATGTTATCCTAACACTCCAAAGCACACCTCAGCTCTGCTCTGATTTGAGACTGAGCATGAGGAACATGGGCACTGAATTTCAGTAGGACTTGGGCACATAACACCCTTTTATAGATTCATAGATGTCAGGGTCGGAAGGGACCTCAGTAGGTCACTGAGTCCAACTCCCTGCCCTGGGCAGGAAAGAGCGCTGGGGTCAGACAACCCCAGCTAGATGCTTGTCCAGTCTCCTCTTAAAGATGCCCAGCACCTCTCTTGGAAAGCCATTCCAGGTTCTGGCAACCCCTACTGTGAAGAAGTTCTTTCTAATGTCCAACCTAAATTTGCTCTCCATCAATTTGTGGCCATTGTTCCTAGTTATTCCAGGGGTGCACTACTAAACAGAGCATCTCCTATTCCCCGCTGCCCTCCCCTGATGAATTTATAAGCAGCCACAAGATCACCTCTCAGCCTTCTCTTGAGAAGGCTGAAGAGATCTAGGTCCCTCAGTCTCTCCTTGTAGGGTCTTGCCTGCAGGCCTCTGACCATACGAGCGGCCTCCTCTGAACCCTCTCGATTCTCCGCATCCGTCTTGAAGTGCAGCACCCTAAACTGGGTGCCCTACTCCAACTTCGGCCTGACCAGTGACGCACAGAAGGGAAGCATCACCTCCCTGGACCTGTTCGTTATGCATCTGCTAATGCACGATAAAGTGCAGTTAGCCTTGTTGATCACTTTGTCACACTGACAACTCACACTCATCTTAGAGTCAACTATGAATCCAAAATCCCTTTTCTTCAAGATCCCTTTTAGCGTTTCAGCCAAAAAGGATATTTGAGAGAAAAGCAGCAGCTTAATTTTCACAAGAGCATTTTTACCATCATTTGAGGAATCACAGAACCAGGGACCTTCAGAGGTCACATCTAGTCCAACCCCTTGTTTGGGGCAGGATCAGCCCTATCTAAGCCATCCCATACAAATCCATAATGTAAACTCTACTTAATATACTACCATAAACCCTGACCCAACACAAGACATAACTGAACCTGCCACAGGTAAAGCAGAGGGACAATGGCTGCCAATGTCCTTCTATAAAAAATTGTTAATATATGCAAAAGAGATCCCAGATAGAGGCTATGCCCCCTGCTACAGAGGATGGCAAAAACCCTCACAATTCGTACCATGGGGTAGAATTCCTTCCTGACCTGAAATATGGTGGTTGGTCTGAGCCTGAGCAGAGGAACCTCTGGCTTTAAGTCCCAGCAGGAGCACTGACAAGAAGGAAGTTTTTGTGAGCCTGATCAGAAACCAAGCCACAGTGCCTTACCTGGGTAGTAACTCGGGCTGCACGACGCATCTCCAGCTGGACATGTGAAAGCTTGTTCTGAATTGCCAAGCTTGTCTAGTGAAAACTAAATGAAAAAACAAAATGAAAATCAGGATTATGACCTGCCAAGGACCGGTTTTGCATGCCATAAGCTACACAACAGCAACAGCTTTTAAGGTACTAATTTATAGCAATGCGATCATAGCTCAATCATGCCTTATGAAGCCACAGATTGTCTGACAAGAGGGCAAATTGTTAACTATCTACCCCCAGCTGCCTGGCAAAACTGTACCCTTGGGAGATAATGAAGGGAGCCAACTACTCATTTTCTCCTCACTGCGCGGAGCAGGTAAGTAGATTTCATGCCTGGGCTAGTATATTTTCTGGTAAAACTGCACAGTTCTTTTGCAAGGGATATCAAGAGGATGTTCCTCCGTTTGTTAAGCTTCCACAGGATGCATTCATGGACAGGTTTGCCAACCTGAAGATTTTGTACGGGCATACCCACAGGCAAGTATGCACAAGTGTAGCCTCTATGGAGGAGAGGTCATTTGCATGCGTGTACACAGGCAAGCAGTTTTCTATGCCGAGTATGCCCAGACTGCAAGCTCTTTGCAGAAGGCAAAGCAAAGTGACACCTTAGAGACTAATTGGTTCAGAGAGGCATCAGTTTTCAGAGGCAATAGTGGACTTTATCAGAAGATGTCATCTTTTGGCTAGTGAGGTTCAAATGACATTTGGCAGAACAGGGCTTGAGTACAAGCATCATCACAGTCCAAACAGTAAAAAGACCACGATTTTGCAATGTGCAAAGTGCCTGAATTTGGACTACCATGCACCACTACCATGCATCATCTGCTATGTGGGAGCCCCTGGAGATATGCTATGCCAGGTGCTACATGAACATATCAAGAAGTCAGACAGTTCCTGCCCCCCAGCAGCTTGTAACAGATTGGCAGACAGATGGGAAGAGCAGGAGAAAACTGGTCAGCATAAGGAGGCCGTGGGACACCACACATTTAACCAGTGGCAAGGGGTTTGGCAAGCATCAAGGCAGAACCGTGGGGTTTGATTTAAATGCCGATGCTGATGCCTCAAGAGGTTAAGAGCCAGTTGGATTCACCAAGGATGTGTGTCCCGGCAATGCACATGAGCAGCCTGAATTGCTAGAAGGGAAAAGGAATGGCTCCCAAACCTTGGTTCCAGGCAGCGAAAGCTGATCCCCCAAAACTGCCCTCTGTGATGGTGGGAAGGCCTTGAACGTGGAGCCATGGTTAGCCAAGGCTGCATCTCCGGCATCCATCCTCATAGGATCAGCAAACTCATCTAAGGAAACAGACAGTGTCCATGGCCGCCCACAGGATGCTCCCCACACACTCGAGCATAATGGAAAGGAGAGATGCAAGAAAGCCGTTAACGTCTACACACTGAAGTAACGACATGGCCAAAGACCACGTACACACCAGGACATGAACAATGGTGTCAAGCACTGAGCTGCAAGTGCAATGCCCTCAGTTCTATACCTGGCTCCGTCACTGACCTCCTGTGAAACTCTGGGCATCTCTCATGGTCTCTGCTCCCTCCTCCCCATCATTTCATTTCTATTTTATCATACTCCTAAAACACAAAGGTCCTAATCTCAGGAGAAACCTCCAGGCACTACAGACATATTCATATTAATAACAGGAGGTAAACACCAGGGAGAGAGAGGAAGCTTCAGACTGGTGCCAGGGGACAGAACCAGGAGAAGTGAAACGGGATGAATATCAGGAAACTTTCTTAAGAACAAGGAAGCGAGGAGTCTGTGCAAGGCTCACATGAAGAAATGCAAGCTTTATTGAGAGAAACTGAAGGCGTCTCAATCTCACCCTCGCCTGGTGCTTTATCGTCTTATATTCCTGTGCTCAGTTCTCCACTCCTACCCACTTCATCCCTTGAACTTCAACACATTTCTCACCAATGTACACCCTTTTAGCAGTCCTGCCCTTTGCGTCTCTGTGACAAACCGCAACAGCACTTTGATACTGATCCTACCAACGTACATCACCGTAAGCGGAAAAAAAAAAAGCAAACGAACACCAGAAAAAAAGCACCGCACATTCAAACGAAACCCGTTCTTACAATACGCCATAATTACAGACAGAGAAACCGCAGGCAGACACGACGTCGGTTCCTGCACATTTTACTCCTTCAGGAAACGCGAGAGACTAACATGTCGATCAGACGTTTCTCGGCAGCCACTCGTTCAACCGATGCTTTAGGCGACGTTACGCAGATGCGAGGTCCGCAGCGGGCGCCGGCGGCTGAACGATATTCCCCGCTGGGCTCGCGCGTCGGGCAGCGCAACCCTCCAACCCGGCACGGAGGGAACACGCTCACTCACCCATCTCCAGGCTGCTCACATCCCGGACACGGATGATGCAACTTCTGGGGGCAGGGAGGGGGAAAAAAAAAAAAAAGGACACGGTGACTACGTTTGCAAACACCTTACACGCAACGTGAGAATCGGCGCCAGCATCAAAACCTCTGGTCCGGAACAGACCCTCGCTTTTCCCAGATAGCAAACTGAAGCAGAATCAAAGGTTTTCAAAGCTTCTGCTGCCCCTGACCAGCCTGCCCAGGCTCCCACGCGCAGCACGAGGGCACAGCTCCCTGCCAAGCTCTGGGCGGACAGCGACCGGAGCAACCCCACCTATCCCCGTGGCCCAAGGAGGAGCAGGCCGGACGAGCCCCGGAGGAGCCCGGCAGCCAGCGAGCGAGCGAGCGAGGGGCGCGGCGCGGCCCGTACCTGCGAGCGGCGCGGCCGGGCCGGGCCGGGCCGAGCCGAACCGAACCCCCTCAGGCGCCTCTCGCCGGAAGCGGAACCGGCCGCAGCGCGCGGAACCTTCCCAGCCGGAAGTGAAAGCCGCAACAGCGGAAGCGGAAATGGCGCACAGGAAAAAAACACCGGCCACGCCCCTTCTACATATAAATATATGCAAATGACTTTTCCTTCATTTTTTCCTATGATGACCCATTTTTCCCTTCATAAAAAACTATGTTTTTTTATTTTTTTTCTACTAGTGGTTTTCATTGAAACTGGTCACGTGCAGAGGCCCCTTGTCCTGCACTTGTGCTCCTGCCTGAAGGGACTCTTAACCGGGGCGCCTGGCACCTAGGGGTGCCTTGAGATCCTTGCAGGGGCGCTGCCAAGCACCGAGCGGTGCTGGCGCTGCTAGGTGTGCAAATAGGATCTGCAAGAGAAGCCTGTAAAGTTCAAATCGTGTTGGGCTTCCTGCGTTCTTCGCAACCAAACGCTGCTCTTTGGCTTTTCTGGAGGGCGAAACAGTGGAAACGAAGAGCTGGCGTTTGCCCAGGGATGTCACGAGTTTAAAAAAGGCCGAGAACCGCTGGTTTGAGGCACTTTCAGCCACTTTCAGCTGTGCCTTGCCTGACTGGTCGTGCTGGTTAGAGCAACCTTGAGGCTGCTCTATGCTCTGCTTCCTGGAAAAGCAGCCAGGACCCCCTTTCAGCACGCTCCACCCTCACCCCGTGCGCCACGCAGCAGCGGTGGAAGGGATGTAGACCCCTGCGATGGTTGTCTGCTGGCCATGGAGGGGATCCAGGCCAGGATGCGTTGCTATCTAGCATAGGGCGTTTCTGTGCCGGCAGACTGGCACCTAGAGGCCTTCAGCATAGGGCATAGGGCCCTGTTCCTTTAAAATCAATTTGCAAGGCAATCCAACTCAACCCCTCCAAGGTAAGGCCGTGCCCTTTATATCTGCCAATGAGGCAGCAGGAAGGCAGAGGCAGCTGCTGCAGCGGGCTGAGCTCATGTCTATAAATACCAGGCTGGAGAGCTGGCCCTTTCTGGTCATGTGGGCTCCCCTGAACTTCACACTCCTTTGGTCCAAACTCTTCCTTTCTGCGTCGCTTGCTTTTGCCGCCGTTTTCTTTTTCCTCACCTTCTTCCCCTTTTCCCAGAAAAGGAAGGAGCTGCCAGGTGAGTGGGGACGGGCAGAGCATTGAAAGCATCTGGCTGCGCACAGCTGGATCCCGCCAGCGATCGCCCTCTTGGTTTCAATGGGGCGACTGATCGGCTGAAATGCACCCAGCCGCGGGAGCTCCAGCCTGTCCCCAGTTCTAGCTCTTAGTGAGTCAAACCAGGGGGCTCTGGCCAGGACGTGAGTATGCATGTACAGTGCATGACGGGAGGGCAGCAGGTGCATGAAGAGGTTCGGTATTTGGGGATGCAGGTTGGGGCCAGCAGGAGCAACAGCCGGGCAAATCTAGTGTGGGAGACGGTTCACAGGAAGATATTTCAGAGGGTGCTGGACTGCATGGAGAGCGAGCAAGACAAAGTCCCTGGAGCTGGGACGGAGCCTATGAGCGGTGCATTAGAAGGCATGGTGTGCCTGGCTCTTGGGTGGAGGGGTCAGAAGTCGGCCGGAGGGGTGGGGATTCCAGCAGGGCGTGAAAGTGTGGGAATGTCGGGCAACAAGATTGGGGCAAGCATGCTGGGCAGGACTGCCGAGGTGAATCCTGTTTCAGGAGGCTGTTCAGAGTGATAAGCACTGAGAGAGCTCTGCCATGCCCCTACAAGGAGGCTGGAGCAATGGCCTTCCGCTCCCCATCACCCAAGCCCCAGTGAGATGGACACTTTGCCAACAAATGCCTAGCAGTGAACGCCAAGGGGCCTGCGCCACACTGAGACCTGGCCGATGATTCAGCAGGCCGGTGCTACGCCAGCTCTCTCCAACTGGGTACTCTGGGCATTTACAGCTGGCCCAGGATGCCAGAACTGCCCATGCTGGGAAGGAAAGCCTGCTGGCACTGCTGCTGAGGCCCGGGACTGGGCCCAAGGGGGTTCACGGACTGTCCGGATTGAAGCCCAGGGAGGCACTATCACTCTTGGTGCTGCAGCTGCTACGTGAACCCCAGGGCATGTCAAACGACACAGTGCGGTCTCTGAGCAATAGCTGGTCGTTGCCCAGATGTGGGTTGTAGAATGATCCAGATGTTTGGGGGACAGTCGGGGTACAGGCAAAGCCTTCTCGGAGCAGAATGAGAGAGAGGAGGGCGGTCTCAGTTACGAGAGGGGTTAGACGAGGCTGGTGCCTGCAGCGACAGACTGGATGACCCGGTCCTATGTTCCTTGTAGCTAAGACACTGGACTGAGACTAAAGAGAGATTCCCAGCTCTGTCACACAAGCACCTTCTCTGACCTTGGGCAAGTCACTTAAGCCTTGATTCAGCAAGGCTCGAGCCCCCGTTGCTGCCAGCGTAGCAGGGCTGTCGGCTGAAGAAACCTCCATCTGGCTCCAGGGGGTGGGATATGTGTGAGAAGGACCGTCACAAAGAACAAAGGCACGGGCTTCTAGCAGCATCACAATCCACGCTCCATGCAGGAGAGAGACAGCTTGTGTGGGCAGACTGACACTGTATGGGGCAGAGGGCTTGCCCTGAAGGGTAGGAAGGAGAGGGGTCTTTCTCTGTGGTGCCTGGCTGACCATGGCATTTTGAGGGGTAGAGAGCCTTCAGTGAGGCGCAGCTGTAGGTCATAAGCCCCAACCTTGCACCATCTCTTTCTGGGTTGTTGGCCACCTCCGTAGTGCTGCCCTTGCCCCAGTCTGATTTCTGAGGGCGTCAGACATATGGGACAGGATGGAGCCAGGAGCTGGCAGAGCCCAGACCACTTTTCAAGCCAACCACTTTTCAAGCTCTGCAGAAGCAGTGAAGCCCCTTTGTGTAGAGACGGTTGGGATGGTAGGAGGCGAGCGCAGAGGCGCCGGGCTGCAACCAGAAGACGTGCAGATGCTCTCCTGTCTTCTGCCGGCTCCCGGGGCCCTTCTGGAGCTGGCGTCTTGCTGGGGTGCAGCCTAGCGGCTTAGAGGTGGTGACTGCCACCAAAAGACCTGGTGGAAAAGCACTACCTCTGTACAGATGAGGCCATAGAGGCAGTTCCTCCCTGCACCTTGCCTCAGCTGCAGCATAGCCCCCAGTTCAGCCTGGCTGGGCGGAGAGGTGCTTTGCATGCACAGACGTGTGGGTCTGTCCTCACGCCAGAGCTTTGTGCAGGGGCCGAGGAGCTTTGCAGCCACCCTCCCTGTTCCTGGCCTGGTTGGGAGACCCAGATCTCCATTCCTCACTGGCACTACACTCGGGCTTTTGCTAGGCATGGGAAGGATAGTCCAATGGTTAGGACACTAACCTAAGGCTTGGGGCACCCAGGTTCAAGTTCCCTCTGCCACATACTCCCAGAGTGACCTCAGGCACATTACTTAGCATCTTGGTTCTCTCTCTCCCTGCCTCTCCAGGAGGGGGAATGCCTCTGTGATGGTGAGATGCGGCCGTCAGTAACATGGGGCAGCAGGGAAGCATTTAATTGGAACTAGAGCAGCACCTCAGGCTGAATTGGGTTGGGGAGGGGGAACCGATACCCAGCTCCACGGTGCAAAACCTGTGTCTTAGACCATGCCCAAAAGAACTTGCTGTTTAGTCCCATTTGTCACCTCAAAATCAGGCCTCCTGATGCAGGGCTGGGGTGGAGGGAGCAGCACTCATGGATCTGTTTCTGCTTCTTCCCTGAAGATGGTGATGTGTCGGTGGGACTTGGGACTCCATGGAGCCCAGGCGGGAGGCAGCACGAGGGTGTCCCATGTTGGTGGTGTCTTGGGGACGGCATGAGCAGCCCCCCTTGCAGTTAATGCCAGGCTGGTGCCTGTGTGGCCAGGTTTATCTTTCCCTTTTGATTGATCTCTGACCCTCATTCAAAGAACTCCCTACTGTTCTGCAGAACTTCCCACCTGGTACAACAGGGGACACCCTTGGCAAAGCTTTCTGAGCGCAGCAGCAGCATCTCAGCCGAGTTCGGGTTTCATTGCTCTCAGCGAGAGACCCTGTCCCTGGCCAAAAGCTGTACAGCTTTCACTACAGGGAAAGCAGAGCCAGCCTTGTATGCAGCTAACCTAGCATCAAAGTGCTTAGCCTGGAAGCTCTCCATGGCAGGAACCATGTTTCGCCATATGTTGGTACAGTGCCTGGCATGACAGGGTCCTGCTTTTGTCTGAGTCAGTGTAACACCGGCAGTAACTGTCCCCGTTCCTGGTGTTTCTACAGATGTCTCGCCTCAGGGTAGAAAGAGTTGACCCAGTTTCACTTCTATTCCAAGCCACTTTCTGGACAGCTGCCCTTCCTCATTCTCTCATCCAGCACTTCCATGGTTCTGGGTGCCAACGCTGCAGAGAAATGCTCAGAAAAGGTTTCACTGGAGAGAAAAAAAAAATCTGACAACATTTCTATTAACTTCTATTAATATCAGACCATCATTTCTTTGAAACAAAACCTTAAAAAGCTGCTTGAAAATTCCCCTTTCAGTAAAAAGGGCCTGATTCTTAATTCCATGAAGGTCGTCTTCACAGCAACTGTAAAAACGGGCCTTGAAATGAATAGAAATGTCATTCACCCTCATTTTTGATTGATCCTAATCTGGCCTGGTGCAGCTGCTTTCCTTGGTTCATTTCACTGCACGAGTCTGGACCATGATCTGTGCTTTATTTCATAGACATTTCATAGACATTTGGGCTGGAAGGAACCCCAGAGGATCATCGAGTCCAGCCCCCTGCCCCAGGGGCAGGAAGTCAGCAGGGATCATAGGATCCCAGCAAGATAAGCATCCAAAAGCAGGATAAGCATCCACGTAGGAATAGGGAAACTGAGGCAGAGGGCTGTGCCCGTGAAGTCGCTCAGTAAATCAGTGGCAGAGCTGGAGGGCTTTTTCCACTTCCCCAGCTAATGGCCTGGGCAGGACTGCTAATCAGTGCTTCTGTTTGCATTTGCAAAACCCTGTCTGTTGGACTGCAGGAATTTGGATCAAAGATGGCTAGTAGCAGGTGCATGCCGCTTTCAGCAGCTAGGAGCATTCGAGGACAATATCGAGGGGGGTGATATTAGCTTCTGCCTTCTGGTTATTGTGTGGGGTCCTGGTTATTGTGCGTTCCAGCGTTCACTCCCAGGGAGTGTCTCTGCAGGGCAGTGGCGTGTAAAAAAAACCAACAACTTGAAATGCTTTGGCATATGGTCTGCTGCTGCATCCCATCAGGCGCGCGCTGTGCCCCCCTGCCCACACACACGTCCCGATTTAGGTGTGGCTGACACTGCACAAGGCAGTGACATTTTGGCTTGTCATTCGCTGCAGGGAGGCACGTCGAAAGGCGATAGCGCCGGCTGCACGAGGCGCATCTGAGCGCAGAGGCAGCACGGCCGGCGGGCAGGCAGGAGGCACCGAGAAGGGGCTGCTACGCCTCATCGCTATTAGATCTACTCTTGTTTTCCAGCTAAGAAAAAGATGCAGCCACAAGAAAGAAACGAGCACACGTACAGCCTGGGGACCGGGAAGGCCATCGCCGTGCTGACCTCAGGAGGAGATGCTCAGGGTAAGAGGCCATGTCCGCAGGCTGGGTTTGCATTTGGAGTTTGTTTGCTGGGTGAAGAGTCGGTCTGTGGCTGCCTTGGGTTTCTGGGGGCCTCGATCTTTTCTGGTGGGTGGAAGTGGAACAGCCATGGTCCTGAGACTCTCACTCACTGAACGTCTCGCTTAGCTGAGCATCTGAAAACCTTCAGTTGCTTTTGTGTTTGCCCTAGAAATATGTTGGCAAAAAGCATTTGGGGAAATCCAGTCCTAATCTTTTGAAAAAATCCAGTCTTGAATCCACTATTCCTCCAGTATTCTAAGCCATGCATCCAGTCCTTGAAAATCCTAAAATTGCCTTAAAAGTCCTGAGATAAAAACCCCAGGGCATTCTGGGTTCTTTTTAATTTGCCTTTTAGCATTTGGAGCCTTTACAGGGTCCTGTTTTTAAGCTGTAACCAGAGCTAGAAATATCTCCTTAGAAAGGGCAAGGGGAGTCCCACATAATCACGTGACTCCAGCAGCTGGGATCTGGAGAATACTAATTAGACCAGGACTCATGATAAGTATCACCGGGTGTTAGTTTAGATCAGATTCCTAGTTAGCTCAGATGGTCAGGACTTTAACCCCCTCTCAGGGAGCAGTGGAGGGCTTCGTGCCACAGGATGGCACCACAAGTGTGTTATAAGCTGAAAGGGGACATCTCATTTCAGGGGCTTTGTTTCAAAGGGGAAGGGATATAAAGCAGAACACTCCCCCAAAAAACTAGGCACCATTAAAAGTTGCATGGCTATAATATTGAAACACTTCAAATGTGGCTAAACAATAAATAAAAACCAATGGGTTTTTATATATTTATGCACATTAGCTTTTTAAAATTTGCACATTTTAATCTGCATTCATTGGTTGGCTTTAAAATGTACCTTATTTATTCACATACCATGCTTGCTTTCCCCCTCAAAAATTGAAAATTAGCATGCATCTTGCACCAGAACATTGATTCAAAGCAGTTTGGTTAAAAGGAAAGGACCTCGGAAGATCATTGAGTCCCCTGGGGCAGGAAGTCAGCAGGGATACTAGGATCCCAGCAAGATAAGCATCCAAATATCTCTTGAAGGCGTTCAAAGTGGGTGCTTGAACCACCTCTGGCGGCAGTCTATTCCAGGCCTTGGGGGCTCGGACAGTAAAGAAGTTCTTCTTTATGTCCAGCCTGAAATGGTCACGGAGGAGTTTGTGACCGTTCAACCTTGTCATCCTTGGGGCTCTCTGCTGACATCTTTTTGTCTTCATTCTGTCTTCCCCCAAAAAAGCATGTGTCTTATTTGGAGGCATGTGGTATATGAGTAAATACGGTAGTTGAACTCAAAAGCAGCACTTTCTAGCATGGATCGCTATGTAGTTCTGAAAACACGAGGTTGACCAATACCTGTCCAAACGAAGGATGGCATTTTCAAGTATTTAATGCTGGGAGGGATTTTGGAAGTGGTTTGGTTTTTTTTGTCCCAAATCATGAGAGATTTCCTGATGAAACAAGAACTCTTCATGAGACTCGAAGAGAAGGCAGAAACCTGCTCTGCAGAAGCAACGTGCAGCAACAGGCGGTGTATTGGTGTGTGGTGGATTCGAGTGCGGTGGTTCAGCGTTCGACTGTGTGTGGTTCTTTTGGCCACCGTGTTGGTTACACCCTTCAAGCGCTGCTGCAAGGTGGCCCTGGGCTATTGCTCCCCTTGTAGGTAGAAGGGGCAGGAAAGCACAGACAGGCTACCCAGCCCTCAACAGAAAGATGTGGGGAGCAGCGGAGGGCCTCTGGGGTCTGTTGAGCCAGGGGAGCAAGGGCGATGGCTTGGGGTGGCCTGCCAGGGTGTGTATATGAGGCACGAGGTGAAGCAAGATGGCAATGTTGCTACCCAGTTGGAGGAGACTCTGGGGAGATGCAAATGGGGCCTGCTATGTGCACGGGGTGGGTGGTTGAGCTGCCCAGAGACAGCTGTTAATGCTGGAGATGAACACAGGCTCCATGCATGTCTAGATGCATGAAAGCTACTGCACGTTGCACTGAAGCACGGAGAAGTTCCCTGCCTATCTGCAGAGAGGCTGAGATAGGCTCCAGGACCTCCTCAGCAGAGGTACCGAGCAAACCAGACATTGGCCAAAGAGCCCCCTGAGACAGCAAGAAGTAGATGAGACAGGTTGGAGCACTTGGCAAGACCTGGGAGCTGTTGGCTCCATGATGCGGGGGGAGCCTGGAGTCTCGGTAGTGCTCCAAAAGCCTTGGCAAACAGAATTGAGGCTCCTGCCTTGAAGCCACGCTCCTGCAGGGCAGAAATGAGGCAGGTGAGAGCCCTGGAGCTGGTCACCTTAGAAGGGCTGCTCTGGGCACTGCATACGGATTCCCAGCACCCCACTGCCTGGGGGTGCAAGGCAAGCAGCTCTGAGATGAAGAGTCCTAGGAAGGACACGAGCCCTCCCCTGCAGTCCTGACACCTGCCAGCCAGCCCATCAGGGCTCCGTGGGCACTGGCAGACCTCGCTGAAGCAGAGGGGCCAGCTCACTGCCTTGATTCCAGGCTTAAATGATGGAGCCTTAAACACCCCTTGGTGCAATGACAGCTGGCACAACAGAAGCCACCACCCAAGGCACCAGGCTGAACCAGCGTGGGGCACCGACTGGTGGAGCTGCACACGTGGAAAACTGAAGAGAGCCCCTAAACAAACAGAGAGCGGCTGATGGTGCAGCCAGGGAGAGATCTAGGCTAGAGGTCCTTTGGGGCAGGGCTCCAGTGGGAAAGGCAGGTGAGGAGACTGGGAAACTGGGAGCCAGGAATGGACCCTGATGTTCTTTGCATGGCTGGCGGTCGAGCTGGAAGGACGCCCAGTCTACAGCCCAACATCACAGGGGTGGAGCTCAAGCAGCCACCTCCTGTCTGAATCCACTGGGCATGACTGCCTCTTCTGGATCCCCTCCATGGGTTGGGGATTCAGCCAGCGTTTGGGACCCAGGGTGCCTTCTGGCTGGCTGTCTGACTTGGACCAAGCTGCCAGCCCTGTGGGAGACAGTGCAGGTCCTGTTCCCCCCTCTGACACTGCCCTGCTCTGTAACCTTGGCCAAGTCCCTTGTCCATCCTGATGCCTCTGTTTCTCCAGGCCTTGAGCAGGTCAGAAATGGCCTGGATATACTGGAGCCTGCTTCAGTGAGGGGATGAGTGAGAAGATCCATCAATGTCCTTCCACTCCTAGATTTCATGGATTAATCTCTGCATTCCCCTGCTGTTCCCTCAGCAGCTGTTTGAGGAGTTGAGATGAGGCAGGTTGTTAGCTGGACTTCTCCCCATCACCTTCCAGCCTAATGAGCTCTTGTCCTAACGATGCAACAGGCTGGCAGCTGTGGCCGCAGCCTCTCCTTGAGACAGTCACATGTGTGTGAGGTGGGGGGAGGCTTCCTGGGCAGGCAGGGGCTTGGGTTACCTCCCTGGCAGGGTATCTGCAGGCAGGCTGGGCATCAAGGAGCATTGCAGGCACTTGCTGGTAAAGGTCAACGCCTCAAAAATAAAACGTGAAAGTCATGCCCAGGATCAGATGCGGGGACAGTGTTGTGTCGGAGCCACCGGCATGAGTGGGGGGCAAGGCAGGGCTGGGTTATGGGCAGAGGCTGGGGGCCCTGAGACACCCCCGTGAGAGGCAGAGTGAGGCTTTGGCGTGGGCAGTTGTTGCCCCTGTGCAAAGTGCAGGGAACAGAGGCTGCAGAGAGGACACCAGGGGGTGGATTCCTCCGTGTCCTCTGCTCTGTGCAGCCCACCGGCCCCTGCAGACATGAGAAGCGGGGCCTATTCTCAGCCCTGCCATGAACCTCGGGCAGGTCCCTTCTCTTCTCTGTCCCCTCCCATGCTTTGCCTCTCTTGTCTGCTGAGGCTGTCTTGTCTGTCTGAACCCTCAACAGCCCCTAGCACAGAGAGGCGCCCACCCGTCTCTCCCATGCTACTATTCATGAGGGGCAAAGACCTCTCTCCACCTGGCTTTGCCAGCTGAGACCCTGATCTGGCGTGGAGGAGGCTGCCAAGCGGAGAGTCGGCCACGTGCCTGGGTTCTACCCCGTGCTGGCATCAGGGGCGAAGTCACACAAGGGCTCGGCCCAAGTCTGATGTGCCCAGGCCTGGTCCGTGCTCTGCTGTAGGTCATGGGTCTGCTTTGATGCTCACGGCTTCTGTGGGATCCTCTCACCTAGGATCTCTCTGAGCCCAGCCCAGCTGGGACGTCACTCTGTGCAGTCCAGGGCGGCTCCTTCAGGTGTCTGCCACGAGGCCACATCCCCAGGCAAACCGCCTCTTGCCCCAAAGCTGTGGAGCTGTTTGAATCAGCTCTCCTGGCACAGCCTTTGGAGCAGAGATACTTCCCCTACCCAGTCAATGGGTGCCAGGGCTGGATGGGCGGCAAGGCTGGGCGCTGTCAGCATAACAAGCACCATGGCCGGTGTGTCCTGACCAGGGAATAGGACCCTGGATTGGGGCCTAAGGGACCTTGGTACATAGCCCGCCACTGACTCCCTCTGTGACCGTGAGCTTGTCACTTAGTGCAAAATCCAACCTGACCCTGTCGTGCCCTCACTTAGGCACTGCAGCAACTAAAAAATAGGTCCCAGGAAGCAATACAATGGCTGGGGGCTGAGGTCCAGAGGGGAAAGGTCCCTCTAGGGCCATGCAGGCAGCCCAGAGGCTGGGTGGGAGCTCCCACAGTGTGGGGGAAGGCAGCAGAAGCATATCTACCGAGCAGGCATC
Organism: Alligator mississippiensis; assembly: GCF_030867095.1. Classification (NCBI taxonomy): domain Eukaryota; kingdom Metazoa; phylum Chordata; order Crocodylia; family Alligatoridae; genus Alligator; species Alligator mississippiensis. The sequence goes on from NC_081838.1 coordinate 9,135,672, forward strand.
TCCATCTCCTTGAGACACGGAGTTCGGAGTCCCCTGGTGAGTGCCGGCAGCGCTCTGAGCAGTGCAGGGGAGTCTAGTGGGTAGAGCAGTGGCCACAGAAACAGGATCCTCCCCAGCCTGTGGGGATTCAAACCCATATCTCCCTGATGCTAAGACCAGTGAGGGGACTTGGGGCACGGGGAGAGGCCCCTGGGCACCAGCCATGCATCTGTCCCCAGGGTTCAGAACCAGCTGGGGCTGCTCTGAGCTGCTGGTGCAGCTCCCGGCACAGGCCTAGCCCTGTGGGCAAGCAGGTGGCCCATCCCACATGCCCCAGCCTGCTGTGCCCAGGTGAGACTTATTTCTCTGTCTCTCTCTCCCTCCAGGCATGAATGCAGCTGTCCGGGCCGTAGTCCGAGTGGGCATCTACACAGGCGCCAAGGTCTATTTTGTTCATGAGGTTGGTACGCTTGCTTCCTGCTGAAGCGGGTTCTCCCCTTTCTGCCCCCTGGCCAGTAGCCCAGCCCCTCGCTGGGGCTGCATCCTGGAATAGCAGCGCACAGGACAGCATGGAAACCCCACGGCAAGGGGCAGCAGCCAGTGAAACTGCAAGGGGGTTCACTGTGTGCTTCACATACCCCACTGCATTTAGTCTCTAAACCACCTCCACCTAGGAACTGGAAGTGCAGGTCAAGGGGCCTCCAAAGAATAGTGGCCCATTGGGCTACTGTGGTTCAGGTCATGCCAGCTACTGCAGCCCACAGCACGCGAGGAAGGTGGTTACTTCACACCCAACTGCCTTGGACTCCCCAGCCTGAAGGACCAGGAGCCATTGATGAGTGGGCGGGTCAAAAGACATCACATGGAAGTGGTGCTCCTCTCCCGACCAAGATGCACAGGACAGTAGTGAAATGCAGGCCAGGGCATTTCTGTCAGTCTGGCAGCACCTGTAGGAACCATGCACCATGGAACATCTTGCCAGGGCCATTGCCCAGGTCATATTATGCGCTTAGTACTGGAAATATCCATTGTTGTGGCAGGATGTGAGAAGAAGAGACATGGACCCAGAAGGACCTTCCATCACCCACTGGGAAAGATGAGTAGATTCACTCTGCACCAGCCCCAGGGACCCCATGTCCCAGAAAGATCCTCTGAGCACCATCCTGCATCTGGTGACAAAGCCAACAGGAAAGCAAGAGGTCACTTGAGGCCAAGACTCCCAAACTCTGATTCAGACTCATGGTGATGTTCTGGAGTTCAGGATATGCTACCTCAAAAGAAGGGACCAGCATTAACAGTGCTTTGTTAGCTCCAGTCTCCAGCTGTGGACCTGACTTTGGATAGGAAGAGTCGTCTCTCTGGGTGGGAGTGGGTCAGTGCAAGGAGAAAGCTGGTTATCTTTATACTGTAGCTTGCTGTTGACTATTAAATATAGTCTGTCTGTCTATATATGCTCCCATATGCAAAAGGTATCCATCCATCCATCCATCCATCCATTGCTATATGTAGCCATCTCCCATATTTCTAACATCCCCATCATTGTGGTATCTGGGCATGAGAGATAAATTACCCTAATCCAAGTCTGCTTCCTAGTGCTCAGAGCTGCAGTTGCAAAGGATGCTTTCCTACAAAAGCATCTTGAGCAGAGGCTGCTTCTGACTTGCCCTCACCTCTCACATTTTCTTCTAGGGTTACCAGGGGCTGGTCGATGGAGGTAACAACATCAAGGAGGCCACATGGGAGAGCGTGTCAATGATGCTGCAGCTGGTAAGTCCTGGCAGGAATCCCCTTCTTCCCCGCAGAAGGCAAAAGGGAGAGGGAGAGAGAGACCCAGACCAGCTGAGGCTCAGGGGTTTTCAAAGGAGCCCAAGGGACTTAGACACTGAACTTCATTGAATTTCAGTGGGGTTTAGTTGCAGTTTTGTGGAAGTCGAAACCTCCTGCAGGAACCTGATGGTTTCAATGCAATATTATTTTGAGAAAAAATAATTGAAGGAAATTCTTTGATGAGAACAAAACATCCCAGGCCTGTTGAGAGGGGTCAGGCTTGAGAGAGGGCGGTTTCTATTGGGAACGTATTGTATAGCATGCTATGAACTCTAATCTAAAAAAGACCCTATTGAAACAGAACGATGCCGTTTTCCCAAAACAGAACATTTTAAATTGCACCATTTGTTGGCGGGGGGAATAACTGTTGTTCAGTTGGAGGTGTCACAGCAGCATTGGCTTGTGCCTTGATGCAAAAGGCTGCAATGTGTGGATGGCACGCAGTAGGAATACCATGTTTCAGCCCCCTTGTTCGCTGCATGTGGGACACATGGTACACCAGCCCTGGCTTTGCTGTATACAGCCCAGAGAGCCCCCATGCCCACACCCACTGGGCAGGGCTGGAGAGAGGAGGTGGGATCAGAAGCTGAATCTGCTTCCCATCTCCCCACTGCTACCAGCTGTGGGAATCAAGGTTTAGGTCTTGGTTCAAATCCCAGAAGAAGCTAGGAGTGTAAAACAGGCTGTGCCCCCTGTCCCTGACCCCTTTGAGATCATACAATCACAGAAAATGAGGGTGGGAAGGGACCTCAGGAAGTCACATCTAGTCCAACTCCCTGCTCCAAGCAGGACCAGCCCCAACTACGTCATCCCAGCCAAGGCTTTGCCTACTCAGGTCTTAAAAACCTCCAAGGATGGAGAGTCCGCAATCTCTCTGGGTAACCTGTTCCAGTGTTTTACTACCCTCCTAGTGAGAAAATTCTTCCTAATATCTAACCACTGGACTGACACTGGACAGAGGAGGGAACGGCATTCAAAGTTCCCACAGAAGGGCAGGCAGGAGGAGGATGCGGCTGCACTGTGGCCTTAACCAGAGTCCCTTGGACTCACCAGCACCAAGACTTGCATCCCCCACACTCCCCTCCTCCCTGGGTTACAGAGCTGTTTACTTGTCCATCAGCTTTAAATGTCAGGGTGATTTCAGGAAAAGGTCCCTGTGAGGAGGGAAATGAGTCAAACTTCTTGACCTTTTCCCACCAGGGTCATCGACAAGGATTTGGGCAGTCAAGTGTCACCCGATCCCTGGGGGTGGGGTCACCTCCAGCCCCTGGGCCCAAAATAACAAGAAACTGGAGAGCGTGAGCCGAATGGCTCTGCTTGTGACTGGCCCCACACTCGGGTTTCACAAACAAGGACCCCAGGACCCAGGATTTGCCCTTCTCCTCGCACTGGGCCATGCTGGAGACACGATGGCTGGTATCTGCTCCAAAGCATGCATGCATTGCTGTCTGGACTTCGAGACTCCTCCTGTGACATGGGAGCACAAAGGAGGACTCTGGAGTGAACCCAGACCACGACAGTGATAGGCCAAGGGCAGCACTGACCCTACAGCAGGCTCTGATGCTACCACAATAGTAGCACATTACTCCATGGACAGAGTAAATGATGATGCTGGGTAAATCAGTACTGTGTCAATGTAAAGTGGTAGCAGATAGATGAGCTCTGAGCTGGGGAACTTTGCCAAAGCTGATGAAGAATGAGCGCTGAAAGAACCAGGGGTAAAAGTTACACTGGAGTCAGTGTCATCTGTCTCCATCTATCCCAGGATAGCTGTTCAGCAAAGGCAAACTGGCTATTAGCTGTTCCCCTGCCAGCTGGCAGGAAAGCCTTCTCATAGTCAGGCTAGATATCAGGAGGCACTGCTTCACTGTCAGGGTGGCTAGGAGCTGGAACCAACTTCCAAGGGAAGTGGTGCTTGCCCCTACCCTGGGGGTCTTCAAAAGAAGGCTAGACAGACACCTAGCTGGGGTCATTTGACCCCTGCATCTTTTCCTGCCATGGCAGGGGGTCGGACTAGATGATCTGCTTAGGTCCCTTCCGACTCTACCAACTATGAAACTATAGTCGCTGCCCATGTGAGCTACCTCAGGACAGTGCATGTCTGTCCATGCCACTTTCCTGTTGGCTTCTGTACCTGGATCAGTTCCCAGGTTGGGTCTACAAAGCCCCCCTGGGTGGGTTGGGACAGTTATAAGTGTTCATTCCCCACTGACCTGCCTCATGCCCCCTACCCCCAGGGTGGCACCGTGATCGGGAGTGCCCGGTGCCAGGATTTCCGCACACGCGAAGGCCGCCTCAAAGCTGCTTGCAACCTGGTGAAGAGAGGCGTCACCAACCTGTGCGTCATCGGTGGCGACGGCAGCCTCACTGGAGCTGACACCTTCCGGGCCGAGTGGAGTGGCTTGCTGGCAGACTTGGTGAAGACAGGTAGCATTGGGGATGGGGAAAATGCTGCCAGGACAGCCTGGGGCCCATAGCACATTGGCACTGCCCTTCCTCAGCTGGCCTTGGCTGCTCCCTTCCCTTCCCTCCCTCCATGATGAAACCCCCAGCCCATGAACGCAACAGCTCGGAGACACCGTCACGCCCACAGGACACGAACTCATCTAGGCACACGCCATCCCTGAGGCCCACTCTGGCCCCAAGACCCCTCTCACCAGTGCTCTTTCCCCCAAGATGCCCACCACAGTGCCCTTTAATACCCGCCAGTCCATGCATGTTACACTACTAAGGCCACTCCTGCTCACGCCTGCCCTATTCCCACCCCCAGGTGTACACTGGAAGGAGGTGGGAACGGTAACCAGAAGAGCTGGCTGGGAGGTTTGACAGAGATGAGGGTTGGGTTGGCCACCTCCCATGTTCCCTGGGCCTGTGGATCCCTCCCTGCAGGTGGCATCACGGCGGACGAGGCGAAGAAGTCCAGTTTCCTAAACATTGTGGGCATGGTCGGGTCCATCGACAATGACTTCTGTGGCACTGATATGACCATCGGCACCGACTCTGCCCTGCACCGCATCATGGAGATCGTGGATGCCATCACTACCACAGCCCAGAGGTAATGCCTCGGGGCTCACGTCTTCCCTCTCAGCATCCAGAGTGGAAGCTAAGGCTGTCCGGAGCCCAGGGACCCCAAAGGCTTACGGGAGACAAAGCCAAATCTGCCTTTGTTAGTGACTGCAACAGCCCAAGGAAAATCAGGCCCAGTCCAGGGCCCCAATCCTGCTGTGAGACCAATGCTGGCACAAGAGTCCACCAGGGTGGATTTAATGCATTGGCAAGACAATGACGATGCTGATGATGTTGTGGGAAGGCCCAGCTGAGAACAGGGCCCCGCTGTACTGTGAGCGGTTGGAGCAGAGATCATCTCTTGTGTGCCGTGTTTGTACAGCTCCAAGCACCCTGGGGTCCTAGTTGCTGCCTGCAGCTTCTGGCCATGACTGCAATGCAAATGACTACTACTAATTGGTGCATCTACACGAGGCGCTTACTGCACATTGGCCTAATAACACTGCACAGCTAATAGCCTACTACACAGTGTTATTAGGCTAATGCTCAGTAAGTGTCATTTAAACTGCTGTGCGCCAGCGCTAATGCACAGAAACTTTAGGTACTGCGCAGTTAGTTCATCCTTTGTTAAGGAAGTAGTAAACTAAATGTGTAGTATCTAAGGCGCATTAATGAAGTGTAGATGCGCCCGCTAAATAGTAAGATTATGCAAATGATATGTGAAAGCCAGGCCTAGCCCCAAGGCTCATGTGCTCACAAGACAAGCCAAACACATGGGGGAAACTGAGGCAGAGAGAACAGACTTGTCCATGTCATGCAGCAGAACCCAGGCATCCGGAGCCCCGGGCTATGCCTGCAGCCCCAGGCCTGGACCCGGCGTATGAGCCTCGTGCCCCCAGCTCTGTGGGTGTGGTGCAGTGTCCGTGCTAGCTGCCATAACTGGGCCCTGCTCTCTCTCTCATTTCTTGTAGCCACCAGCGGACATTCGTGCTAGAGGTGATGGGCCGGCACTGCGGGTGAGTGACCGTCTTCTGCCATCCCCCTGTCCTCGGAGGCAGCATGCAGAGAGATGCCCCTGGCTTGGAGGAAGGACCGGTGCACTCCATCCTCTACACACCAGGCCTATTGCTCCCCAGCTCCCATGCCTCCCACCCCCTAGCTGATAACATAGCCACAGGGGTGTCTCTTGTGGAACTGGCAGGGGCCCTAGCTGGATCTGTGCTGCTGGAGGGAGGGGGGACCGGCAGGACCCCCAGTGCTCATACCCCATCTCCTTCCCCCCAGACTGAGGCCCTGATCCGCCCCCCAGGGCAGGCAATGGGCCTGATCCTCGGCCTGCGTGTAGATGTGGCTCTATTGAAATCCCAGCTGTGCTCCAGCCTGGGTTAGCCAGGCTGGAGGAGCACAATGGTCCCAGTCAGGGTTTGCTGCTGGTGAAAGTCTGCCCCCAAGGTACAGGGTCTTGGACCTCCTGGGGGTCCACAATATAGGCCTTGAATTGAGGAGCGCACAGCATCCGGGGCTGGCTCTGCCATGCCCAGGCTCAGGTCTCTAAGCCTGGACACGTTCTGTTCCCAGCTTTGACCCCCCCAACATGCAAATCAGCATAGCGAGGAGGTGGGGCACGTCCTGTCACATCCAGGCTGATACAGGGCCTTTCATATTAATATTATTTTATATTAATTAATATTCACATTTATAAGTTGAAATGTGTATATATTTATATTAATCACCCAGCAGCAATTCTGCAATGTCCCAGTATCCTCACACTGCTCCTCCCCTCCTGCATGACCCCCGAACCCCACCAGCTGCCCATCAGCCTTGCCTGGTGCACTGACCCCTCTCCCCCTGCAGCTACCTGGCTCTGGTGACCTCTCTGGCCTGCGGCGCTGACTGGGTGTTCATCCCTGAGTCTCCCCCTGAGGATGACTGGGAGGAACACTTGTGCAGGAGGCTCACTGAGGTAAGGGGGCAGGATTCCCACTTAGGTCCCGCAGTCACAGGGCCATGGATGTCCCTTCAGCTTAACTCATGGTGAAGCTCATTGCCTTGCTCCAGCTTCTTGCTGGATGAGAGTCCTCCCTGGAAAGGGTAGACCTGGTATAGACATGCAGATGAACCCTGGCTGTTGAACCATTCAAGGACTCCACCCATGACTGGGATTTGGAGGAGATGCAGGTGATACAGGTCAGTTATTTCCTTGGGGCAGTCGCTGTTTGTTCACGGAGCGTGACTGCAGAGGCCCCAGACAGCAGGAACAGCAAGGAGCAGGCTGTCTCCTTGATCGCAGCTCCCGCATCTGCCTCTCCAGCGAGCTCTGTGCTCCAAGAAGCTTTGCCCCGTTGCGGTGCCTTCACCCCACTGCCTCTCAGACACTCTTGGCAGCAACTTAGCAATCGCCTCACCCTGGCATCTACAGTGGACACTGGAGGAACCTCCTAGCTCTGCTTCGCTTCACCGTGCACCTTGGGCGGCAACCTGTTACTGAGTCAGTTGTCCTGGCATGGAGGGGCATTTAATTGCTTCTTCCATTTAGCCTGAGTGAAGGGTGCTAGATGGCAGCTCTTTCACAGGTTCTAGGCTCACACAGTGCAGGGGCTTTATTGGAACATAAATAACACCCTACTGGGTTAACCCGTCTAGCCCAGCAGCCTGTCTGCTTCAGAGGAAACTGGATATACCTAGAGTGATCTCTCCCCTATTCAATACCCTCCCTGTCCTCCACTATTACTGGCTTAGAGGTGCCAAAGGAAATATCTCCAACCATCCCATTCAACAGCTCTTAATATTGAGTTCTTGTCTGTGAATTTGTCCAGTCCCTGGCTGTGCTATATGCCTCTACCACCTCCTGCAGCAATGAATTCCACGAGTAAATTATGCTTTACATTAAAAAGTACATTCTCTTGTTAGTTTGCAACCCTTCTTCTACTAATTTCAGTGGATGCCCCCTAGTTCTAGTGCTCTGGGGCCTGGAGAACAACAGTTCCCTGTTCACTTTGTCCATACCATGCCCTCCATGATTTTATAGACCTCTGTCAAATCCCTCCTCAGCCTTCTCCTTTCCAAACTGAAGAGTCCTAGGCTTTTTAGTCTCTTCTGGCCTGGCAACTGCTTCAGGTTCTGGTCATTTTGGTTACCCTTCTCTGTACCTTTTCCCATCATACTACATTCATTCCTACTGTATCCTATTCAATGCATCTGTATGGGGTGGATAGCTCCCACCTTTCCTGCCATGTTAAGAGCATCACCCCATCTGCTTGCCCTCTCCTTCCTTTCCTTCCAGACCAGAGGCCGGGGGTCACGGCTGAACATCATCATTGTGGCTGAAGGTGCCATCGACAAGCATGGGAAGGCCATCACTTCAGAGGACATCAAGAGTGTGAGTGGGGCCTAGGGCTACTGGGTGCCCACAGGATGCATCTCATATGCACATGCTTTACCAGACTGCACTGGGTAGCTCCAGCACTAAAACAAAAGGGCCAAATCCTTGGCGGAGGCAAACCAGCATTGCTCCATGGCCTTCAGGAGGGACCCAAGCTTGCCCCAAATGGGTCCGCTCAGAAAGATCCAAACACAATGAGGATAATGCAGCCTCTCAGGAGGACACCCCAGGAAGATTTTTGCTCAGTGAGGAGTGGGGCTGGGTGAAGTTTTCCCTGCTGTTCCTCAGGCGATAGATAAACCAAGGCAACATCCCTGCCAAAGCTTTGGCTTGGTTTCAAAACAATGTTGCTCTATGTCAACGTTGATGGCATTTGCTTTTTTACAGCAGGAGGAAAAGGGGAGGGTCTCACAGCTTGGAAATACAGTGGGGCAACCTAAAACAATGGGTTTATTCAAGCTTTTCAGGTCAGCCACTGAATGTCTCCTTGTTGTGTGGCTGGGCTGGGCAGGCCCTGGCTTCGGAGAACTTCAGCATGGCTGCCATTCCCACACACAGACCGCATCTACTGTGGGTATAAGGCATGTCAGGGAAGCCCGGTGAGGGGTCCATCTCAGCCCCTGCAGTGTCCAGGACGAACAATGGAGGTGAAGGACTCTCCCATGTTTGTCTTTCCCCTTCAGCTGGTGGTGAAGCGCCTGGGCTATGACACGAGAGTCACCATCCTCGGACACGTGCAGCGTGGCGGGACACCCTCCGCCTTCGACCGCATCCTGGTATGTGCTGGGGGATGTCTCCTTGGCGGCCCAGCGTTAGGTGATGAAAGGAGGCTGCGTCTCGCAGCAAGTCTCAGTGCCTCTGAGCAGCAGCTGGGGCTGGGAACGTCTGCCAGGGGCCAGGATGAATGGGTTTTGCCCCCTAGACACAGCACATGGCCCAGGGGGAACTTGCACCCTAGACCTCCCTGGCATGGAGAGACCGGGAGGAGTCTCAGAGCAGAGAGAGGTCCTAGGACTTTAGTGGGGGTCTTCAGTGATGTATTTGCCCAGGACTGTTCTGGCTTCCTGTCTACACTACAGAACCTTGCCCCGTAATCCCTGAATCAAACCTGTGTCTTGTAGTTGAGCAAGTGCCAGCTCAGTGCCAGGCCACTATAAAGAGAGGGGGGACTAAGGACTGGCCCCGTGTTTGGGGCACAAATGAGAACAAGGACTTCAAGGAGAGATTGAAGCTATCCAGTGTGGAACAAAGCTGTGTCTCTTCTGCCTCAGGGGAGCCGGATGGGGGTAGAAGCTGTCATGGCCTTGCTGGAGGGGACTCCCGACAGCCCAGCGTGCGTTGTCAGCCTGTCCGGCAACCAGGCTGTCCGCCTGCCGCTCATGGAGTGCGTCCAGGTGGTGAGTGTTGCGGTGGAGTGGGCCACGCTAGGTGCTGCACAGATATGTGGTGAAGGGCCAGGCCTGCCCCAAAAGCTCACAGCCTGGAGAGATGAGACTGAGAGGTGGGGGATGAGGTCAGCGTTCGCTTTAGGATCGATTAGCAGCCTGTAGCTAACAAAGAGCTGCCACTCGCAATGTGCCAACCACCTCCCCGGTATCAGGGAGCGCTGTCGACCTCAGGGGGCTCCTGGTTCCAATTAGGCGAGTGGCTCAGGACAAATCAAGGCAGTCTGCAGTCTCATGGCCACATCTCCATGCATGACCCTCCAGACAGCATCAGAGTATGATATGGCTCCGGGAGGTATTGTATGAAGCTCTCTGCAGACTCAGGCAGGCATCAGTCACACTCAGGCTATGTTTCCACCGAGAGCCCTTGGCACAACCAGCCATCCCTATTCCTTCACCCAGATCTGCTCCTAGTTAGGCTGAGGTGGGTGCATCAGGCAAGTTCTTTCCTTCCAACAGACCAAAGACGTCACGACTGCGATGAAAGAGGGCCGGTTCGATGATGCCGTCAAGCTGAGGGGAAGGTGAGTGACCAGCTACTTGAAGCAAGCGCTGCAATGATCCCGGAGCTTGGAGGTCTTGAAATATGCTCTGTGACGATAGCGCATCCCCAGCCCTTCTGCATCAGGGGACTGGAATCATCATCCACACTTTCCATGTGGCAGAGTTAAGGCACAAAAGGGAGAAGTGACTTGCCCAGGATCAACCAGCAGGGCAGTGGTGGGAACAGAACAGGACCCAGGTGTCCTGGGACCCAGTCCAATGCTTCACCATCAGGCCACTCTTCTCTGATGGACAAACAGTTCTCTAAGGAGACTTGACTGGGAGATTTTCCAAGGCAGCCATGAGAACAATCTCATCTGCTAAGAAGTGGGTGCTGGGGAAATGATCCTTGAAGCAGCTTGCGCCCAGATATTGGGTCTTATCTGTGGCTTCGTTAGACATCCCATTTGAAGCAATGCACTCCTGGACAGCAGGCTCCAGGCTGGATGCAGGGATTGAGGACAAGGCCCCATTAGCTTTTTTGCCAGTTGTGTGGTCACGAGTCCTTCACTGTTTCCTCCTTGCAGGAGTTTCCAGAACAACTGGAACGTGTACAAGCTGCTGGCCCATGTGCGCCCACCCTCCACCAAGGTACGAGGGGTCAGGCTGGCTCAGGGCCCCCTGCACTGCCAGTGGGGCTGGGCGCTCAGAGGGGCAGGCTCCTGACAGCTTTACTCTCAGTGGGAGTAGACAGCCTTGTGCCCTTGGGGACTGCCAGGGCCAGGCCATTGGGGAAAGCCTGGGACAGCTCCTGAGGGTCCTGCTATGGATCTGTGCCAACATCACACCCTGGGGCTCCCCCCTGCCACATGTTGCCCATGCAATGGTGCGTGGTTGTCCTGGCACCGCGGGATGCATCATCAGTGGGATGTGGTCTGCCTCTTCCCTGGACAGGGATTCCCAATGCTGTGCAAGGGCTTTCTATTGTCCCCATGTCTGTCTTCCCCCACCTTTGCAGAGCGGTTATAACTTGGCTGTGCTGAATGTCGGTGCCCCAGCTGCTGGCATGAATGCGGCTGTGAGATCGACCGTCAGGATTGGGATCATCCACGGGCACAGGATGCTGGCGGTGCACGACGGGTTCGAGGGGCTCGCGGAAGGAAAGGTACCGCCGAGGGCAAGGCAGCTCCCCCTCCGCCCATCTCCCCCTGCCCTGTGCAGGGTCCTGGCAGCGTGGAAGCACCGGGGGGGAGAGGGGACAGCTGCAGGGAGCTGACGATGCAGGTGCATAGGGTAGCTTTTCCACTTGGCAACAGCTACAGGGCAGAAGGTGCTTGAACGAAGGATGCTGTAGGAAGGCAGGGCTTGGGCCTGAGGGGTCAAGCCAGCAGGCCAGGCTGGGCAAGCACTTGATAGACGAGTTGAGCTGGAGCCTAAACTGAGCAGGGAAGCCAGCAACAGGGCTGCTACCTTGAGGGATGGCGAGCTCGGCAGGGCAGGGAACGAATGACATAGAGGAGGGAAGGCCCTGGTGGAGCACTGGGCTCCCAGGCTGCGTGGACTCGGACACTGTGTCGATACCCAAAAGGTGCCTTTAGGTGAGCAGCAGTGGCAGCTGCTCCATTGGCCTTGACAGGCCATAGGGAAAGCCCTGCGGGTTCTCCAGTGCCGGTGGAAACACTTCCCAAGGGCAAAGGCAGTGGAGAATTAAGCCCCATCTCATGCTGGCACAGCTACCTGGCCCCAAACCCACAGCAGTTCTTTCGGGACAGTCTGCAGGCCCTGGGAGCCATATCCATGGCTGCCACATTGTTTGTGGAAGCCTCTCTGCCCTTCTCTTTTCGCTAGTAGATTATGGGCTCTTCCAAACCCTCTTCCTCTTCCCGCAGGTGGAGGAGATCGGATGGGCAGGCGTCGGCGGCTGGACTGGGCTGGGCGGATCAAAGCTTGGGACAAAAAGGTAGGGCAGGCATGGGGGGACGGGAAACAATGGCATGATCTGTCACATGAGGGGACCTCGGGGACATCACAGAGCCAGGCTGTGGCCCTAGGTAGCTTGGATCTTCACAGATCCTGCCTCATGCCAACAACTGGTGTCCTCCCAGCGAATGCTGGACCCTCTGTCCGCCCAGTGAACCCATCCTGCTCCTAAGGCCTCTGGGATGGCCCAGTCCCAGGAGGACAAGCTGACGCCAGCTCCTGTATTTCTGCTTCCAACAGGACCCTGCCTAAGAAATACTTTGAGCAGATCAGTGCAACCATCAGTGATTTCAGCATCCATGGGCTGATCATCATCGGGGGCTTTGAGGTGAGTCTGATGAGGCTGCAGTGAGTCTCTTCATGCCAGCTGCTGAGTCTCCTCTGGAGCAGGGCACAGCCCGTGGTCAGGTTCACCAGGGCACTAAAGAACTCGACTGCTGTTAATGGTGGGCTGATCTCTTCTGGGCCCCTTCCCTCTACCTCTTCTCAGCTCCTCAAGCTCAGAGACCTTCCCATCTTGCCATTGCCATGGGTAGGATTTCCTACAGGCTCCACTCCCTCCTGCATCCTAGTGCAGCTTCCAAGGTGCATCAGATCATAAAGCTCCTGGGCCCTCCAGTTCCTGGAGAGAACCCAGATGTGCTTGTGTGGGACATCTTCAAGGGAGCCTTGCCAAGGCAGCCTTTTGCCTTTAGGGGTGTGAGGACCTCCCAGAGGATTGTTGTTGCCCCAGCCCTAAATTACAATAGAAATTGTCTTTGTTCTTTGTCTTGGGGTCAAAGAATCCCTTTCTGGTCCTGGCTGGGCTCGTCCAGCCCCTAGCACAGCAGGGTCCTGGTCCACACTGGAGCTCCTGACCACTGCAGCCTTGCTAAACACTAGGCCAGTGGCTCTCAACCAGGGTGCCATGACAGTGCCACTGCCCGCTGCCGTTGCTGCAGGGTGAAAGTCCCCCGCATCCCTGCTTCTGGGAGATGCTGTGTAGGGTCAGACCAGCAAGGGCTGCACTCCTGCCACTGCTCGTTTGCACCCTGGCTTTGCAAGACACATGTAGTGCAGATCCACCTGGCCGCGGCAGCAGTGGCAGTGGGGTGAACGCAATTATAATGATTGAATCAATTAAGAGCATGATAATTAATAACAGACTTATATTCATGTTATAATATTCATAAATTAGTTGGCAAAGAGAACACCACTACATTTTGAGACATTTTGGAGTGGGCCTTGAGTCTCCAAAGGTTCAGCAGCACCACCCTTGGCATTAGGAAGAGCTCTCTGCTCTGAGCTCCAGGAGCTGGGGGGAGAAGCGTGACGCCAGTGAGAAGCCTGGGTTTCCTCCATGCCGCTCAGCCTCCCTCCCTGTGCTCTGCAGGCTTTCACCGGGAGCCTGGAGATGATTGATGGCCGGGCCAAGTTCGAGGAGCTGTGCATCCCTATCTGTGTGATTCCAGCCACTGTGTCCAACAACGTCCCTGGCTCCGACTTCAGTATTGGTGCGGACACTGCCCTCAACACCATTACCATGGTAATGCCCTTGGCTGCTTTCCTTTGCTAAAGAAACCTCCACACTGGCCCCAGCTGATGCCAGGTTGAATGGAAAGGGGCCCAGGCAGTTCCAGCTCTGGCAGGACACCCCAAGGGCCTGTTCTTGCAGCCCGATGGGACCATGCTCCGGGTTAGCAAGACGCAGTGGGTTTGAAGGTCTCTCCCCTCCAGTGAAGGGTTTTGTCAGGTGTTGCCGAGAGCCCTATCCCCACCCCACGACCAAGTGACTGTAGGCTAGTCGAAGTCCCATTTCATCCTTCCCCCTTCCACAGACCTGTGATCGGATCAAGCAATCTGCAGCCGGCACCAAGCGGCGGGTCTTCATCATCGAGACCATGGGAGGTTACTGTGGCTACCTGGCCACCATGGCTGGCCTGGCCGCTGGCGCTGATGCAGCTTATATCTATGAAGATCCCTTCACTATCCGGGACTTACAGGTGAGAATGCATCCAAGGGGAGTGGGCAGCGAGGGGCCTGGGAGCCTTCTCTGAACACCCTTCTCTGTGCTCAGCCCTGTACAAGGCAAATACATCCTAAAGGGATGGATTGGATTCACCTGGAGTCGCAGCACCCCCTGCTGGCCAGGCTTGGGTGACTAAAGGTGGGGTGTCATGAGATCCAGGGGTTTCAATCTCTCTCCCCACCTTTAGTCACTGGTCACTCCCAAGAGAAGGGCCACTGTACTGAGTGGAGTTTGCTTGCTTGGTCTCTTAACTGAAACCACTGGAGAGGGGATTTGCACTGATTTCTTACTCTGAATAGCTGCATTCTTCTTTCTGAAGAAACCCCCGACCCCTTTCCAGAGGGTCTAAGCAACCATCCACCACTTTCTCTGGTAACAGATCAACGTGGAGCACTTGACTGAGAAGATGAAGACCACGGTCAAGAGAGGCCTGGTGTTGAGGTAACCAGCTGGCGGACTGCTCTGCCTGTGGACAGGGTCTCAGGCTGTAGTGCTAGACCGAGAACCAGGACACCTGGGTTCTACCCCCAGTTCTGCATTGGTATGATGGATAACCCCGGGCAGATCCCTCGCAACCTCTTCCTCATGTAAAGCCAAGTGCAGCTGAAGAGGGATGCATATATGCCACAGGATTGGGAGTAGACAGGCAGGCCATATGAATCCCAGGGCAAAGATCAAGAGGTGCTTTGGCAAACTGACCCATTCTCTGCTGGCAAATGATTCCAGTGCCTAAGTCTGACAGTCTTTCAAAGAGGTTTAGGAGCATCTATAGCTTCAGCCCTTTGTGAAACGTTCCCTGCTGCTTTCTCAGACCTTTGCTATAGAAATCCCCCTACAGGACACAACAGCAAGGAAGGAAATCCAGTCATGGTTGTTCTCAAAGGCAGGCTGTTCCAAAAGGGCACAGCATCATAGTTGCTCCATCCAGTCCTACCATATCCATGCTACTGAATTTCCTCCCGATACCCGGTTCTTCCCTATTCACCCACTACCTGCAAGACAGGTTTGTTTCTAGCGCACCCTCACTCACTGAAGTGGGGGGGATGGTGTTTTACTTCCACAGGAATGAGAAGTGCAACGACAACTACACCACGGATTTCATCTTCAACTTGTACTCGGAGGAAGGCAAGGGCATCTTTGACAGCAGGAAGAATGTGCTGGGACACATGCAGCAGGTACAGCCGGCAATGGGGGCACGAGGTCTCCCAGTCCCAGCTTGGGCTACATGAGCAGGGTTGCTCCGATGGTGAGCAGCTGTGGGCAATGGCTGTCTTTGTCCCAGTGCTTAGAGCTGTCTTGTCAGGTGGGACCTGTGTCTGGGGATGGTCTGGGGAGCATCTGACCTACCACAGCTGTGATCTTCCCTAGCTGTTACTTAATAAAAGGAGGGATTCTCCTCTGAGGCAGGGGGAAACATGCTCCTCTCCCACTTCAGTGCCATCTACCAGCTGCCCAATGGCATCCTCCTCTGGGGATAAGCTGCCTCCAGCACTGCCTTCTCACTGAGACAGGAGCAGGTTTTGTGAGCTCCACAGTGGAGAGAACAGCACTGGAAGGAAAGCACCTGATGGGGTCCTGCTCAAGGGAACTGGACAGGGATCAGGGCTGCTGGGGAGGTTGTACTGTCCCCACTGCAATAGCTGCAGTCAGTGAAGGATCGCGGAGCCTTTGAGAGGCAGCAAATGACACCTCTGCCTACATAAAATCACTGGCTCCCTTTTTTCCCCTCCCCCAATGGCAGGGCGGGACCCCAACACCCTTTGACAGGAACTTTGGCACTAAAATGGGCACGAAGGCCGTGGCCTGGATCACTGGGAAGATCAAGGAGTGCTCCCGGCATGGTAGGTGATGCTTCTTGGTGCAACGGTTGGTGCTCCTGGCAGACACCTGTCTGATGAACATTGTGGGGCGGGGAGGGGTGCAAGGGCAGGATGTTTCTCTGCTGCTGCTTGCGGGGGAGCCTGTTGCACTTGCAGTCAGTGCAGCCAGTCCCCAGAAACAGAAATTCACCAAGCAAACCCTCAAAAAGTGGCTAGATCTAGCACTATGATTGCCCAGTTGGCAACACTGTAGAGCTGGAGGCAAAGGTGCTTCTGCCACCTAGGGGCAGAGGTTGACCACTGCAAGCAGTCAACAATGCATCTTCCCACTAGATAAAGATTTTTTTGCACCTATTTAATCTAATAAAAGATATCACCTCTACCAAGAGTTCTGAATACTTTTGCCTGTAGACTAACACAGCTAAAACCTGTAGCCTCTTCCCACCAGAGGCATTAGGACTTAAGGCCCCCGTCTTAGGCAATGTGATTTGCTTCTCTGTGTGGGGGGATGGAAATACTGAGAGGATCTCACTGTTTTTTCTCTGCAGGGCGCATCTTTGCAAACACCGCGGATTCAGCCTGTCTCCTGGGCATGCGTCGACGGAGCCTTGTCTTCCAGCCACTCGCTGAACTCAAAGAGCAGACAGACTTTGAGTAGGTTTTCCCATTCTTCTCCCTGCCTTCCTGGGCTGACCCACTAAGGACAGGAAATTAGTCTTGGAAAGGATACAACTCTAGGGCCAGACCTGGTGACAGGGTTAAGACAGGGCACAGCTGGACATTGGGTCAGTTTCCCTATCAGCAAAACCTTGCAGAAGAGAGTATTGCAAGGGGGATGATGAAAGTGGTGTTGCTTCAGGAACAATCTGCACATGTTCAGAGCAGTTACAGCCTGGTCAGCATGAAAAGCAGCTTTCTAAGCCAACAACCAAACATGAGCCAGGGAGTGGAGGCTGAAACCAAAGCCACCTTGCTGGACACAGGGTGCTAGTTTAATTGAGGTCCTTAGTCCACAGAACCAGGTTTCCAAGGCCTAGGCTGGACTGGCCACTGCCGTGAGTCTTTCCAGTAACATGGGGGGGTTTACTTAATGTCCTACTCTGGCATAGAGCTGGTGGTTTCATGAGCTGTTACATGGAGGTCAGACTTGATCAGAATGGTCCCTTCAAACCCTAGGAACAAATCATAGAAAATGAGGGTTGGAAGGGACCTCAGGAGGTCACATTGAGTCCAATCCCCTGCTCAAAGCAAGACTAGCCCCAGCTACATCATCCCGGCAAAGGCTTTGTCTAGCTGGGTCTTAAAAACCTCCAAGGATGGAGCTTCCACCACCTCTCTGGATAACCTGTTCCAGTACTTTCCTATTCTCCTACTAAGAAAGTTTTTCGTAATATCTAACCTAACTTCCCTTGCTGCAACTTGAGACCGTTGCTTCTTGTTGTCATCTACCACTACTGCAAACAGTCCAGCTCTATCCCTTTTGTAACCACCCTTACAAACAAAACATCAAAACAAATCAACACGTCCCTGCCCATTCCACGTTACTTCCTCTTGGGAACAGCATCTGCCACAGGCCCAGGGTCACAATCAGTGTTTCATCCATCATGGCAACACCCCCAAGTCTTTTCCAACTGCACAAGCAATGCCAGGAATATGTCTGGTGATAAAGATTTGGGGGTCAGCAGGTCCCTTCCCAGCACATTGATTCTTATTGTATACTGTTTCTCTCTTCCCACCAGCCATCGCCTCCCCAAAGAGCAGTGGTGGCTCAAGCTTCGTCCCATCTTGAAGATCCTGGCCAAATACAAGATTGACTTGGATACCTCAGAGAAAGCTCACTTGGAACACATCACGCGCAAGAGAGTATCCATGGAGTCCAACATCTAAGCAGGCTGAGGGGAAGCTACACAGCAGGAACACCTGGAGATCTTGCATTTTGTTTTTTTTTCATTGCTTCAGGGACCTCTGAAATAAATTCTTGCTCACTTCCCCACCTCTGCAGGCAACAGCCTTGCTTATAGGTAGGAGAGACTGCCACAACCACGTGTGCAAAGGGAAACAACGGAGACAGCATCACACCCCAGTAGATACAGATGCCTGGATTTATTGGTTGTAGAGCAATTGTGACACAGTTCCTGGTGCTGATTTATAGCTTCTCCTGCATGATTGAAATGGATGTTCAGGCTTTTATTTTTATATATCCAAGTTAATCTTCCTAAAACACTACAAGTAATTTGTTTTACTGTTCTGAAAACACACCGTGTTTCTCAACTGCCTCCTGTTACAGCTGGAGTCTGAAGTGACACAAAAATAAATGCTACAGGTAGAATTGCTGTGGTGCCTTGTTTTAATCCAGACTAAACAGGAACCATTGGCTGATGGTTTCACATGCAGGTCTGCATGAACTCACTCTGAGATATCTAATCGATGGCAGGTGGACACCATGCTACATATAAATACCCCAGCCACCACCTGCTTATGCCCATCTAGCAGCATACAGCTAAGTACAGACCTGTTTCTGAGCTCCCACATGCACACGCACATGCACATACACTAACAGGCTCTACCCCCAAAAGCAGGAGAGTTGGTTCTACAGTACAGCAGGAGAGCAGTAGCACAAAGGAGATCAGGCAGACTGCAGGGTAGATATGAACTGAAAAGACTAACTAACTAAGATATATGTAGAGCACAAGCTTTCATAAACTTAAGTTCATGTAATCAGATGCTGTAAAACAACAGCATAGTGTACAAAGTGAAGTAAGTGATCTGAGTACAAAAGGAAGGAAAGAAGGGGGGGTGGGGGAAGGGGAGAGATCAAACAGGGTCCCTGACTGCTGAAAGCAGTCTCGATCGGGGCAGGTTGGGCAGGACAGCTAGACATTTTCTGCCACTGGGACAGATGGGATGCTGGACTTGACGGACCTGCAGACTGACATGGGACAGCATTTCATGCTCTTACGATGCTGAACGCTCAGCATAGATTAAGCTGATGTGGGCAAAAAATGTTCTCCTGGCTGTATAGCAAACCCCAGTTCCACAGGTGCCAAGTACCTTTGACAGGTCCTTTGCTTGATAACCATGGCTATGGACTTCTTATCCATACACAGCATGTTTGGCCAACTGAGAAGTGTCACCCCCCCCACACCTCCCCCCCACCAACCGTAACTCAGCTGCTCCCCAAAGAGGAAAAAGCTCAAAGAGCTCTTACTCCAGAGACTACTGCTGGGCTCCTGCCCAGCTTCATGAGACTTGGATGCAGAGATGGGTCCCACAGTGCCCAGCATCAGTGAGGAGGGACATTGACACAGAGGGGGGCTCACAGGATGCTCAATGCACTGACAGCTTGTGTTGAGTGATTTATTTCTGTCAACAGAAAACACAGACAGCCACGACAAATCGCTAGGGAAACCAGAAGGAGGGGGGCCACGCTATTCTCGGCAAAGTCTGTTCATTCTTAAGAGAAGCATTTCAACTCTGTGGTTTCCTTGTGTTGGAGGGTTCTATCAGGTTGCACATTGCCACCCTCAGTTGTTGGCGACGTCCCGTTCACAATGGAGACGTGGTACCAGACAAATGGCACTGCTTGATTTCTGTCTGGTTTCCCCCAGCAAAGCGCCATGAGCACTTGTATCTGTTGCCATCCTAAGTTTGTGAAATGGGGTGTAGGACGGTGCCAAATTTCAAACCTGTTACTGTGTGAATGAGTGTTCCAGAGAGGCCCAAACTCCTGGGACGATGAGCTGTGAACCACCCATGCTGTTCCAGGGTGCAAACGCACCAGGCCACATTGGAACTGGTAGTGCAGAGTACCACACACGTGCCCAGAAGAGGTGAGAGGTGTGTTCTTGGTGCAAACTCCAGAGAAGGTGCAAACTCTCACTGCACTTTGGCATTTTCTTCTTTCAGAAGATGGCTTGATCTGCTTGAAGTGGAGGTTCTGTGGAGCTGTTTGTTAGGGCCAAGCATGAAGAGGCATTACTGTGAGACAGTCCACGCAGAGATATAAATATGCTTTAACCGACTCTAGTTATTTCCAAGTGTCCCTGTGTTGACACGATTTGTATCGATGCAAGGAGCTGATGCCCTTTCTACTGCTCGGAGCAATTATGTTCCTTCCCCCACAACCAGAGCTGATGCCTCTGGAGGATTCTGAGCAGGAAAAGCAGAGCGTGCTGGGGAGGAGAGACCAGAGTGTATGTCTCTTCTCGGCCATTTCTGCTCCCAATAGGGCGCTGGGCTGGAGCTGTGAGAGCCGGTGGTGTGGGAGACATGGTGCTGACAGCATCAAGTACATGTGCATGTGGGCCATGGGATAGTGTTACCTTCCCCTCGCTATGCAGAACACACACGTAATACACATGCCTAGGGTGCCTGTTCCTGGTTTAGAACTAAACCATCAATGGGTCTCGCACCAAGTTGGAGGCCTGCTCTTTGCCCAGCTGGCTCAGCTGAAACCACATGGATGCTAACTGCCCCCATACACACTTGCTACAGCGGGTCACATCAACCACCATTACCCAGGTTCTTCCCATGCTCCTTTCTTTGTTACTCCATATTGATGCCTCCAAAGGGAACAGACCCCTTTGTCTACTTGCTCAGCCAACCAGAGAAGGCCTCTCTCTACTGAAGTCTCAAGAAGGCAGGTTAGATGCAGTGGCAGGGAAGATGAGCTATGCCATAGGAGAAGGCAGGACCTTGGAACTGAAGAGAAACCCTGAGGGGGCAAGGGCAGAACAGGCACCTGCTGGAAAAGCACAAGGGGTTTTGCCTCTTAAGACACAAACGGAACCAGACATCACGGTGGAGGTTGCCATCCCAGGCACTGCTCTGCAGCAGGACTCAGCTGGACAAAGCAGAAGGAGCTCTAGAACGTGAAGGGGGGAATCTTGCACAGCAATTGGTCAAGAGCCTGCCCGTCAGAGCGAGGGTGAGGAACCCAGCGCGCGTGAAGTCACAGACCAAGCCACACATCTAGCTACTACCACTGTCCCCACACAGCACAGGGACTGGGGCCAGGAATCCAGGCCAGAATCCACTAGTGCTTCGCCTCTCCCTTATCTAAGGAGCAAGAGATAATCTTTCAGGGACTGGGGCAAGGGGAGCTCCTTCACGGCATCTGGCAGGAACTGCACGCCCAGGCTGCAGCGCACGGCGTAGCGAGCCAGCGTCTTTAGGGTCCCGGGGGCCGAGCAGAGTACTGTGAGTTTCTCACAGAGCTGGGGATCCCGCGTCACCTCCCGGGGCATGTTCCCATTCTTCCGCAGCTCGAAGTGCCCGACAGCTTGGTGGAGAAGGTCAAAGCAGGAGTCTTCGCGCTCAGTGCCCAGTCCCCGGACCAGCAGCGCCACCAGGCGAGAGATGGGCGTCTGCCCTTTCAAGTTTACAACCCGCACCTCAGCACCGAAGTCGAGGAGGATGCTCACACTCTCCAGGTTCCCCTTCATGGCGGCCCAGCTCAGGGGCGTGTCGTTGTTGTAGTCCCGGGCATTGACAAAGGCGCCGTTCTCCAGCAGGGCACGCACACACTCGGCGTTGTTCTTGAAAGCAGCCCAGTGCAGCGGGGTGTCCTTGTTCCCATCCAGCGCGTTGGGGTTTGCACCATATTCCAGCAGGATTTCCACGCATGTGTCATCTTTCTCAGCTGCATAGTGGAGGGCTGTCCGGTTGTACCCATCAAGGGCATTGACCTGGAGGGGGAAAGAGCAACGAACCTCAGGAGGCATCAGGAAATGGGGGGTGTCACTGAGCTCCCACCAAAGTACAGCACTGTTTTACTGGGGTTGGCCCGCTCAGCTAATGCAAATCTACCTGGGAGGCCAAAAGCTTTCGCTTCCGTCTTCTAGACGGGAAAGAAAGATGCACAAGAGCAAGGTGCTCACTCGATCTTTGTGCAAGAAACCTCAGTCTTCTACCCCCTGCTGCTGGGTGCCAACAAACTCATCTGCTCATCCTTCCTCCCCAGATTGACCTGTCCACAAGACCCCGACAGCTGAAAGGCACTTTGCAAAGCAAGGAAAGCAGCCATTTCCTTATTCAGTGATTTCTCTACCAAAGCACACTGGTCAGATGGGTTCGAGGTGCACACCAGTAGTCCCATACAGACAGACACTTTTATGTGTTTTAAATCAGCATTTGTGCATCCCTTAAGAAGAGCCAGTCTGGCAAAACTTACAGCTTGCTGAGAATGTGACAGGCCCAGGCTGACGGCCAAAAGCACAACTCTTCTTAAGCTGCGGGGTGCTGTGCGCTTGCTGCGGCTCACACCCAAGTGCAGCCCCAGATTCGTTTATGAGGGGTGTTTCTAATGTGTTTACCTCTGCCCCCTTCTGCAGCAGTAGTTCGACGCAGTCAGCATCAGCCACCATGCAGGCGCAGTGCAGCGGCTTCAGGGTGCCATGCATGCAGTTCACGTCCGCTCCCTGAAGCGACACAGGAAACCAAGAGTGGGATTATTGAAGCCAGCTGCCCTGGGCCCCTCAATGCTGCAGCATCTGTAGCTTGCACATACCAGCTCAACGGAAGACGGTTTCGAGCCAGGAAGAAGTGCTGCCCTTTCTCAAAGGAACGTTATTAGACAGAGGTTGTCAACAGATGTTCCACAAGCAGCATATAACGTTTATTCCAATGCTGCAGGCACCAGGGCCTTCTGGTGCTGGACAAAAGAGACCAAAGAGATGCTTCCTGCCCCCAGCTGCATCTCCTCAGGATTTGGGAATCCCTGGCAGCCAATCACTTGCTACTACATTACTTGTAGCAACTTCAGCTTGTATTTTTAGACCCCCCTTGCTGCCACTGCCACTGCCTCCCAACCCCACACACACAAAGTCTGACCACCTGGTCATTTAAAGGGACAACTATAGACTGCAGACGTGGGCCTAGACATCAATCCTGCCCCTGAATCTACACCAGCACGAAGCCTCTTGTTCTCTGTTTTGTGACAGCTCGTCCTGTCTGTCTGAGGCTGCAGAGAGTCCCTCAGTGCCGAGTCTGAAGCTCTCTCCAGCTGCAAGACACAGCAGAGGAAGTGAAGGATTGTGCTTACTTTCAAAGGCTCTCTTAACCACCAAGCTGATCTGCAGCACGTCTGCTGAGCTCTCATAACCTTGAAATACCTGGGGATTAAAATAGCTTGGCAGCTGCCTGGATCAGTCAAACCTAATCTAGATCCTCTGCCATGTACAACAGAGCAAGTGATCTCACCCAATGGTGAGTTCCCCACTGCCCCTTTGCAGGGACTTGAAGAGGGCCTCAAGTTTAGTTTTCAGAACAAGAGTTTAACACTGAAGTCTGCTGGAAGAAGACTCTAAGTTTGAGGTGCCTCGGTCTGTACTGAACTGGACGACAGCCCTCTCTCTCCTCCCACCCCTAAAGTGGCTAATGGGAAACTCCTGCTCTTTGATCACAGCTGGAAAAATATCCCACCCTGACTCACTGATTACTGGGTTGAGTCAACCTTGGCCCCCCTAATCCAGTTCTAAGAGTCCTCGATATCCCCCAGATGTCCCCACGCACTGAACTTCTGCAGCAGCTCAAACCAACAAAAACCTCAGGATGTTAATTGCATTCACCAGCATAGACAATAGGAAAACTACATTTATTGGATTATTTAAAATGCTTCCTTTTTTTTTTGTTGTTATTTAAATATTTTAATCAGCTAATGCATAGGTCTGGAGTGTTTGTATGTGGGGGCAGAAATTTCAGGACAGCCTTTAGTACTGACAATACAGTCAGTTGGGCAACAGGCTGCAGGGCTGTTTTTTAAAATGTTGTTGGAGAGCTAGGAGTTTCACAGAGACAAGGATTAAAACAATAGGGAATTTTATTGCGGAGAAAGGCAGCTTTGTGTGGCTCCTGCAGCAGATGTGAGCAGGAAATGTGTGTAAAGCCATAGGGCCAGTTTTCAGCACTATTAAAAGCTCAAACTAGCCAAATGTTGAGGCTTTGGACTATTTCAAGAGTTTTTGCCCCTCCTCCACCAGCTTTCCCTTGAAAATGAGATGGTCAGGGGAAGATAGGAAAAAGTTTTGGTAATGGGTCCAACAGCTGAAGAGAATTACTTTAGGGAAAGAGCAATCACGAGCTTGAGAGCTGAGTCTTCAGTTTCAGCTCTGCCCCTTCAAAACAGTCCCTCTACTCCAGGGGTGGGCAAAATGGCAGATCCTGCCAGCAGCCGGACTCCATTTCCCAGAAGCCCCTGCCCACGTCCCTGCTGCTGGTTTCCGTGGAGATCTGGTGCCAGGGTCGGGATCTTGCAGCAGTGACAATGTGGTCTAGAGCCGGGACAGAGCTGCAATGCTCTGCAGATGTCCCAGAGGTGTGCAGACAGCAGGCTGCAGCTTTGCCCCAGCTCCGCTGCAAGATCCCAGCCCTGGAGCAGCTCCCCGCCCAGCCAGTGCTGCCGGAACCAGTCTCCATGGAAACCCTGGCCCCAAGCTGTCATGGTCCCACAACTCCTGGGATCTCCATGGAAACCAGTCACAGGCTGCTGGAAAATGGAGTCCACCATGGACCCAATCTAGCCCACGGACCAGACTTTGCCCGCCCCTGCTCTAGCCTCTTGATTTTGTGCGCTTTTTTTCCTAAAAATAAAATTCTCAGCCTCGTGATAGCGACCGAAAAGGCAGGAAAAAAAACCCAACCTGATTCTTGAGACTCAAAATCCCAAGACGCACCAAGAACTCTCTCTCTCTCTCTCTCCCCCCACTTTTTAATCTAAATTTTTGTAGCTCTGCCCCATGGTGACCTCCGCACGCTTCCTGCCGATAACGCCGCTCCGCTCTGAAAAGGGATGAGGGAGGCGAAAACAGAAGCGAG
The DNA here is from genome assembly GCF_030867095.1 of Alligator mississippiensis. Classification (NCBI taxonomy): domain Eukaryota; kingdom Metazoa; phylum Chordata; order Crocodylia; family Alligatoridae; genus Alligator; species Alligator mississippiensis. The sequence goes on from NC_081838.1 coordinate 9,160,416, forward strand.
AACTGGAAGTGTGTAGCAACGTGAACTGCAGTGGCACAAGACACGTAACAGAAGAAGCAGCGCTACAATCAGCCGACAAATCTCTGCTCCCTGAAGGAGGAAGAGGCAAATCTCGCTCTCCTGGAGCTATCCGCGAGGTGCTGGCAACGCGACATCCCCTTCTTTCGGTCCATCCGCCGGGCCTCCAGCAGCCCTTCCCCTTTGTTGACGGCTCCTGCTCTCCCTCGATGGCGTTCATCTCCACAGCACCTGCCTTCCCGCGGGCACGGTCTCCCCCGGGGGAGAGATACGGATCAACCCAAGGGAGCGTAGGCTGGAAGCAGCGGATAGCCAACGCACAACATAACGCAACACGCATCTCTCAAATCGCCCCAAATTACGCATCCAAGCACTCGGTGACTATACACCCACCACGCGGTGCTGCTCCCGCGTCACGCTCCCCAGCTACAATGCGATAAAAGCGCTCGAGCCCCGTACGAGCGCAATAAAACGATCGCTGCTGCCTTGAATCTGAGTGGATAAGACGCAAATAGCGGAGGAGAAACAATACTCAGGAGAGGCCCAGAGTCGACACAACCAGCAACAGGACGCCGGCTCCGGCTCAACCCGCTGGCGTATGCCTCACGCGCACCTGCCGGGACCCGAGCCCTGCTCCCCTCCCCCGCGACACCCCCCGCGTGCGGACGTACCCTGCCGATCAGGTCTTCCACATTATCGTGCGGGAAAGAGCGTATGGCCGCGATGGTCCGGATTAAGCGCTCCGACAGGGAGTATTTACTCTGAATGCTTTGCATAATATACCACATGCTGGAACTCAGGCTCCCGGGATTTCTTCACATGCTCTAAAAGAGTCTGGGAGAAAGAGAGCGAACCAGTGACAGGCGGCTTCTCGCGCGGGGAAAGACCCCGGGCCCACGCGAGACCCGGATAAGCCGCCTTTGCTGTTGGGGAGGGGGACACTCACCCTTGCCGCCGCCCCCGCTAAGCCTCTTAGCTCAGACCGGAAGGGGGTACCAGCGCCACCCGGAAGTGGAAACGCGCCCACCGGAAGTGAGGGCAAGACACGAGCGTTGCTGCAGGGAGGGGTGGAGCGCATGCGCAGCACGAAGCCGGCGCCCCGCAGCCTCTGTTCTAACCGCTCCCGTCTCTTCCGGCCTCCACTCCCAGCCCGGCCCTGGAGACCCGCCCCTCCCCCAGCTCTCCTCCAATCGCCACCTCAGTTGCTTCACAGGCTCCGCCCTTCGCCTTGCTCTCCTCCAATCCCCACCTCAATTGTTTCACAAGCTCTGCCCCACCCTGCTCTCCTCCAATCCCTACCTCAGTTGTTACACAAGCTCCGCCCCCACCCTGCTCTCCTCCAATCCCTACCTCAGTTGTTTCACAAGCTCTGCCCCACCCTGCTCTCCTCCAATCCCTACCTCAGTTGTTACACAAGCTCCGCCCCCACCCTGCTCTCCTCCAATCCCTACCTCAGTTGTTACACAAGCTTCTCCCACACCCTGCTCTCCTCCAATCCCTACCTCAGTTGTTTCACAAGCTCCGCCCCCACTCTGCTCTCCTCCAATCCCTACCTCAGTTGTTTCACAAGCTCCGCCCCCACCCTGCTCTCCTCCAATCCCTACCTCAGTTGTTTCACAAGCTTCTCCCCCACCCTGCTCTCCTCCAATCCCTACGTCAGTTGTTTCACAAGCTCCGCCCCCACCCTGCTCTCCTCCAATCTCCACCTCAGCTGTTTCACAAGCTCCTCCCACACCCTGCTCTCCTCCAGTCCCCTTGGCCCCTACTCACTTCTGCCCCCTGCAGCTCAGAGGTTGGGCAGGGGTGGGGGTTGCCCCGCACTGGGGTAGCCGGGACAGCTGCCCCAAAAGCTGGGCAATAGGCACCCTCCCGCCTGGGGCCGGAGCCGGCTCCCCAGTGGGTGGGGGCCAGGCCGTGACCCCAAACCCCTGGAGCCGCCTGCCACGGCTATAGTCTACCCAGCGCCTGCTCTGCCCTGCAGGGCCGTCCCTGCCCTCCCACCTCGCCCCACGGGTCCCGTCATGCTCAGGTTTGGCAGCGCTTCCCTCCGTCGACGGGTTGAACGGATGCTGCCAGGGAGAGGTCTCCCCGTTTGATGGGCCTTGGCACAGCGTGCCACCCCCAGCCCGATGGCTGCCACTTTGTTTTGCCCTACGGATATGTCGAGCCTTTCTTCGGAGGACACGGATCATTTCAACCGCAGCCCCAACGCATGGGTCATGAGCGGGGCTCGAACCGGGGACCCGCAGGACGGAAAGCCTGCGTTCAGGCCGCTTGCGTGGACTTACTGCCTGGCTGGGAGATGTGTGGAAAGCAGCGGTAGGGAGGACAAGACCAGGGCTCGGATCCAGCCCACGGACCCGTGTGATCAGGTGCACGGGGCTCCACACAAGTACTGGGGAGCGGCACAACCACACACCTCATGCACCTGGATTGGCCTTGGCCAGGTCGGCCGCACACGGAGGGATCGAGCTCTGGGCGGGTCGTTTCTGTGCGCGGGATCAGGCCTCAAATGGGCTGTTTGCATGCACCAGGACCGTGCCACTGCTGCGTGCTGGGATCGGCCCCTGGTCGCATGGTTACTACGCACCAGAACTGGGGACCAGGCCCCAGGTGGGTGGTCGCTGCCTGCAGGAATTAAAACCCGGCCGTGCCCACCCCACTCACCAGATCCAGCCTGTTGTCAACCAGGCACCATGCACCCAGCCTGCGGGGCGAAAAATGTAGGCACCACTTCCACAGACCACTAGCTTCACAAGGACCCCACGTCACCTGCAGTGTTTGAACGTCTCGGCCACGTAGTGCTAGAGCAGGCCTCAAACACTAGTTTTTACAGGGGTTTCTCCCTGCTCTTTCCTTCCCATTGCCCTTTTTGGCGGCTGTGCCTGTCTGACAACAGGCAGGTGGGAGAGGTGAGCAGGAACGATTCGTTTTTTGGGGGTTGGACCCGTTGTTGTATTCTGCAGCGTGCAGTGCCTGATACAGTGCAATCTTGTTTTGACTGGGCTCCGGGGTGATGCCACAATTCAAATAATTATCAGCCATAAATCATTTTAAAAAGAAATAAAATGCATTCATTTCACTCGGCGTTACTGTATTGTCTCACATACAACACACCTTTATCATCCCCCAAAATTAACTGCTGGAAAATTAGAAGGGAGGAATTTCAGTACCAGCACTTTCTGTCACTTATACGTCAGCCGGGTTAAGGCGCAAGTAGCCCCGCGTGCGATCCCCAGGGTGGAGAACACCGAACAGGCTCTGCTTCCTCGCTGCTGCTCGGTTACTTACTAGAAGAAAAGAGGGTTTTTTTCCTTCATTCAAAAACGTAGTGTGTATCTTCTTCTGGGGCCTGCGTATGTAAGAAAATACAGTCATTGCTGATATTGCAAGGATGCTCAGACACCCGACCAACAGCATTTTGAACCCCAGCCATTCCAAACAATGGGCCTGGCTTGCATGAGATTTGCTTGAAAATAATGAGATTAGCCCTAATAGGTGTGGGTCTCTGAAGCTCTGATTTTTGAGCCTTTATAGTTCATACTTTTAAAGTTTTCCTCGGCAGCTGTCAGTTCTAGCAACGCCCCAAGCTGAAATCATTGCATGAGATCACATGATTCCAGGAGCTGGGGCTTGATGGGGAGGGGAAACAACCTCACAAGAATTTGCAACAAGACAAGACAGTTGTTTAATCCCTTTCGGCAGAGTATAAACCCAAAGGTCCCATCAAATGTATAGTCCAGATAGACAAGACTGACAGATGTCAGGTCAGAAGTAAAATAGCTCCTGTCTGGCAATACAGATCAGTGGCAGAACCGCGACTACACACAGCTCTCCCAGCAATTTGTCTAGGGCTCCTACCTCCTTAGATCCTTCTGTCTCTCCTTCATCTCCCCCTGCTCCCCTGCCCATACCCAGCTAAAGGCAAGCAAAACTCAGGGGCATCCGAACCCCAAGCCTCCGGGTTTGGGCTTGCAAGTAGGATGCCTGCCAAAGGATTTGGAAACATCTGAAGCCCTAGGTGTGGGCGGAGGCCGTTTGCCGGTAGTAGGGCCACTTATGGTTCTGGCCTGCCGCATGGATTTGAAATGTGATTTGGCTATTTTGGCTTGGAACACGGATACATTTAATTAAAAATAAATCTGTCCTGCCCGCCTGTTGCAGCCTGTCATAAATCGAGATCATGCATGCAGCACTGCGTACAACAAGTCCTGGATTCCCTTGGGATCTGAGAGCTACTGTTATGCACGACAAAAATAACAGCTCGTCTGGGGACCAGGCGTGGGTAGCTTTCCACTAGCCACAATGGTTGCAGGGTGACTGTGACAGCAGTCACGGAGCATCCGTGCCTGGATCAAGCGATGCAGCTCCTTCAATGACCAGGTATCTGTGGTCTGATGTGCCCAGTCCTGCTACTGCAGCCTGGATTTGAGGGGGTGGCAATTAGCTCATTTTCCCCCTTATTTTTATTGTGCACATGGACCCCTGCAAAGCGAGTCCTGGATTGGCAGCACTGTGCCCGCAGGCTCTTTGTTTGAGGTTTTTCCTTCCTGCCTGGGGCTTGAAAGGGTTAAAACCATAGAGCTCCCAAATCCGCCTCTTGGTGGAGATGAAGAAACACAGCAAAGGGGGAAACATAATAAAGAAAGGACCTTCCGGTTCCTAGCCTTCCCCTAGGCTTCCCCTGACCCCAGCCATCTTCAGTCTCACTGCCCCTCTCCCCAGCAGCCCCACACCCCTGCCATGTGCTTGCAATGACCCTGGTATAATGGTGACACATGCAGGTCTGATTCATTCCTGCAGGGAAGGAGAACCAGCGAGGCTGGTCCAACACACATCACACTGCTAGACCTGCACCCGCACGCGGGGTTCTCCTGAAGCAGTCAATAATCACCCCCTTCACCCGCACAGTTGCAAGTTTAAACCAGTTGTACTTACATGAGCAGCATCTGGGGGCAGGCATTGTGTGTTTGTTCTGGGCTTGGACCGCTCCTATCGCACTGGGACTGCGGTCTGAAATAATAATAATAGTAATAAGATGAGGCCTCCTAACTCCTTTAGGCTCCCACAGAAAGCCAAGCTAGGGAACTTAATTCACAGCTTATTGCAAAGCCTAGGGGCATCATCATCATCATCATATGAAGGCTCCTAACTCCTTTAGGCTTCCACAGAAAGCCAAGCTAGGGACCTTAATTCACAGCTTCTTGCTAAAGCTAGTGACATCATCATCATCATCATATGAAGTCTCCTAACTCCTTTAGGCTCCCACAGAAAGCCAAGCTAGGGACCTTAATTCACAGCTTACTGCAAAGCCTAGGGGCATAAAAATAATAACAATAATAATACTAATATGAAGGCTCCTAACTCCTTTAGGCTTCCACAGAAAGCCAAGCTAGGGACCTTAATTTACAGCTTCTTGCAAAGCCTAGGGGCATAATAATTATAATAATTATTATAATAATAATATGAAGGTTCCTAACTCCTTTAGGCTTCCACAGAAAGCCAAGCTAGGGACCTTAAATCACAGCTTCTTGCCAAGGCTAGTGAAATCATAATCATAATAATAATAATATAAAGGCTCCTAACTCCTTTAGGCTCTGACAGAAAGCCAAGCTAGGGACCTTAATTCACAGCTTCTTGCCAAGACTAGGGGTTTGTAATCGATCCCTCTTGCTGCTTCTAATAGAGACTAGACCCCACCTGACCTCCAGGCCAAGACTGACACCCAAGGGAAAAGCTTGCCCCAGGTCCCTGACTCTGGCCCCCCGAGTCCTCCCAATTTTAAAATCCTCCTCATTCACTCGTGGCTGGAACAAGACAAAGCCCATTCTCAGCATAGCTTGGACCAGCTTAGCCAAGCTAGGTCTGTTGACCCAATGTCTCTACCTTCCACCCTGGTCCACAATGCCACTGCATTGCGCTGTCCTCACCCCTGGGGTACGGGCAGACCCCTGCTGTCCTGTGAGCGCTGCTTGTCACGCCGGCCTCAGCACCAACGCTGCTAATCGTGCTAATAAAGCAGGCACTGCAACCCACAGATGTCAGTGAGTTTTGCTCCAACCTCCTGGAATTATTCACTTCTTTAAACGTTGGGGTGTGTTTGTTTCTCGGAAACTAGCTCGTCTAGGGGAAACAACAGTGTGATCCCATGACTCCAGGAGCTGGGGACTTCTGGGTGGTGGTGGGGGAGGGAATAGCACGAGGCTGGGCTGTGTCTCCAATGGCAGCCCCCTCCCTGCTCCCCCTGCGCTAAATATTTTCACTCCAGTGACACCACAACTGATTTACCCCACCGTTCACAGTGAATACCATGAAGCTGAGGCTGATTTGCACCCATGGATTTCAAGGGGGCTCTGTCTGATTTGCCCCAGCGGGGGATTTGGCCCCGTGGCGACACTAATACACAGCAGCAGAAAGCCCGGCCCTGCTGGTGCCAGCACTGCCCTGTAGCTGAGCCCAGGGCAGGGATCGGGCCCCCCATCTCCCCACCGCCCTGTGCAGGGGTCCTGCAGCTGCCCAGCCTGCCAGCTCCTGGCTGCTGCACGGCTCTGACAACCATAGAGCTGCAAAATCCGCCACTCCTAGAGCTCACGGGCAGAGCTGCTGGTGGGGGATGGAAAAAAAGCAAGCACCTTCCTGTACCCAGCCTCCTCCGGAGCCTGGTGCCAGAGCCCGGCTGCTGGGAGCCCTCCCAGCCCCGCTGGTCCCCGCAGCCAGGCTTGGAGCCCCTGGGGGGTGGGGCTCGGTCCCTGTCTGCAAGGAGAAGACCCCGAAATCCAGCCCCTCCTGGCTGCAGCGGTGAGTGTGCTCGGGGCAGAGGCAGCCCCAGGGGAGGGGAGAGCCCAGAGCAGCGAGCCCAGAGCCGGAGCTTGGGCAGGTCCCTGGGGAGGGGAGGCCGGCTGCAAGCCCTTCTCCACCTGGCTGCAAGGAGAAGCAGCGTTGCCCAGACACCCTCCTGCCCGGACTGGGGTGCTTAGGCATCTCCCATGCATCTGACCCAGCCGGTGCCAGGGAGCACGGTGTTGAGCTCGGCAGCTGGGCTGCAAAGCCCAGAGCCCCAGGGCCTCTGCAAGGAAAAGCTCTTTCACTGCACCCGTATGGTACTGTGGGGGGCAGAGGGGCTCTGGGGGTGAAGAGCATGGCCTGGGGTGTCCAGGGCAAGGAGTGCTGAAGGGGAGCAGGGGCTGGGATCCCCAGGTCCAGGCTGAGGTGCTGGGGGGAGCCTTACAGGATGCCAGCCCTGCGTTACCACCCGGATGCCCAGACCTGGGGCTGCACAGACAGCGACAGGCAGCCCTGCCCCAGGGAGCTCCCATCTGAACAGGCAAAGAGTTCATGGCAAGGCAGTCGGTGGCAAAGCACAGCGTCCTGAGCTGTCCGTGCAGGGCCCAGCAGCTCCCTCCCTGAGCCGTGTCCGATCCCGTTAAGCCCCTTCACCGATGCCATCACCGCCCTCATCCCCCTCTGCTGGGGTTCAGTGCCCTTTCCCCACTGGATCCCCTCCGTGCCCCCCAAGCCCTGCTGTCAGCCACCTGCTTGCTTTACCTCTCTCCCTCGGGCCAGGATTTCCTCCCGCTGAGCCCGACGTGGTCGCCTGGATGGAGCGCGAGGCAGAGCTGCGGGCCCGGGACTCCCAGGACACTGGGGCGGCCGAGCTGCCGGGGGGCACCTACACAGGTGAGGGGGTCAGGGATGGAGGGATGGGGAAAGCTGTCTCAGCAATACTTGCCCCTAGCCCCCAATCCCAGGGCAGCTGAGGGGTCTGGCATGACACCAAATCATTATGCAATGCGCTGCCCTGCTGACAGGTGCATCGTGGCTATTCTAGGCTCCCCGCGGTGAAATCAGGGGCAGACTCAGTGGTGGTGGCTGCTGCTCCTCTCCCTGCTGACCTGTTTTCCAGGGGCACTCAGGGACCACGGCTGGGATGGGACAGGGGAGGGATTGTTTTGCTCATCAGTGCATTCACAGCCTGTATTATTTGTAGAGCAGCTGAATCCCGCAAGCCAAACTGGGGGGGTGGGTCCTATGCAGACAAGGCTCCTGAACCAGCCCGTCCAAGCATCTCTCCTCTCAGCACCCCCCAGCCTGGCTCGGAGACCTACCCAATGCCACTGGCAGAGCGGGGGAGAGAACCCAGGTGGCTTACGGGCCAGCTCAGCCCCCTACATGCCCTCCTTTCTCTGTCCCTCCCAGTGCCCGACGGGCTCCTCACAGACCCCGAAGAGGAGGAGACCCCACCGTTGGGGGACGCAGAGGCCGGCGCACCACCGGAGGCTGCTTCGCCGCCCCCCGCCCTAGCTGGGCAGGCCAGGCCGCGGAGGAAGGCGCCGGCACGGCGGCTGGGCAAGGCGGCACCGTGCGAGCGGGGGCTGCGGAAGCTGCGGGACCTGCTGGTGCTGCGGCGGGCGCCGGCCCGGCTGCGCCCCACCATCTGCGGGGAGTGCGGCAAGGGCTTCAGCCGTAGCTCGGACCTGGTGAGGCACCAGATCACACACACGGGCGAGAAGCCGTACCGCTGCACAGCCTGCGGCAAGGGCTTCAGCCAGCACTCCAACCTGGTGACCCACCAACGCATCCACACGGGCGAGAAGCCCTACCAGTGCCGGGACTGCGGCAAGCGCTTCAGCGAGAGCTCGGCCCTCATCCAGCACCAGCGCACGCACACCGGCGAGCGCCCCTACGCCTGCCCCGACTGCGGCAAGCGCTTCAGTGTCAGCTCCAACCTCATCCGCCACCGCCGCACCCACAGCGACGAGAAGCCCTACATCTGCGTGGAGTGCGGGGAGGCCTTCCGCCACAAGGCCCAGCTCCGGCGCCACCAGAAGCTGCACACTGCCTAGGGGGGTGGGAGAGTAGGAGGGGCATGGGGTCGGGGTGGGGGGCTTGGGGCTTCATTGCAGGGGGTGTTGAGGCATTGGTAGATCTCTCCCTGCTGTGGTGGTAAGGTGTCCAAGGGGATTAGGCACCCTGGCAGGTTGCACCCGTAGGTTTTAGGTGCCATCAGTACTCGTGGTTTCTGATGTCCTCAATCCCTGCTGCTTTTGCTTCTAAATCCTATAAGAAGCTTATGTCTGCTGTACCTAATGCCCTTGGGCTCCTTGGAAAAGCCTTTCAAGCTTCCCTCTGGCCACAGACTCCACCCTGGAGCAACTGCAGCTTTACCAGTAAGACAGGAGGGTGCTCAAGAAGCTGAAACAGCTGGAGGGGGAGATCATCGAGGCAGCACAAACTCACATCCCGGCCAGAAGGAGCCAATGGCAAAGCTGTGAGAGCCCGAGGTACCGAAGAGTGAGCCAGACCCCCATGGAATAGCAGAGCCACACGCTTGCTCCAGCTGCCTCTGTGGATGAGAGGCAAGAACTGGCCCCGTGTCCGACCCATCCCTGACCGAGCGGTGATGCACGACATTTGTTCGCACCTGTTGCCCCAGAGCCACATCCCCAATTCCCGAGGCATGGGCTCGACTTGGGGCTTGGGCTTCAAGTCTCCCTGAGCTCAGCCACGTTGGTCCCGATTCAGGAGAGCGCAAGGTGGAGTCACCTCTCCTGGCTCTAGACATCTCGACTGCTGTGAAGACCCACTCCAGAAGCCTACACATCGTCCCAGGAGCTCGCTGGATGGCGTGAGGATGAAGAGGAAGAAACAACAGATTATTGCTTGCGAGGAAGAGAGCATTCCTTGAGGGAGAAACTAAACCCAGACACAAGGGACAAAGGAGGGGTGTTCTAGGCTGGTAATAGGACTGGCGAAGACACCTACAAGAAACACTGTCAAAGAGAGTGCAACCAGGCATCTGGCAGCCAAAGCAGAGCATGTGGTGCAGACTTCATGGGGTGGCAAGGGACCCCGGGCCCTCTGCATGACACAGGCAGATCCCCATGCGGTGTGGTGGCAGCAGTTGATATAGTGCCTCCTCCGGTGAAAGGAGATCCCTGGAGACCTGCTATAGATAGTGAAATCAGGATGACTCTCTTGGGGAAAAAGCGCTGGAACAAGAGGGAATGTTTCTCTTCAGTAGGAAAATCATCTAGTGGACACTGGGAGACCTACAGACCATCCTTGCTCCTTGGTGGCTTCTCATCTCTCAGCAGAAGTTGCTGGCTCTGATCTAGAAGCAAGAAGAAACCCACCAGCTACCAGGACAAAAGGATTTTGGAAGATCCCAGGGGGTGAATGTCAGGGATTTCTCATTGATGTGGAAGAAAGCGGTGGGGCGGCTTGGAGATCCCAGCTCCGAAACCCAACCCTCAGGTGTCGGCGACACCACGGTGCAAGCGTTGTAAGGAAACAATACATGGAGGATGGTGAAACCCTCAAAATCTCGGCCTCTGACGACGCCTCTCATGGCCTGGGGGACGACTGGAATTTGTTCCTGAAACCAGCTGCCCTCCTCCAGGGTTAAAGGTCTCCAGAAGCTGAGAGTCCAAGGGAAACTTTGGAGGGGTGGGGGGCGCGGAAAAACTCACAGACTCTCACTCTCCCCAGCATGGAGACCTGCCTGGTAAATGGACAGAGACAGACCCAGCGACAAGGGCATTTCCAAATGCGCATATGTATCATAGCGCTGTAACCGAGGCAGATGTTAGTCAGGTCCAAGGCAAACCTGGCGTTGGGTCCTCCCAGGTCGGGGTGTCACTGTATATACGAGTTGCTCGTGCAGCATGGCTAGCCGTGTGGCAGCGTAAAGATAAGCATAGAATAGTTTTGTAGGCAGATCCAAATTAACGTAGCGATGAGGTCGTCAGTGGGGACCCTGAGCTCCGGATAGGTTCATTCCTGTCCTCAGCTCTACAGGAGCTTCTTTTTCAAGCCAGGAATGGGTGGGGTTTTGGGAGACATACCAGCTCCTACTGATCTCAGGCTGGGTTCCTAATTCCCATAGGTGCCTTTGGAAAACGCAAGCACCTAACAGCACCAGCAAGGACCAGCTGCCAAGGTAAGAGCAGGCAATGGAGAATAGTCTGCCTGCTCTTAGCTAAAATAGGCAAGGGGGCCTTTTCCGGACACCCCTTCAGCATGGAGGGGACTAGACAGTCTGGGCATGGGGTGGTTGTACCAGCTGGGCAACGAGGACAAGGGTATCAATGAGCATCCAGGACGTGATGGTCCATATGGCCGATCCGAACTCCTGGATCCCCGATGCCAGCGTGGTAAAAGCCTTGAGTTGCACTAAGTAGCCCAAGAAACACAGCCCCTGCCAGTACAGGGAGGGGATCATGCCTTCCTAGGACTAGGAGCCTTTATGCCTGTATAACTGTTTCCATGCTACAGGGTTGTGCTGGTCTAAACCTACCAGTAAAATAATCCCTGCCCCCCCCCTACCTGTATGGACCGGCATATGTCCTGTAGAGACCAGGCCAAAGGGCGGGTGGCTGGCAGCTGGGCTGAGATGCAAGGGGTGAGTCTGAGTGGAGAACAAGATGGGTCCAATCCCAAGGGACAAGGGGTCTGTGCAGGAGCACAAGTGAGCAACGGGAACACAGTTGCTCCCATCTCAAAAGGGGTGGAGAAGGGGGGCGAGCACAAAGCTGAAGCCTGTGGGAAGGGGTCCTGATCCTGCCCAGGGCACGTCCCCATGCAGAATGGCACTGGGTTTTCAAGTGGCTTAGTGAAACGGGGGCATGAGATAGGAGGTCTTCTGGTATCTGCCAGGCTGGTCTGGCTGCAGCTCGTTAGGCCTGGTTCGTACGAGCTGTGCTGAGATGGTTTGACGGATACCTGGGGCAAGTCTGAGCTGCTGCAAGCAGCTGCAGGGCACGGTGCCCACTCCCTGCCATGGTACAAACCCAGCCATGTGACACCCGAAGTGTGGCAGTGGGTAAAATGTGTTTGCACGGCATGGTGAGATACCTGCCAGTGGTGCTGAAGGACTCGGGGGGCTATCTCCCTTGCTCCTTCCTGCTGCATCCTTTAATCCGTCTGTCTCCCGCCAGCCTGCCCCAGGCTTTCAGCAGAGCTGAAGTGGCAGCGTCCGCACCAGTTGCGACCCAGCGAATCCAGGTGGAGGGAAACACATCCAGGGAACTACTCCAAGTGCGATAGAGCAGCAGCAGCCGGGCTGCTCAGGCTAGGGCAAGTGTATGGCGGTTGGTAGGTGCTGAATAGTGCATAGGACTTTGGCTAAATGAACCTGTGGCTACTGTTTTCTAATCAATAAAACAGCCTGTTCCGCGACTGCCTGGCTTCTCTGATGTCTCTGCCAGTGCTGGGCTGCAAAACTGTGAGATCCGGATTCAAAATCCTGAGATGGCACCTTCATTGGGGGGTGACATCATCACTGCAGGGTGACGTCATCATCAGGGGGAGACACCATCATGGGGAGGTGACTTTTTTTTATGCCACGTGAGCCTTGGGAGGAGCGAGGAATGGTTTCTTGCTCTGCCCTGCAAGAAGGAAGGGGAGAAATGTCTATTCTTAGTAGGCTCTTAGGTGCTGTGTGGTTCCTGCTGCACGTGCCAGCAGCACCACCCTCCCCTGGGTGGCCAATTCTCCAGGGGGGAGTCTGGCTCTTCCCAGGGGCATCGCTGACCTGCCAGCTGCTTGGATGGGCTCCCTGGAGCTGATTGCGCCCGAGCTGCCTCTGATCACAGCAGGGAGATTCCTTGAGGCCAGTGCTGGGGTGCAGGGAAGCAGGCGTGACCCTCTCCCCCTGCCTCAATAGCAGCAGGCGTGGAGAAGGGGGGCAAGCACAAAGCTGAAGCCTGTGGGAAGCGGTCCTGATCCTGGAGTCTGCTCCTAAGGCCCAGCTGTATCTGCAGCCACAATTCTTGGGAGCCGGGCGAAGCTGCCAGGAGGGACAGGGCCCCTGGGCAGGACTTGGAGGTGATCTGGAGCAGGTTCCAGGTTCCCAGGGCTCAGGAGTAGGGAGACTTTTAAAAAGCCCCATCTCCTGGAGTCCTGTTATTTCAACACCAGCCCCAAGTAACACTTTATAGGCTGCAGAGTTGGTTTCTTGACCCAGCCTACTTTCAAGCCAGGGTATGTCTAGACATAGAGCTGAGCAGTGTCTGATTAATCTCACCCATGTTTCAGCCACAGACAGCGGCGCCACGATCCCCAGCGGCCCAGCTGGTCACATGTGGCAGGGGACCTGGCCACCAGCCGTAGATCTGGAGTGCCAACGAAGCCCATGGTGGCCAGCCTGGGACCCCGCCTGCCTGCATGCGATGAGGAAATCCAAATGCAGGCCTACTCCTTGGACCCCCAAGTGGGGACCACACGTGGCTGGGGAGAGGAAGCAGGGGTTGTGGTTCCCTCCTATCCCCCAGCTCTGTGTGGCGGGGAGGTGAGCTGGGTGCTGTCAAAGCGAACATCTAGCCTTTTGGGCCGCCAGGCTCCTACACAGTATGGCTAGGACCATGCAAGTTCCTTTTTTTTCCAGGACTTGTGCACACAAGAGGGTTTCATGTTTTAAAAGGCTGGATTTAAAGCAACTGGGAGAACTCGGCGCAAAACCCCTGCCTCAGCATGGATTCGGGTGAAAAGGCAGCTTCCTCCGAGTAACGGGGAAGCAGTGGAGTTCAACTGGAGTAAGTGCGAACCCACATGCCTGATTCAGCTAAGCCGGTTTCAAATTGATTCGGGGCCAAGGCTTCTCAAGTGCCCCTTCCACCAGGGCACTTGCCACAGGGAGGCAACCGGCCATGCCAGCCTCTGCAGCTTTAGACCTCGTCCTCGCAAAGGCCACAGCAGACGCCTGCATTTTCACCTGGACTGCAACATCCCTTCCTGCAGCCTTGTCTGAGCTATTCCCACAACCCCACCGTCAGCCCCGTTGAATGATACCTAGACACCTGGAGCCCCCCAACCTGTCCCAGGCAAAGCTGGGAGCCAAGGGCTGGCAGTGCCCGCCGCTGCAAGGGGTGCTAAATGCACTTGAGAGATCCCAGGCAGAGGCTGTGCCCCCCACCGCAGAGGAAGCCGACCTCCCTACCCCCCAGTTTGTGCCAGTCTGACCATAAGCTAAAATCCCTTCCTGACCCAATGCAGCGGCGGGCTGACCCTAAGCGCAGGGGCAAGACCCTCCACCTGGGAATCCCTGGGTTCATGTCCCAGCAGGACCCATTGGCACAGCCCAGTTACAACCCCCAGCCAACACCCCATGCAGCAGAGGAAGGTCATCCCCCCCCCCCCCCCCCCCCCCAGCTTTAGCAAAAAGAGAGGGGGTGGGGATGGAAATCGCGCCCTCAGAGGGCCCCAAGTGACAGCTGGCAAAGCCCAGAGGCCTGGAAAAAACCATCCCCTTGAGCAAGACGCAGCTTGCACACTAAGTCTCCAACCCAAATAGGATGAAGGGGTCATCCTCACCCCCCTGCCCCCAAATCTTTCGTGCCTTGCTGCTTCAGGAGGAGCCCTGCCGTGCTCCTGCCCCTCTCAGGGCGGCTCAATCCCCAGCTCCCGGAGTCCTGGGACGGGCGGGTTCGGGGTCTGCACGGAGCAGCGCGAACGGCCCCACGTGCCCCCGAGAAGCCGGGGCGGCCCCGCGGGTGGGTGCCGACACGCGTGGGAGCCGCCGGCAGCGGGCGCTGGGGGGCAGCGCAGGGACCCTGGGCTCGCAGCCCCGCCGCGCCGCCTCCAAGCCCGGCCCCGGCCCCAGCCCCAGCCCGGGGCGGCGAGATCCGGCGGCTCCCGGCGCTCGCGGGCGGAGATCGGCCGGGACCTTCCTGTTCCCGGCCTGCGCGGCCGCCTGCCCCCGCAGCCCGCAGCCCGGAGCCCGGCGGCAGCGGTGAGCCGGGCGGCGCGGGGAGGCCGGGAGGCGCGGGGCGCGCGGCCCGGCTGCGGCCCCCGGGCCTGGGGCTCCCTGGGCGGGGGCGGGGGCGCGGACCCGGTGTGCGCGGGGGCGCGTGCTGTGCACATGTGTGTGCACGCATGCACGCGCCTGTGTGTGTGTGTGTGTGTGCGTGCGCGCGCGGGGGGGGGCAGTATGCGCGTGGACATGCGATGTGTGCATGCGCGTGTGTGTGCATGTAGGTGAGTGTGCGTGCGTATTGCGGTGCCTGTACATAACGTGCACACGTCATGTGTGCATATGGAGGTGCATGTGTGGCCGTGGATGCGTGTGTGCACACTGTGCGCGTGTAGGGGGGGCATGTGTGTGCATGTACGTGCTATGCACATGTGTACGTGTGTGGGGGGTATGTATGTGTGTGTACATACTATGCACACGTGTGTGCATATGTGGGTATGTATGCATCGGTGCATGCTATGTCTACATGTGTGCATATGCGTGTGCATGTGTGTGGGGGGGTATGTATGTTTGTGCACACACTGGACACGCATGTGCATAGGTATGTGCACTGTACATACAATGTATGCGTGTGTTCATATGCAGATATGTATGTTTGTACACACTGCACAGACGTGTGCATATGTATGTGCATGTGTGGGGATGTGAGTGCTTGTATGTACTATGCACGTGTGTGCCTATGTATGTGTGTGGGGGCATGTATACGTGTGAACATACTTTGCACAGGTGTGTGCTTATGGGTCTGTGTGTGGGTATGTATGTGCGTGTACACAGGATATGCACATGTGTATATATGTATGCACACATGTCTATTTATACACAGGGTGTGCATTTGTATGCACGCATGTGTGTCTACACTGCATGTGCCAAGCCCCCCCCCCCCTCCCCCCCCCCCAGAGCAGGCCGGTCTCCCCTGTCGCAGCCTGGCTGCCATCTCCTGGGCTCCAGCCTTGAGGCCCAGTCCCAGAACCAGGCCCGCTCCCTGGGCCGTGACCCCCCCAGGGACCAGAGCAGGGAAGGGGAACCCAAGGGGGTACAGAGCCAGGCCGAGCGGGGCTGGGCCTGGGCTCACAGCCTTCCTGAGAGCTGGGACACCCTTCGCACGCTTCTGCAAGAGGCAGCATGGTGCACCCGGGTCCCACACAGAGGGTTAAGCAGTGGAAAGAGGAAGTGTCAGTCTGGCAGGGAGAACTGGCGGCTTGGCAGTGCCCTTCCTGGGCCAGAGAAAGCAGGAGGGGGAGCTGGGCTAACAGCAGAGAGAACAAAGTGTGTGTATTGCCCAAAAGCCCTTGGCCTGAAGCGATGGACTGCCAGAGGCCAGGAGGTACTTTACAGCCCTTGCCTCCAAAGTAGAGTGCTCTCATTTGCAGATTGCCAATACACAGGCTTTGTTCTCTCTCTCTCCAGCTCAGGCTTCAATCCCCTTCTCCCTCTGAACCAGTTATCTGGGAGGTGCCACCCTGTCCTGCCCTGCCCCGCTGCAGCCCTGGGCCTCAGACCTGCTCTGGCATCTCCCAGCCTCTAGTGCAGCCTGGCTCCAGCCCCACTTCCAGGCTGTTGAACCCCAGCTTTTTGGGGGGGAAGAAATGGAAACTTTTCCTCTAAAATGAACCAACTCAGCTCCACAAAAGCCAGTGGGCCCTTTTCACCAACCTCTGCCTCGGAGACGCCACCAGCCATTGGAGACAACATCTCAGCAGTGCTCCTTGTGGCTTTCTCTGCGTCGGGGTCCTTGAACCCCTGAGCCCCCTTGAACCTTAACCCTAACCGTCTCTGCATCAGTGTCCTTGAACCCCTGAACCCTCTTGAACCCTAACCCTTTTTCTGCATCAGGGTCCATGAACCCCTGAGCCCCCTTAAACCCTAACCCTTTCTGTGCATCAGTGTCCTTAAACCCCTGAGCCCCATTGAACCCTAACCCTGTCCTGCACAGGGGTCTTTAAAACCCTGCACGCCATTGAACCCTAACCCTAATCCTTTCCTGCATTGGGGTCCTTGAACCCCTGAACCCCCTTAAACCCTAACCCTTTCTGTGCATCAGTGTCCTTGAACCCCACTGAACCCTAACCCTTTCCTGCATAGGGGTCTTCAAACCCCTGAACCCCATTGAACCCTAACCTTTGGGGTCCTTGAACCTCTGAACCCCCTTAAACCCTAACCCTTTCTGTGCATCAGTGTCCTTGACCCCTAACCTTTTCCTGCATAGGGGTCTTTAAACCCTTGAACCCCACTGAACCCTAACCCTTTCCTGCATTGGGGTCCTTGAACCCCTGAACTCCCTTAAACCTTAACCCTTTCTGTGCATCAGTGTCCTTGACCCCCTGCGCCCCATTGAACCCTAACCCTTTCCCGCACCGGGGTCTTTAAATCCCTGAACCCCATTGAACCCTAACTGTAACCCTTTCCTGCATTGGGGTCTTTAAACCCCTGAACCCCATTGAACCCTAACATTAATCCTTTCCTGCATTGGGGTCCTTGAACCCCTGAACCCCCTTAAACCTTAACCCTTTCTGCGCATCAGTGTCCTGGACCCCCTGTGCCCCCTTGAACCCTAACCCTTTCCCGCACCGGGGTCCTGGGACCCCTGGGTGAACCCCATCTCTCGGGGCCGGCGGGGCTTGCCGGGTCACTGCAGCCCGCGGGCCCCGCGGCGGCGGCGTTGACTCTGGAGCCGAACGACGGCGGCGCGGGGCTGCCCGGGGGGCGGGGGGCGGGCGCGGGGGCGGGGCGGGGCCGGGGGAGGAGCCGCGGGCGGCGGCCTGGAGCCGGGCCCCGCCGACCCTCCGCGACGCGCCGCGCCGCGCCTCCGCCGCGGCCCCGGTGAGGCCGCGCCGGGCCCGGCTCCTTTGTGCCCGCGCCCGCCTCCCGCGGGCCCTGCGGCGGCTGGTGGCGGGGCAGGCTCCGGGCCGGGCGCGGCGGAGGCCGGGGCGCCGGTGACTCCCGGGCTGTGCCCCTGCAGGTGCCTCCCCCATGGAGCAGGAGGATCCGTGCGCGGCGGAGCTGCAGGACTCGGACGACGGCAGCCTCGTCCGGAGGGTCTACATAGGTGAGACCCGCGCTGGGGGCGTCCGCGCGCGCCGACGGCGCCGGACGCCGGGCTAGCCGGGGAGCGAGGGCAGGGCGGCTGCGCCCACCGGGGCACGCGCGGGGGACCGTGCCCTGCTCGGGCGGCGGAGGCGAGGGGGTCGGCCCCGAGCCCCCCGCGCTGACTCCTCCCTGCCTTGCAGCCGACGACGGCATCGTGAGCGACTGCGAGGATCTGCAGGACGAGATCATCCAGACCATCGTCCCGCACAGCCCGCTGCCCCGCAAGCCCCGGCGGAAAGCGCCCCCGCCGCACCACGACGGCCCCCCGGCTTGGGCTGGGGGTGACCTGGAGGGCGGCTCAACCTGCCTGGCGGGCCCCCAGCCGGACGTGGCAGGCGGCTACGGTGCGGAGGCAGGCGAGGGCGCGGGGGGTGGCGTGGCAGTGTCGGCCCGCGCCCGCGGCGGGGGACGGCCGCGCCCCTTCATTTGCAACGAATGCGGGAAGAGCTTCAGCCACTGGTCCAAGCTGCTGCGGCACCAGCGCACGCACACGGGCGAGAGGCCTAGCACCTGCACCGACTGCGGCAAGAGCTTCAGCCAGAACTCGCACCTGGTGCAGCACCGGCGCACGCACACGGGCGAGAAGCCCTACGCCTGCCGGGACTGCGGCAAGCGCTTCAGCTGGAGCTCCAACCTCATCCAGCACCAGCGCATACACACGGGCGAGAAGCCGTACGCCTGCGGGGAGTGCGGCAAGAGCTTCACTCAGAGCAAGAACCTCATCAAGCACCAGCGCACACACTCGGGCGCCCGCCCCCACCGCTGCCCCGACTGCGGCCGCGGCTTCGCCCAGAGCACCAACCTGCTCAAGCACCAGCGCGTGCATGCCGCCCGCCCGGCCCTCGCCTGCCCCGACTGCCCCCAGGCCTTCCGCGAGGGCGCCGAGCTGGAGCGACACCGGGCCGAGGCCCACGGCCATGAGCCCTACATCTGCGTGGAGTGCGGGGAGAGCTTCTCCAAGAGTGCCACGCTCAACCGACACAAGCGGGTGGTGCACAAGCCCCTTTTTGTGCGCTGAGCCCGGAGCTGGGGCCAGGGCCATCCTGTGGCACTGGAGGATGCTGCTGAGTGGGGCTGGCCACGAGATCCACGCGCACTGAGCAGGCCCAGCCACGGAGCCAGCCATGGATTTGCTGGATGTGGCTACAGCTCATCACTTGGCCACCTATGGGCTTGGCATGCCTGGAGCGTGACTGCGGCTGTCACGTGGCCCTACTGGATGCTGCTGAATAGGGTTGGCCATGGGATCCAGAGGCCTTGAGCAGGGCTGGCCACGGAATAACTGGACGTGGCCAGAGCTCATGGACTTGGCTGCCCATGGGATCAGCAAATCCCAAGAGTGACTCTGGCTGTCCCATGGCCCCATAGGATGCTGCTGAATGGCCCTACCATGGGATCCACAGGCATTGATCATGGCTAGACACAAGTCGCTGAACGTGGCCACAGCGCATCACTTGACTGCCCACTGGATTAGCACGACTGGAGCAGTCACGTGGCCATGTAGTATGCTACTGAGCCTGCCTGTCACAGGGCTGCTGCATGTGGCCGCGGACATCCAGCCACATCACCCCATGCCCAGCAGGACTGCCAGCCACGTGACCACCCTCAGGATGGCTGAAACAGGCCATCTGCTGCATCACTACGAACGTGGACACCTCCTGGATCGCCAGGCGGGGCTGCTGGCCTATCCGTGGCACTGACACGTGGCTGGCCATGGCCAAAGCCTTTGGAACCCAGACCTCAGAAAACCCATAAGGGACAGAGCCTATAGATACTATGGGGTAGGGGGGCGGGGAGTGCTTAAGGTAGAAGCCATAATACTCCACAAGGCGGCTGCTCAGCCCCGGCACAGCCGGGCAAGGGCGTCCTCTCCTGGCAGGAGGTGGCACAATGGCGCGTGGCTAGACGGGGCCTTGTCTGTAGAATAAAGTTCTCCTGTTCGGGGAGTGTGGCTGGTTTGTGACTTGGGGGAGGGGGCACTGGATGGGAGAGAGGGAGCAGGGGTGGAGGGATCACACCGATCTCCCCTGAGAGGGGTTGACTCCAGAACTGGCACCAACCAAGCCTTAAACAACGGTGAGGAATGGGTGGTAAGCAGCAGCCCTGCCCATGCTGTGTCCCCCATGGGCAGGGCAGGGCAGGGCAAGGCTCGGTGGTGGGGCAGAGGAATGTACCTCTCCAGGAGTTGTCCCCCTGCCCCCCAGACCTGGACTGGCTGCAGGGGGGCGACAGGTGCCTGCAGCAGGAGACTTCCCTGCAGCAAGCAATGATCAGTGCTGCACCAGAGGCAGCTGGGAAGAGCCCTAGCTTTGTGGCCCAGGCAGGTGCTTGGCTCCAGACAGGGCCCAAGACACCTTCAAAGGAGCTGCAGGGACCCCCATTCTCCCGCTCCCTAGGAGTGTCCCCCAGTCTGGGGAGGATGTGGTGCTGAAGCTTTACATGCTGCTCAAAGACTGGCAGGGATCATCCTGCCCCTCTCCTGTGGCCTCTAGCCAGTGCCTGACTCCAGCTGCTTCTTGAAGCAGGGGAGCATAGGCACTGCTCATCAGAGCCCTGGGCTTGGACCCTGCTCCTAGTGGAGGGGAAAGGGGGTACCAGGGCCTGGCTCCCTTCCAGAGCTGCCCACCCTCAGGGCTACTCCTGCCACAGCTCAATGGGTTTCCCATTTCCCCCCCGAAAGGGTGCAGGAGCCTGGAAGCAGAGCTCTGCCCTGTGGCAACCGCAGCGCTGGCCCCTCACCTGTGTCCCAGCTCCAAGTAGAGACCCATGTCCCCACCTCCACCCCCAACACCAACCTACTGTCCCACTAGCCTGGGAACAGCTTCTCCTTATCCCTGCCTTTTCCAGCCCCCTCTGCCTCCCAACAAAAAGCTCATGGACACAGACAACGCTGGTTCTCCATTCTTTATTTCTCCCAGACACCAACAGCATGTGCAACATATAAAAAAAAGGAGGGGGGGGTCCCCTGGGTGGACACGGCACATATGTGACAGGACAGAATCTGCACGGCCTCCCGCAGGGGGCAGGGGCTCCATAGCTCCGTCCCCAGCAGCTTCTTGGCTTCTGCCTGACTGCAATGTCCCCAGGCGAGGCTGAGGGCTAGCGCAGGCCACGGCTGAGGGCTATGCCTTGGTGGTGGCTGCCTGTGAGGCTCCCACGGCTGCGAGCTGCTGGATCTTCTGGCTCAAAACCTCTGCCACAACTGCAAGGGGGAAAGGTGCATGGTGAGCAGAGCTGGCATCAACTGTGGACAAGGCCCTGGTGCCAGACCTGGGCTGCCCATGCCTACCTTGCTTCATGGTGTGCTTCTCCTGCAGCGCCGGCTGGATCTTCTCCATCTGCTTCGTCAGGAAATCGATCTTCCGCTTGAAGAAATCCCGGGCATTGTCAGCCGACTGCAAAAGGGAAGAGGTTGCGAGATCCCCACTTCTAGGCATGTAACATGGCAAACACTGGGCCACCCAGGTAGCCAGGTGCTATCAGTGAACCCTGCATCTGTGCAGGCGGTTGGATTAGGAGACCCTGGAATCCCCCAGACCTGGATCCTACCAGGGACATGGCCAGTCACTTGTGAAGCAGCTGGACTTTGCACAGAGATGGGTTGGGGAGGGATTAAACAGAGTTTCCTGGGCAGGTATGACCCCCTCCCAGCCCAGAGCCCCTCTCACCTTTTCTACGTAGTAGCCAGTCCCCACGTCGATGAGGACGTGGTTGACATCTGAGAGCTTCCCCGGCACATACATCTGATGGGGTTAAGGAAAGCCCAGGTGGGGGGGGGGGGGGGGGGGCTGTATAAGAGCAGCACAGTTATACTGGGGGCTACCAGCTGAACTCTGGGGGCCAGGTGAGTTGTGTTACGGCCCTAAGGCCCTGCCCTGGCTCAGCCTGCTGTGCTGGGTGCCACACACCGAGTGAGAGCATAGCTGCCCCAGGAGCTCACTGCCTAACCACACTGGATGCGAGGAAGTGACCCGCTCTAACTGTCTCAGCCAGTGCCCCAGCCACCAGTGTGACCCCTGCTAATAAAGCCCCCTGGAGGGCTGAGCAGGCTGCTTCCTGGGGCCTGAAGGGTTAAGGGGTAGATCAGTACAGGCTGCACACGCCGGCTGGAGGATACCGAGCTGGTAAGTGGGACCAGCAGCTCTTTCCCTGTGGAGGCAAAGCAAATGTCAGTGCTTTTAATTACCAACCCCCCTTGCAGCACTGGGGGGGGCTGGCAACCAGCAGCAGGACACACGGGGCCCTGCGGGGCTGGGACACCTGCAGCTCTGCAGGGGAAGGACGTGGAGCAAGGGCCTGGAGCCGTGTAAGCAAAGCCCAAGGCCACGGGGAACCTGAGCGGAGACTGCCCTGCCCTGGGCTGTGAATCAGCGCAGCAGCGGCAGAGGCAGGGAAAGAACCCGGGAGTCCCGGCTGCCAGGCAGACGCCCTCCCCTGGGGATCTGGGTGCGAGGGAAGACGGCTCCAGGTGGCAGCAAGCCCAGGAAGGCGCGTGGGGCCAAACCGGGTGGGGCTGGGCCCAGTGCTGCTTTGCCCAGGGGCACCGGCATGACAGCGCCTCCTCCGGGGGGGCGGGGGAAGGCCGGGGGCACTCGCCTTCGTTGCTTTTGTTGAGCACGTTGAGACAGTCCTTGGCTTCCACGTACTTGTTCTGCACCACCTTGAGCTGAGCAATGGACGTGGACAGGAACTCCACCTCCTGCGGGGGCCGCACAGCCGGGAGATCAGCCCCCCGCGCACGGGCCGGCAGCCGAGGGGACAGCCCTCCCGGGACCCCGGGGCAGGGGAAAGACCCCGGGGGGGATGATAGGGGCAGGGGAGGGCCCAACACTGCCCACAGGGGGTTAATGGGGGGGAGGTCTGCATCAGTGCATGGAGGGGTCAGACTGGGGGGGGGAGGGACCCAACACTGCCCACAGGGGGTTAATGGGGGGGAGGTCTGCATCAGTGCATGGAGGGGTCAGACTGGGGGGGGGAGGGACCCAGCACTGTTCACAAGGGGTTAATGGGGGAGTCTGCATCAGTGCATGGAGGGGTCAGACTGGGGGGGGAGGGACCCAGCACTGTTCACAAGGGGTTAATGGGGGGGTCTGCATCAGTGCATGGAGGGGTCAGACGGGGGGGGGTCAGGGACCCAGCACTGCCCACAAGGGGTTAATGGGGGGAGGTAGGTCTGCATCAGTGCATGGGAGGATCAGACCCTGGAGGGGGGCGTAGGGACCCAGGCCTGTCCACAAGGCGTTAACGGGGGGGGGGGGCAGCAGAGCGGGGTGCTGAAGGGGTTAATGCCCCCCTCCCGGGGGCGGGGCCTGCCCGGGCCGACCTGGTCCAGCTGGCTCTTGACCACCTCGAGCTGCGGCAGCGACAGCTCCGCCATGTTCACCTGCGCCATCTTGGTGGAGGGGGGGGGGCACGGCGCCGCTCTGGCCCGCGGCCGCCGAGCTCGATGGTGTGCCCCGCCCCTCCCGTCGCGCTCCTCTCTATGGTTAGCCCTGGGAAGAGCGGCGGCGGCCGTGCTTCCTTCCGGCCGCTATTGGTATGCGAAGGGGTGGGACCTTTTTCTCAACTTCCGCCCTCCTTTTCCTCGCTTCGTGGGGGACTTATTTTCCAACTTCCGGCCGCCATTGCTGGGGGGGGGGCGGTGATGCTCCAGACGGGGACAGGGAAGTGCAAGGAAAGCCCGGGCGGGCCAGGCTTTAAGAGGAACATTTGCATATGCAAATGATGGGTTGCACGTGGGATATATTTGCCTATGCAAACGACGGGGTAGGCACGTGGGATATATTTACTTATGCAAATCAATGGGCGCACATGGATGTAGCTGCATATGCAAATGAGGGGATGCACATGAGGTATAGCTACGTATGCAAATTAAGGGGCGCGCGTGGGGCATAGATTTAGAGCCCATGAGGGTGGGAATGATTACTCACTTCCCTGGACCTCCTGGCAGCACTCCTACCAGTGCAGCCCAGGGCAACAAGGGCACTTTCAGCTTCACCCCCAGCTCCTTTTCTGCAGAGCTGCTGCCCACCCAGTCAGCCCCCCACCTGCACCGGTGCATGGGATTGCTCTGTTCTAAGTGCAGGACTTTGCACTTGTCCTTGTTGACCCTCATGAGATTGCTTTCGGCCCAATCCTCCAATCTTTTGAGGTCTCTCTGAATCCTGGCCCAACCCTCCAGCGTATCTACCTCTCCCTGCAGCCTGGTGTCATTTGCAAACTTGCTGAGGGCGCGCTCGGTGCCATCTTCCAGACTGCTGATGAGGATATTGAACAAAACTGGCCTCATGAGGACGGTCCACTTGACACCGGCTAGCGGCTAGCCGTTAAGCCACTGATTATTAACCTGAACCCAACAACTGGTACTGTGTCGAGTTCTGGGCACCCCACTTCAAGAGGGATGTGGACAACATTGAGAGGGTCCAGAGGAGGGCCACCCGCACGATCCGGGGACAGCAGGGCAGGCCCTACGAGGAGAGGCTACGGGACCTGAACCTGTTCAGCCTTCACAAGAGAAGGCTGAGGGGGGACCTGGTGCCCATCTATAAACTCACTAGGGGGGACCAGAAGGGTTTAGGGGAGACCATGTTTCCCCCAGCGCCCCCCAGAATAACAAGGAAAAACGGCCACAAGTTGTTGGAGAGTAGGTTTAGATTAGACATCTGTAAGAACTACTTCACGGTCAGGGCAGCTAGGATCGGGAACCAACTTCCAAGGGACGTGGTGCTGGCTCCTACCCTGGGGGTCTTTAAGAGGAGGCTTGATGCCTACCTGGCCGGGGTCATTTGAGCCCAGTTTTTTTCCTGCCAAGGCAGGAGGCCTAGGATCTGCAAGGTCCTTTCCTACCCGACTTCTATGATTCTATGAACTCCAGCCAGTTTTTTATCCCTCTTATAGTCCAATCATTCAACTCATACTTCATTAGCTTGGTAGCAAGAATGGTACAGGAAATGGCATCAAAAGCCTGCCTAAACAAACCTCAAAAGTCTTGCTAAAGGGGAAGAGTGCCCAGCTCTTCTGCTCACTAGACCCAAGACCGAGCAAACATCCATGGCCCCTGCTCCCCTCAGACCCTCCAACCCTGGAGATTTAGTCCCAAAGTGGAGAATAGGTATATGCAAATAGAAACAGTTCAGGTTTGATAGCAGGAAGCATTACTTTACAGTTAAGGCTGCCAGGCTCTGGAATCGGGCCCCAAGGGAGGTGGTGCTCTCCCCTACGTTGGGGATCTTCAGGAGGAGGTTGGATAGATTTCTGTCTGAGGTATTATGATCCCAGAACTCATTCCTGCCCAGGGCAGCGGGTCAGACTTGATGATGGGTTCAGGTCCCTTCCAACCCTAGAAACTATGAAACACATGCTAATCACAAGGCAAAAAATGAATGCCTGAGAGCAAGGGCTGAGGTCCCTGCACAACATTTTCACACCCCAGAGCCCTGCTGTGCTGGAAGAGGCAGAGGCATCAGCACCCTTCCTGCCAGTGCTAGGAAAGGAGAAGAACATTTCCTTAGGTCTGGTAACAGCCAGGTGCTCTAGTGCATCATCACCATGGCAGTGGGTTGTGCAGAGCTGGGCTGACTCTTTATCAAGTTTGACATCAGGGTGAAGTCTATATCTTTTGCCTTCACTGCTGCAGCCTCCCAGCATTCAGGCTATGGTTAAGGGAATGACACACCAGGGCCCTGGACAGAAGGAGCTATCCAAATCCCTGTACTGGTTGTAAAGAGACCTGGCATATCAACAAGCACTAGAGGGTACAAAGGGAATCAGGGAGCAATACAGCCTCAGCAGGTTGGATTTGCACGGCTCCGAAAGAAAGGACTTCGCCAGGTTTGAAGCAGGGCCGAGCTGCACCATACAGACTAGCTGCAGAAAAACTGATTCAGAGAGGCACAGTGACAGCTCACTGGCAGGTGACAAAACCCCAGATCACGCGAGCCCTGCTCCAACCAGTCAAGCTACGCTCGGTTATAAATAGGGTGCCCCTGGCTGCCCTCACCAATAGCATGAGCCCAGCCCTTGTGGAAGGGTTGGGGCTGGTATAACTGTCCTGGGAACACCCCCTTAGCTGGCATTACTGCTAAGCTTCGCACAGGTAGTTGAACTTAATGCAACCTCCCGAGGTCCCTCCCAACCCACATTTTCTACAATTCCAGGACACAGCCACTAGCAAAGACACTGAGGGGTGACAACTATTAGTGCTCTACCTCAGGCCTGGACCCAAATCCAGCGCAAGAGCAGCACCAGTGAACCAAGCATCCACACTTATACCCCATGAGCAGTGACTGCAGCATCCTAGAGCCATGCACTTCCCCCTCCCACCGCCCGCCCTCCAAAAGAAACGGCAAGCACACTTTAGGTTAGCATATCTGAACTTGCAGGTTGTGACCCAAAAGTGGGTCGCAAGAATATATGAAAGGGTCATGAACAAACTTTTTAAAGGAGAATCTATTTTTAAAGAAGAAAAAAGAAACCATGGGAAACTGCAGTTTTCCCCCTGCAGGCTGGCAGAGTTCCAGCCTGCAAGGGGCTGCTGCCACCCCTTCTCCCCACCCCCCGTTGGGAGGGGCTGAAGGTCATGAGCAAGGGGCACTAAACCAATGGGTCCTGCTATGAAGGAAGTTGAGAAGCACTGCTTTAGACCAATGCAGCTGCCTAGGCAGGAGGCCTGTTGACATTGGTACCCACAGCCAGGGCCCCAGCCTGCCCAGAAGAGATGGGCAGTGGCAGTGCCAAGTTCTTATTTAGGTGAAATTTCAGGGCAGAGAAGCCGGGCAGTGCCAGACAAGGAATAAGTGCCAACTGCCCTTGTGAACTGAGGCCTAGGAAATCCGTGCAGGCCGAGCAAGACTCTACAGCTTTATTTCAATGGTACAAAGTGCAACATACACCAGATTGTGACAGATGAAAACTGGGGTTTAATTAAAATAAGTTAAAATTTTAGGAATGCAGATTCCAGGGACAGGATCCCCACAAATCAGCCCTTGTGCAAAAGCTGCAGGGCTAAAGGTCCCCTCCCCAGGCTCCAGCTGGGACCTTCCCCTAGGGTCAGCTGAGGCCAAGATCAGCTGCAGAGTTCAAGGCACTTAAGCCACAAGGCAGGTCTGGCTTCAAGGCGGTTTTACAGGTAACTGCTTTGTGGAAGAACATGGGGCTGAGGCACTGAGCTGGGCACCCCCAGAGAGCCAATTGTGGCTCCTCAGTGCAGAGACACAGGGAGGCCGTAGGCCACAGGGGCAGCACCGATGAGGTACTTGAGGCGTGGGGCTTGGCGGGCCTGGATGACGTGGTCCAGGAGGGGGGCACCTGGCCCTGCCCGCAGCCAGCTCTGGAGCAGCGCCTCCGTGTAGCGGTCAATGTCGCGGTCGGTGACGTCCCAGAGGTTGCCCAGGACCAGGGGACTGTGGGGAGGGAAAAGCCAGGGGGTGAGCTCAGGGCAGGGGATGGAGCTCTGCAACTGGCTGACAGCCATGGAGTTTGAGCGCCTCGGATTTGGGTTTGCCCTGGTGGGGGCATGCACTGGGGCAGGGCCTTTACAAGGAGGGTGCTCGGTTCAGAGCCCTGTTAGCTAAGCAAGATGCAAGCAGATCTCATGCTTCAGGACCAGGCCTCTGCAGGGACCAGGAAGGAGACCCTCAGCTTCACCTGCAGCTGCCTCAGAAGGGGTTTGGCCCCCACTGCAGGGCCCAGCAGCCATAGGAGCCCCGCCACCCCCATGGCCCATACAGTGCTGGGCTTGAACTCACCACCCGGCCATGATGTACTTGAGGACGATGCCAGACCCTTCGAGGCTGCCACGTACAGCCAGGGCGACACTGCTGCATCCAAAGAGCAGGGTCACAGCCGCACAGTCCAGCTTCAGGATCGAGTGGCCATCCAGGAAGCGGGCACCTGCCCCATGCCCAGCATAGCTATGGCAGAACAATGGGGGTTGGTGGGGGAAAAGCTGATTTGTGATGGCACACAGCTCCAGCATCCCACCCTGTACCTCAGAGCAGCTCAAGAAAGCAACAGGCCCCTGGCCTGGCTGGTAACCAGCTCTGCCACTGTAGAGGGCTCTACCAGCAGCATAGATGTCATCATGGCAGACAGAAAGGCCAGGCCAAGGGAATGTCCCACAGTACTAAGACCTGGGGTCTGGGCTGCTTCCCTGCACCCTCCTTGGACTTGGGACAGGGCAGGAGTGCAGCAGCCTGGGCCACTTACATGTACAGATCATGCTCCATGAGCGCCGCCTGCATCTGCTCCCGGCTTGGAACAGTGCCCGTCACCCCTGACCAGCCAGCCTCACTACAAGAGATGACAGGGACTCAAAGCCAAGGTCATAGGGCACCCACTTAGTGTCCAGCTATGCTGGCAGGGACCAGGGGAGTGTACCATGCCCAGCTGGGTAGGTGGGTGGGCAACAGGTGTGCACCCACCTCTCAAACCATGCGCGGAAGCGCTCCTCTGTCCCGGGTAGGTTGCCGTGGGGGTTGAGGACATAGAAGGCTCTGCTGGGATCCACCCCACGGGTCAGCACTGAGCCCGTCTGGTCCTGATGTGGGGAAAAGATGGTCCTATTGGTTCCACCCTGGGGTGCCAAGTCCCTCAAAGCCGCTGATAAGGGGTGGGAATGAGGAGGCCCTCCCCATCTAGACAGGTGCTGAACAGGTTAGTCTCCAAAGGGAGGCCTGAGTGCTCAGCACAGCCAGCCTGGCTGGGTTCATCCCCACAGGGACCATTCCCAGCCCCCCACCCCCTGCCTGCCACACCCCTTGGCCCAGCTTGATTCCCCAGCTCTGCTCAAAGGGGCTTCTGGCCTTGCATGAAGATCAGATGAGCTGTTCTTGTGCAGCAGATGGCCCAGCTAGAGCCAAGCTCAGCACCTGGGTGCCATGTCTCAGCCCCCAGCACCTTTTTCCCCGCCCCACAAAACACACCTGGCTGCCAAGCGCATAGCTGAGTAGGAAATGCAGGGAGGGCAAGCGGGTGACGGGCAGGGCCTGCAGGCAGGGCATGTTCTCCCAGGGCAGCTTCTGCAGATGCTGTGGGAGAGAAGAGCCATCATTAGCCTCAGAACTGGAAGCTGCAGGTGGGCAAGGCCTGAGGGCTCAGGAAGCTACCACTTACCTTATCCAGCACGAGCAGCAGGGAGCTGCCAGCTTGCTTGCCACAGGCCCCCCACTCCTCCTCCACCGCTGCCTGTAGTAGGGCCTGGGCAGCAGCTGGCTTGGCTGGGCACAGCCCCAGTGCCAGGCGCTGCACATCAGGGGGGGTCAGGAGGTGGGCACCATTCAGTACTACCTGGGGGAAGAGAGGATGCCTGGTGAGCCAGCATCCCCTGTGCTGCAGCCAGTGGGGGGAGGTCCCCTGCCCTCCTTCTGCTCTTGGAGCCACACTCCCATGAAAGCCTGACAAGCCCCTCCCCACAACCACAGGCTCCACCCACTGCAGGGAGTCCTGCCTACTGCTCCAGTTGGGCCCAGGGCCTGGCTGTGTTGGGAGCTTCTCCAGCCTCACCTTGAGCAGAGCTGGGTCTGGGTCCTCCCAACCACACTCACGGAGGCGCTTGTGTAACTCCAATACTGCCTTGGTAGCAACTGGATCTGGGCCAGCTGGCAGCAGGGCCCCCTTCCAGCAGCCCAGCACCTGCTTCTCCAGGGTCTCTGTCAGGCTCTGAAAAAGGCAGGAGGAGGAGTGTGAAGTCACAAGCTCCAGCCCGGGGGGGGGGGGGGGCGCAGAGACCTTTGTGCCACCTACCTTCATCCTGCGGTCCAGCTCTGAGCGGCCCAGCCACCAGTCCCGCTTGTCCGTGCAGTTATTGAATTCCTTCTGCTGGGCCTGGATAGCGTCAAACTCCTCCAGCACCGAGCTCAGGGGCACCTGCAAGACAAGCCACCCGTGACCCCTGCCCTGCCTCCAGCCCACCAAGCTGCCCTGTCTGCCCCCACCCAGTTACCTTGCTGCCCGCAGTCGGTATCCGGATAGTCACAGGGGCGCCATCCCTCTCCAGCCGCGTCAACAGCAGTGTGTCCCCCACGGCACTGGGCTGGACGCTCCCCAGGGCCAGGATGCACACAGTCACACCTGGTAGACAAGGCAGAGGGGTTGCAGGTACCCAGTGAAGGGCCCCACAACTGTCATGCAGCACATGGGCTGCAAGAGTGGGTGTGGGAAGGGCCCTCCGTCCATTAAGCAGCGATATGTAGGCTCCCCATGCCCAGAGGACAGGGCTCAGACCCCCCCACCAGGCTCTGATCAACCAGGGCCTCTGGCCTGGCCAGTCCCACTCAACCCTGAGGCTGCCCAGAAGTTGTTGTTACTGCAGACATCTGCAAACCCCACCACACTAGAGGCTGGGTCTAGCTGGGAATAGCAGCCCCCCTTTCCTCCCTCATGGCTCTTTATAGTTTTATAGTTGGTAGGGTCGGAAGGGACCTGAGCAGATCATCATGTCCGGCCCCCTGCCATGGCAGGAAAGAGTACTGGGGTCAAGACGACCCCAGCAAGGTGTTCATCCAGCCTCTTCTCAAAGACCCCCAGGCCCTTACCACTGGGGATTTGCCACAGCTGCTCCCGGAAGGCCTCCATCTCTTGCTGTCCTAACCCAGCTGAGCTGAACTGGAAGAGGTGCTGGAGCTGGGCAAGGCGCTGCATCCGGGGATCAGCAGGCACCCCATGCACGCTGAGCTCCTCCAGCTGCTCTGCCACATCTCCTGACTTCTTGGCTTTGCTGCGAGGAGGGGCGACAGTGCCGGGAGGTATAGCTGCATTCAGGTCCCCCAGCAGCCACTGGGGTCACTAGAGGACCCAAAGGCTGCTCTGCCAGGCAGTTGGGTAGCTGGGAGGGTGGCTGGGGAGGATCTTACTGCATTCTCCTGTGAATACTGCTCAGCATCTGGTGGCGGGCACCGATGGCGACCGACTCCGAGACCAAGCAGGCAGTGGCAAGTGGGTCCCGGCTGCCCGTGCACAGTGCCAGGAGGCGGCAGAGCTGGCAGTACAGGGCACTTGGGGGACAGTGGCTGATGGAAGTGAGGGCAGCCATCAGAGATTCACACACCGAGTCCAGGGAAGGAAGTCCTACGGGCAGAGGGAGAGCCCAGGGGGCCTCCTTTAGAGGGAGAAGAGATTCGCCCAGGGCTTTGCCCGCCTGCTCTGGTCTCCAGGCAGACAAAGAGGGGCATGGTGACCAGGTGGGAGGTAGGAACACAGTTACTTGGGGGGGGGAAGAGACATGACAGGGGCATGGAAAAGCAAGGACCTGAGCAACACAAGTGTCTGATACAAGACTAACCCTGCTACAGGGCCACACAGTAAAAAAAAAAAAAAAAAAAAAAAAAAAAAAAAAAAAAAAAAAAAAAGAGATAGACCCAGCCCAGAACCAAGCCCTATCTGAACTGGACAGGAGTCTCTAGAGCCCCAAAAAGTAGGTCTCGTGGGGGTCCCTGGGTCTGTGCCCAGGGTGGGGTTTGATGGACCTACCCAGAAGGGATGCTGGGAGGGCAGGGGACAGGGATCCATCACTTACCTATGGCAGCTAACAGGGCAGAGGGAGGTTGCAAGCTGAGGACATCCCCGCTTCCTTTCCTGCCAGCAGCTGGGAAGGACTCCCATGGGCTGGCACTGGCATCTCTCCGCAGCACCTCGCGCTCACCTGGTGCCCAAGTCACACCCTTCTTTGTGCCTGCGGAGACAGGCTGCATGTATGCATCGTGGCCCTCCCCAGGATCCCAGGCTCTGACTTGCAGCAGGGGCTGCCCAAGTCCTGAATGAGAGGGAGTGCCTGTGCCCAACCCTGGTACTTCCTCCCTGGCCATAACTCCTCAAAGCCTCCCTGAGCTACAGCCCTAAAGGCAACACAGGCAGCTCTACAGCACAGGGTTTGGACCAACACCCCCAGAGCCCCCTTTTGGGAGCCCAGCTGGAGCCTTGTCCACAGCAGCACAGCCTCCACTGATGGAAGCCACCCTGTCCCCACACCCTCTGCTCTCCCTCAGCCTACCTGGAGCTGGGCCCTCTTCATCCGAGCCCCGCAGCACCTCAAAGCTGAGCTCCAGCTCCTCTTCCGGTGTTTCCTCCTCTGTGACGGCTCTCAGGAGCTCCTGGTCTTCCTCCTGCTCCCTGCTGGGGGCTCTCAGCGCAGTTCTGCCCCTCAGAGCCTTTTTCATGCCTGTTCCGCCTCGCTGCGGTCTGGCCGTGTTTCCCTGGGAGACATTATCTGAGGAGCTGGCCTGGGATCCCTTCCTCTCTGCCGTGGCCTTCTTGCTGCTGCCAGAGGGCTGTGTCACCTTGTTGCTGGCCACTGAACGCACCCTCCTGGGTGCCGGCCCTTTGTCCTCTCGTTCCAGAGCTGCTGGAGGATCATCCAGGTCACTGTCATCACTGAAGGTTACCTGGGAAGAGGATGCAACAGCAGTCAACTGCAGGGACCTGGTTTCTTGTTTCCCCAGACAGGGAGGAGGGGGGACAGAGGCCATCCTAGCACCTCCAACTGGCTAGAGCTGCAATGCTGGTGGGGAGACAGACCCAGCCCTGTGTCAGCACTGCAGGGCAGGAGATGTCCCCTGTAGGCAGGCACCAGGATGGCTGCACTCTTCACCCCTGACCCCTATGCTACCATGTGTGGGCATCTGCTCATATCCAGCTCTGCCCGTGGCCAGTGCTAACACATGGTTGCAGTCCCACTTTCCCCACTGGAAGCCAGACAGCACCTGGAGCCTGGACCAGGGGAGCTTGGGGCAGGAGGACTGACCAACCCCTAGGTCATCTCTCCCAGGAGCAGCCTAAGAGCCAGCTGTGCTAGGCCTGGCCAGCAGGAGGTACCTTCGGTACCATCAGTAGCAAGCATGGCACCCACCCACTCACCTTCAAGCGTGACTTGACTCTCCTGGAGGCCTTAGGAGCCTTGGCCAGTTGGGCCTTGACCCCTGTGGGGGAGGCCTCATTAAACACAGCGAAAGGAGCCTGGGGTTGGGGGGCTCGCTTGGGGCCCTGTGAGCGGGCCATGGGGGGTGGGCAGGACTTCTGGATCGGGGTGGCTGGCTCCAGCACAGGTTTGAGCACAATGCGAGGTACATCAGTGTCTGAGTCCCCCAGGGTGAAGACATCCAAGTCTATCGGGGGTAGGGCCTTGGCTCCAAGGCCCTGCTTTGCTCTGGGTTTCATGCCAGCAATAGCCGCTGGCTGCTTCTTACTCCTGCTCTTGGGGGGCTGGGGCTCCTTGGCCTTGGGGGCTTTGGCTGCTGCAGTTCCCTTGGTCCCAGCAGGTGGTGCTGAGGGCTTCCAGGCCCAGGTGCTGGAGAAGACGTTGGCTGTGCAGCCATCATGTGCAGAGGCCAGGGTGTAGATGGTGGCCACAGCTTTTGTGAGCAGCAGGCTTGCAGCATGGCACTCAAGGCCAGGTAGGTGTGGCGGCCGGGAGGACAGGAAAGCCAAGCCAGCCTCCACCAGCTCCCACAGCTGCTTCTGCGGCTGGTGGCCCCTCAGGTTGTGAGCAGCCAAAGCAGCATAGACACGGCCCATCACGTCATCCAGGAGCCCCGAGGTGGGCTGGGCCCCCAGCACAGTTTTTTTGCCCCAGGACACAGCCCGTACGACACCAGAGAAGCGCGTGGTCGCTGGGGCGCAGCGCTCTAGTGCAGCCTGCAGCAGGCCAAGGCCTTCTGCCTCGTTCCCCAGTGCCAGCTCGCCGTGGGCGAAGGCGACAAACCAGCGGAGGCCAACAACCACGAGGGCCACATCAGAGCAGAGGGGGCAGGCGCAGGCAAGTGAATGGGTCAGGAAGCGCAGGCGCTGTTTCCGCTTGGGCTTCAGTTCTGGGGACGTGGTGAGGGTAGCTTGCTTCTCCTCTGCTCCCACCGTGGCCACAAACTCCAAGTCGGGCCCCTTCAGGAAGGCTTCGTCCTCTGCTGCAGACTCTGTGCTAGGGCTGCGGTGCTGCCTGCTCCGGCATCTCCCTTTTGTCAGCTGGATCTTAACCTTGTCTTTGTGCTTCTCCTCCGTCTCAAACGCTGGAGGGAGGGGGAGAAGGGGATAGAGGCAGGTTAGTCCAGGGCCTCCTGCCTGCCACAAGAAGCACCTCAGGCCAGACCCTGCTTCCTGGCTGTGCTGGAAATTAGGCTGGCCGTCCTGGGGCACATGTTCACGGGAGGGGTGGTTTCTGGGGCACACCTGGGGAGGACTTAGACCCCTGACCCTGAAGCAGGATGGCAAGGGCTCCCCCGCCCGGTTTAACCCTGCCTGCCAAGGGGCAGCCAGTGATTCCAGGAGGAAATCACTCAGTGATGGCAAGTCATGCCTTCCTCTTAGACGCACTTCCCAGCGCCATGGCCCTGGGAAGCCCACAATGTTTTACTCAGCAGAGCTCTAGTAAAAAGGAGCCCCGACAGCAGTAGAAGACAAGAGCCCTGAGACAGGAGGGCCAAGAGACGGGGCTGGTCGTTACCGGTGCAACGAATCCTCTGCTCGAAGGGCAGGAGAAGGGAGACATGCAGTAGGGGCTCACCTGTGCCAGATTCCAGCAGGAACAGGGCCTGTTGCAGGTCCGACTGGCAGAGCTCCACATCGCTGCGCTGCAGCTCCAGTTCACTCTTCTGGACCAGGAAGCCAGCGCACCTAGGAACGCACATGGATGTCCTGGGATCCAGGCAGCAAGACAGCAGCTGGCATAGAGCCGCAAAGCCCCAGCCTCTTCCCCGAGAAGCATGAGATGCAGACAGCGAAGAAGTCTGGGCAGCCAGCGCCAGCTCTACTCTCCTCCCTCCCAAGCCAGCTAGAAAAGGACCAAGGTCTGGCCAACATGGCTGGAGGCCTCCTCTGCCAGTAGCTACTTGTTTGAGCCTCCCCTCCCACCAGTGTTGCATCCAACCCAGCATGCGAGCTTCCCCCCAGGGAAGTGGCTGTAGGGAAGGCCTGGAAGGCAAGCTGAACCCTCCCAGAGCCAGGAGGTGCCCAGGCAGTAGCAACCTATGCTAAGTGCACAGCAGCATGGGCAGGAGCCCCTGGACAGAGGACACCCAGCATTGGCAGAAGGGGGAAGACACCAAGGGACCCAAGGGTACTATGTATGCAGGGCCAGCTTTCAAACACCTGGGGTGCCTAGAACACAAGGCCACGGCTGAGCTGCCAGTCATGCGTGCACAAAAGCATGAGGTGGTTGGGCATTCTCCCAACTTGGGAGACAAAGCAGCTGCCTCCCCCGCAACACCCAACCCCTAACAGCAGGATCCTCACCACCGGAGGGCCTGGAGTTTCATGGAGAGCTTGAGAGCTTCCACACAGAAGGCCTTGGCCTCGCACACCATCTCCACCGTGCCCAGGAGGGCGATCAGCTTCTCCGAGCAGGCCAGCATGTCTGCCAGCACCTGCCACTTCTGCAGAAGGTTCTCCCCTGTGAGGGAGGGAGAAGCAGGTGAATGTCACCCCACGAAAAGCCAAGAAGCCTGCAGGGGTGACCCCAGGAGTGGATCCTTGACTGCCCCAGGCATCAATGCCTGCTCCCTAGAGCTCCTGGCTCGGTAGAGGGGACTGCAGTTAGACTGCAGCCCTACAGGGCAGCTGTTTTCGTCATCTGTTGTCACTCCTGGTCACCAGCAAGCAGATCCTCCAGGGCTGGAATGGCCTGCTCCAATCCCTCACCTCAGCCTTTGACTTCAGTGCTCTGTAGACTTTTGATCACAGGAACAGGACTGTTCTACGGGGAGCTGAAGGACCTGAACCTGTTCAGCCTCAGCAAGAGGAGGCTGAGGGGGAACCTGGTGGCTGCCTACAAGCTCATCAGGGGAGATCAACAGCAAGTAAGCAGAGCCCTTTTCTCCCCAGCACTACCTGGGGTGACGAGGAACAATGGTAACAAGCTGATGGAGAATAGGTTTAGGTTAGAGATCAGAAGGCAATATTTTACAGTTAGGGTGGCCAAAATCTGGAACCAACTTCCCAGGGAAGTGGTCCTTGCCCCTATCTTGGGCAAATTCAAGTGGAGGTTGGATGATCACCTGTCTGGGGTCTTGTGAACCCAGCATTCATTCCTGCCTGTGGCAGGGGGTCAGGCTAGATGATCTGTTCAGGTCCCTCCTGACCTTAGCTACTATGAAACTATGAGCTGGGAGACCCTCTTCATTGCATGGAGAATACCAGCCCTCTTGGACTCCAAAGCCCACCCAGAGTTATTAGATGCCATTACCACACTCCAGACCTGAAGCCAGACCCACCCTCCCCCCACCATGCTCTCTGCCCATGGGGTCTGACCCTAGGATGCACCAGGAGCAGCGGGATGACCAGAGACCCGATGAGGAAGGCACAGGGCACTAAAGGGCTGTGAAGCACTGTGCGCCTGGCTCACCATAATCCACAAATGAGGCATCTGCACCCGCCTTGGGAGAGGACAGCACATCACTGCCCAGCAGGAGGAGAATGATACTTCGCAAGAGTTTGTGGGCATCAGCAAGAGCCGTCTCGGGGGTCTTCCACCCTGAGGGGGGAAGTGAGTGTCAGACAGCAGCAAGCACCTGTGGATCTCATGACATGGGCAGGACATCCAATGAGAGAGGTGCCCTGTAGAACAGCCCCAGGACCCAGACAACAGCCCAGCAGTGTAGTTATGGAGGTTTGTGTTGGCCTCATCTGCAAATCACCAGTCCTTTAGGGTCTATGTTCTCCAAGCCTTGGGGAACACCGAGGCATTGCCACAAGTCCAACCCATTGTGGGCAGCTGGTTGTAGCTGCCAGGCTGGGATAAAGCCGGAGAGAGGTGGCTGCAACTGCTCCGGCCCAAGCCACAGTCCATGCCTACAGCCCTTCCCAGAGTCCAGGCTGTAGCCAGGCTTGCCTTGCCCTGCACTTGCCTTCAGCCCAGATCTGTTGTCGGAGCTCTGCCGAGAGGCTGGTGGAAGGGAGGCCCAGGTAGACTGCCACCAGCTGGAGGATGTGGGCTCGGAGCAGATACCAGACCTTGGCAATCCTCTGCAGGGTGGGGCTCTGGAGCACCTTGAGCAACAGAGCAAGGCCCTCTTCGATCTGGAGAACAAGGAGAGAAGGACTGAGGCTTGCTGTGGGGGGCAGGGGGGTAAGTAAAGTACCTCCTAGGGCAGGTGAAAAAGGTCAAGAGTGAGGTTAGGGAAGAGGCTGTCTTTTGCCTGGTCTCATATGAGGGAGAAGACTTCCTTTACAGAAGAGTTTGCTGCTCCAGGCAAGACCTGGTGACCAGGCTGCAGAATTTGAGAGTCGGGGACACCATGGTAATATCTGGAGTCCACTCCAGTGCTTCTGCATTCCCCTCCCAGGAACCCCATTTCCCCCAGCAGGAAGCATCATGGCCCCCAACAGAGAGCACAAGCCATCACGCAAGGGTTCCAGCTAAAACACAGATAGAGTGCTTTCATGTCAGCCCCTGGCTGGCCCCTCGCTCTGCAGAGTTACCTTGTGCTCCATGCAGCAGAGCTGGCTGCGCAGCACGGCACATGTCTGCTTCAGCAGCAGGCTGGACTCGCTGCTGCTGTCAGCGTTTTCCAAGCAGGACTCCGCTTCTTCTAGGAAGAGCTGGAAAAGCCAAAAATTTGGAGCATCACACATATGCGCACACCCCCTTCCAGAGGCTGCCATAGGGCAGTGATCAATGTAGCTTGGCCTGGTTGTACTAGAACCTCAGGGCCCTGTCCCTATTCCTTCAGGTAGGATTGACATGATGGTCCAGGAGATGGAGGTCCACTGCATGTATGGTAACAACCCTACTTAACAAGCTTTTTCCATCTTCTCTTTAGCTTAGTTGTGTCTGCTTCCCTCAGAAGCCTGAGGAAGGATACTGTGACACCTAGAAGTCTGCCCACATCTGGATCAACTGTACAGTTGGGTGCAATAAAAAAAAAAGCCACCACCCACAAGACTTCTTGCCTCCCCCTTTAGGGAATGCTGCTCTTGTCCTATAGCCGCGCCATTGCCAGCCTAGTTCTTGCCTTGGCATCACTGGGACACTCGAGGTGGAAGAGGAGCTTGGTCACTTGGCACAAAGCACTGGCGGTGCCCAGCTGGTCCTCGAGGGCTCTGCAGAGGGTCCGGAGCAGCAGATAACACTCCACAGCTTGCAGGGGCTGCGAGACATCAGGGAGCACACACGTTATCAAGGCCCACCCCCGCACTTCAGAGGCAGCACACCCCAGTCCCTGCCCCCACCCCTAAATACCAGCCAACTGGTCTGTGGGAATGCAGTTGTTCCAGGCCCCAGTCTATAGAGGGAAGGGACATAGCAGTCAGGATCTATTCACAGCTCAGGACCTGGGGGCTGGGACCTGTCCTGCCTTGGCTAGAGCAGTGCACAAGTGAGACAGGCTGGTCTGGGTCTTTTGAGACATAGCCCAGAGGCAAAGAGCTGGTTGTTTTGAAGAGGCACCCGAGAGCCAGGGCTGGTGAGAAGCCCTGGTGCACACGGACCCAGTTTGCAGGCATATCTGACATGCTCATAGCCCCCTCCAGGCCAACCCCCCCTCCCCCTGTACCTTAGCCATCATCCTGTAGAGAGCAGCTGCAAGGTGCAGGGAGGCTGTGGTTTGCTCCACGCTGCGCACTTGAGGGATGCCTTTCTTGGCCAGGAGCTTCTTCCAGAGGGCAAGGGCATCGTCCAGGCTCTTTGACTGGGCTAGAGATAGCAAGCAGCAGTCACTCAGCAGCTACTGCCTAATGCCTCTGCCAGGGAGGGAGCAGATGGCAGCTAAACCCAGCCCAGGGGACTCTTCGGGGCAGGCAGAGGGAGCAGTTCATCGGCCCCCTGAAGCCATGAACAGGTGGGTATGGGGAGGGGTGGGTCCAGGCAAAGCCCAGTGAGTCGAGTGAGGCCAGGCTGAGGTCCCCCAGCCACTCATGACCCTCAGATCCTCCTCACTGGGGAGGGCAGAATGGACAGCCCTGCCCCATGGGGTGGTGGTAGAGCAGCACATGCCCCCAGTGACCCAGTCAAGAACATCCCTTACTGGCCACAAAGCCAGCAACTCTGCCCATGCAGAGTTCCTGCAGTGGCCCAACAGCCCTTCCCTGAGGGGCCTCACCAGCCTCGGCCGCCAGGTTGAAGGCGATGCTGTTGTACAGGAACTTGTCGTCCTGGAGCTTGTCTTCATAGTTGAGGTCATTGGGTTCAAAGTCCTCCAGGTTCTTTTGGCCCTGGGTCCAGGCTCTCTGCTCCTTCTCAATGCTCTGCAGGCATGTTTAGAAGCCACAGCTGTTACAGCATGTTGATGGAGCAGAGCCAAGACAGACTCCTGCCAACAGCTGTCTGCTCCTTGAGCCAAGAAGGGGCTGAAATGAGCCCCCGAGAAGGGCACCCCAAGGCACTGCAAAGACAGGGCAGACCTGCACATCCTGGGCACATCCCCTGGTGTGCAAAGGGGAGCAGCCACCACAGCGCCACCTGTCCCTTACCTGCTGCATCTTGGACTCCAGGCTGCAGATGTATAGCCAGAGCAAGGCTTGGGCTCGGTCATCCAGCAGCTGGTCCTGGCTCTCTGGGCTCTCAGGCACGGAGTCTAGCAGATGCAGGGCCTCTCGAATGGCATCCAGGGCAGAGCTACGGGGAGAGGGACCGGCTGCCATGATGCACCCTGGGATCTCAGACCATTCCACATGAGGTGGTGGAAGAACTGGCTTGCTTAACCCTTCCCAGCCACAGGGCAGCAAGGAGAGGCAGATGCGGGAACGCATCTCCCATACTCCAACCCCTTCTGGCTACCAACATTGCCCACGCTGAGCCCAGAGGGGCTGTTCAGGCCCCGTGGCAATGGTGTAGTCCTGCAAAATTCACATGAGAGGATGAACATTTGCAAGGCTGAAACTAGAGACCAAACTGGAGCCCAAGGCACAGCTTGTCCTGGGGCAGCTCTCCCAGTGGAGGAAGCCAGTGGGATGGTTTCACCTGCCCTGCAGAACCCCCTGGGTGCTCTGGTTGGCATGACATGACCTGGCTGGTTACACACCGGAGGCTGCAGTATCCCATCTTTCTCCCCTAGTGCCCAGCAGCACTCACCACTCAGTCTTCTCTGTGTAGTCGTGGTAGCACAGCACCTGGGCCAGCTCTAGCAGGACCCCTGCACGCTCCTGCACCTGCCCACTCTCCTCTGGGTATAGCTCCAGCAGGTCACAGATGACATTGAAGCGCTCATGCCCTGTGTCGGCCCGCACCATCTTGTAGGCCCGCAGCTCCTCGGAGAGCAGGGCCACCAGAGACTCCGGGGCCAAGCTGTGCTCCTCCAAGGCATCCTTCAGAGTCCTGTGACGAGGCAGATGTGGCAGTGGGACAGGGGCTATGGCCCACGTGCCACATTGTACCCAGCAGCTTTTGCAGCAAGTTACCCCCCCCCCCCCCCCCCCCCCGAGGCATTTCCAGTGCTGAACCTCGGGCAGACAGCCGGGTCCATGCTGTGTGCAAGGGCAGGCAAGTCGAAAGGTGCTGGAAGAAGCATCCCCATTTCACAGACAGACAGGGAGACCGACACAAAGGACACCGGCCACACAACAAGAAGTCATGTGGCAGAACCAGAGAGAACCCAGGAAGCCCAAGCCCAAAGCAGAGCTCTCCATGGGATTAGGTCTTTCAGTCCAACTTGCATCACAACCCCAGACACCCTCCCTGCTCCATCTTCTCCTGCAGCAGCTTCCCACCATGGACACCGATGTTTTAAATAGGCCAAAGCTGATTCTCCGAGCGTTCCCACAAGCCAGGTTTTGTCCTGCCTACCCCCCACCAAGCAGCATCATCTCCACCTTGCTCCCACCTGCCTCCTTACTTCAGTCTCAGGTCTTCGTCCCCCTTCTTGCTTGCATCCATCTTGACTCGGACCCAGAGAGACACTGGCTCTACCATTTGCTCTGTGACCCGGCCACGCAGTGCCCCCAGCCACAGTGCCACCACCTCGAGGCCCTTCTCGAACTGGCCCAGCTTCCGGTAGCTCTCCACCTGCAGCTTGAAGCACTTATCAGACTATGGAGAAGTGGAGAAAACACAGGAGCTGGCACCAAGGAGAATCACTTTGGCTCAGTGCCTGTAGAAGGAACTGGTCTGTGTCTGGAGTTTCCCCACCCCCCCAGAGCTGGGCTTTAGGTAGCAGCCACTGCCCTGATGGAAAAACATCAAGGACTTCATGTCTGGTCCAGAAGAGAGCAGAGTGCCTCACCTCCACCACACCCAGGGCCCGAGCCAGGAACTTCAGGCTGCATTCTCTTGGGCCAAGCCTAAGCTTCTGACCTGCTTGCCCCACTTCCTACCCCCCAAGCTTTCCCACTCACCCTCTCCGTGGGCATCTCTGGATAGGGGCAGGGCTCCATCGCCAGCCTCTGGCAAAAGAGCTCAACAACAGAGCAGGCCTCTGCATACAGCTTCTGGCTGTAGAAGCCATAGGCCAACTTGAACACACATGATGCTGCCATAGAGAAGAACAGGGTTGTCAGCAGCTGCCTTGCATGGTCACCCCTCCCTTATCCCATCCCTGGTGGGGGCCAGGCCTTCACCATCTTAGTTCTACTTGGCTCAGCAATAGAGAACCCATTTGCCCCACCTCTGTGCAGAAGAGACACAGAAGCAGCAGATGGGATCTACAGCTTGGAAGAGCTGGTGCCAGCTACGATGGAGACACTATGAGGGATACACCTTGAAGTGTGTTGATAAGGGGAGCCCGGAAAGGCTTGCTGGGGGTTGAATGACACTGGCATGGGATTGAATGGCTACTGGCACTGGGTGGAGGGGAGCACTGGCTGCAGGTATGGCCAGTGCCAATAGCCTCTTCACATGCGGGAGAGGAGTCCAGGCAGGCAAGCTTCCTCCTACACCCCTGGGCTGGAGACACCTGTAGGGGTGCAAGGCCCAGAAGAGAGCAGGCAGACACAGAGTAAAGGTTTTTTGGCCCCACCAAAATCTCTGGTTGACTTTGCACCGTTCCATGGTGGCACCCTGCTGCAGGGAGGAGCTGCCACCTCTAGAGCTGGAGGCAGAAAAGGGCATTCCCCTCACTTAAGGGCCACAGTCCCACCCCTCTTCCCCAAGGCCCCTCTCAAAAATCCCCTTGTCCTCTGGCCTGCAAGAGGCAAGGCATAGATGCTGCTTGCTCCTATGGAGAGCAATACTAGTCCCATCCCACCCAGGGGCATTTGTGAGGATCTCATCTTGCCGTCTGCTCTCTGGACCCTGTTACTGGCTAGAAAACAAGAATGGGAAGAGCTGGAGGGACTATGAGAGGTCAGGCAGCATGTAGTTGGATGTGAGAAAAGCCACACAAATGAGACCAGCAATGGCAGGACTGACCCGTCACATCGAGGTACTCTGCCTGCTCCGGCTCAGGGAGCCCCTCGAACAGCTGTAGCATCCGGGTGATGACGTCTCGGCATGGCCCCGCCAGCTTCTCCAGGCCAGCTGCCTGCGGGAGGCACAATGAATAAAATGAGCAGACAGAGTGGAGGCAAACGGGGTTACAGTGACCCTCAAGCCCCCAGCCCACTGTGGAGCACATAGCTCCATTCCCAGGACTACATGGCTGATCCAGAAACAGGACCTGATCTGCCTGGTACCCAAGCTGGCTCCCTGGGTCTGGGTGTGAACCCAGGAGCAGTGTATGCCCAAGCTGGCTGACAAGCACCATGACCCATC
Organism: Alligator mississippiensis; assembly: GCF_030867095.1. Taxonomy (NCBI): domain Eukaryota; kingdom Metazoa; phylum Chordata; order Crocodylia; family Alligatoridae; genus Alligator; species Alligator mississippiensis. Next base: position 9,202,874 of record NC_081838.1, read on the forward strand.
CAGCCAGAATCCTGGGTGTTCAGGGCTGCCCAGGATTCCCATAGCTCTGGATTAGCAACGGAGATGACTGGTTCCCAGGAGAGCTCCCTCTCCCACCAGTACCTGGGAGCCCTGAAAGGCATCGTATGCCAGGCCGGCATAGAGCTGGAGGCAGTGGGACTGCAGTTGTTTCACCGTCTGCTGCTGCTTCGGGCTGTCAGGAGGCATCTGCCGAGGGAAAAAGGAACATGCCAAGTACTGTCACAGCCAAGGCCAGACTAGGGGCTGGCAGCTACAGAAGCCATGCCAAAGGGGCGTCCTGTCTGATCTACAGCACAGGGGTGATAGGTGGGTTACAGGGACCCCCTCCCCCCCTCCCCAACTTGTGCTGCCTTCTTTTTCACCCCTGCCCTTATCAGCAGAACCCTGGATCCAGCAGAGATGCCTCCACTCCCCCTGCCACAGGTAATGCCCCTGCGATCAGCAGCACGTTCCCTCGTGCAGTGCCTACATGCTGCTGTGCCAGCCCAGCAGGGGGCAAGGCCCAGCTGGATGCCAGGAGATGCTCTTGTACCCCAAAACCTCAGTCATTCCCAGACACTGCCCCCAGCCCAGCCAGCAGAGTCCTGTTGCCTTGGGCCAGGCTCTACCCTAGAGGCTGCACTCACACTCTCCAGCAACCGCCGCAGGAGCTGAAAATAGCCCTTCACGAAGGCTGAGGCACCCAGGGCATCTTCCAGCCCAAAGGGCCTATGCTCGCTCCTCCTCACGTATCCACTGAGGGAGGAGACCATGAACTGGCAACTTTCCACCAGTGCCCGGAGCAAGGGGTCCTGGGCTTCAGAGGCAGTATCCAGAGCCATAGCAGCCTGGGACAGAAGGGGCCCTGTCTGGCCCTGACCCACTGCCAGCACCCGGCTCAGCTCTATTCCAATACGCAGCAGGTCCAGTGCAGCAACAAATCCCTCCTTGGCACCCCTGGATACACTCAGGTGGACCCGAGCTTGCTTCAGGGCATCCTCGGCTTCTTGGAAGCAGCTGCCCCTGCAGAGGCGACGGCAGCGCTCCAACGTGAGCTCCAACAGGCACAGGGAGGACTGGAGGGGCCAGGGCTCCATCCCACCCCTGGCCTCCAGCAGGACTGCGAGCGGGTGGCAAGCAAGCTGTTCGCTGAGGTAGCGGGCATCCTCTGGGCTCAGCGGGGTCCTCTGAGCCTCAAACATTAGAGCGGCCACCGCAGCCTGGCGCACCGTCTGGGAGGTGAAGAAGGGCGGCTCCTGGGGCAGCAAGGGGGACTCGGCCTCTTCCAAGAGTGCCAGGAAGCACGTGGCCTGCAGGCGCCCTGAGAGCACCACCCTGGCATCCCCAAGACCCTGGTCAGACTTGGCAAGGGCGTCTGCCCCCTTCCACAGCACACTAAAGCTGCTCTTGGCAATGGCCTCAAAATCTTCATTGGGTACTGCCAGACGCTGGCACTGCCCAAGCTGGGTGCGAAGGATCCCTGCGAACCTCAGGCAGGCGCTGTAGGTGCCCGAGGCAGCCACGCTCTTCAGCAGGTGGTAGAGGATCTTCTCAAGGTAGAGGGGAGTGCGCGGGGGGCAAGCCACGATGTAGCCCTGGCACGCCAGCTCCGCTAAGTCCAGGAGGCTTTGGAAGTGCGCCACGCAGCCCTGCGAGAGCCCCAGCCAGTGGATGCAAGCGCGCAGGACCTTGTCGCACACAACGCCCTGCCAGGAGGGCTGGCTCGAGCTGGCTAGGTCTTCTGGGGCACAGGCCAGGCATTCCTGGAAGGAAGCGAGATCGTTAGAGCAAGGACACGCCTCTCCACCCCCACGTGTCGGAGGCTCCAGAGCCCCTTCCTGGGGTAACACTTGTGCAGCTCCCGCTGCCGTAGGGTCACCCAAGACGTGCAAGGGAAGAGCTAGGGGAGCCCCTCGCTCTCCCCACAGCCCTCGACTGCAGAACAGCCCTGGTTCCCGGTGCCCACACAGGGGGCAAGATGGCAGGAGGGCTGGGTAGACCCGCGACCTGCAGAAGGGACGTCAGGGGCAGCCTCACCTTCAGCTCCGCCAGCAGCGCCTCGGCCTCCTCCCGGCTGCCGGCCTGCGCCATGAAGTCTGCTCCTTTCAGGCGCTTCATGCTGCCCGCGGCCTGGGGCAAACCGGAGTCAGGGATGCAGCCGCGGTCGGTCCCTCCTCCCAGGACTCGCCGCAGGAGCAGGGCCCCTGGGGACGCTGCCCACGGCCCCTAAACCCCCACCCCCCATTGCCCCCCACACTCCCCCAGCCCCCTGCCCTTTGACCCCGGCCCCCACAAGCCCCCAGGCGCTCTGACCCCTGACCTCCAGGCCCATACTCCCCGACCCCCTAATCACAGCCCCCCTGAACCCGGACGCCCAGGCCCCGCAACACCTCGGGCCCATTGACATTGGCCCCTAACCCCTCAGGCCCATGCCCTTTGACCCTAGGCCCGCGCCCCCTGCCCCACACTCACCGCTGCTCAAACACGCCGCTAGCCGCAGCCCGGCCCCGCGCCCCGTTCAAATCCGGGCCGCATCCAATCAGCGCGCGCCTCCTCCGCCCCGCCCCTCCCGCCGCCGCGCTGCATGCCGGGCGCTGTAGTCCTGCCGCCACAGCCGCGGGGAGAACTGCGCACGCGCAGCTCCGCCCGGGCCCAGCAGGCGTTGTTTTCGGGCGGCGCGAGAGGCAGCGATGGGGTGGGAGAGCGCGTGCAAACCCGCGTGTGCCCCCAGCCCCCGTGTGTGCAAATCATGTGTGCAGTGCTCGGTGTGCCCCCAGCCCCCATGTGTGCAATGCTAGGTGTGCCCCCAGCCCCCATGTGTGCAATGCCTGGCATGCCCCTTTTCCCCCCGCATGTGGAAAGCGCTGTGTGCCTCAGCCCCCTGCGTGTGCAAGCCTGTGCGCAAAGCAGGGCATGTGTTGTGCAAACTGGGCCATGCTCAAGGCACCTGCGTGTCTAAGCCTGAGTGTGCAAAGCTCGGTTTGCACTGAGCCATCCCCAACATGCCTGCCCCCCCCCCCCAGCATAACAATAGGCGTGTGTGCATGCGTGCATGCCTGTGCAACACACGCGAAACCCTCTCAGGGCTCCAAGCAAACTAAACCGTGCCCAGCTGGGTGCGTGTGCAAGCCGTGTGGCACAGACCATGTAGGGGAGCAACCTGGGTGGGCCCCAGGGGCCCTTCTGCTCACTCCCTCTTTGCTCTTGTCCAGGTGGTTTCAAGGGCCCAGCTCTCGGCTGCGGGGGCTGTTTTGTCTGCTCCTTGGCCCCCCTTGCTCGCCCTCAGTCTGGCTTCATCGGGGCAAAACCGTAGGAACAGGATGCCTGACACCAAGGGAAAAGATGGGAATGGGGAAAAAACCTCACCGGGCATTTGGGCATTTCCAGGCTGGTTTTGTTCACCCCCGTCAAGTCCGTGCCTGTGCTCGAGGCCTTTGGCACCAGGACAGGCAAAATGTCTGTCCTGGTGAACCCGGCCCTGGCTGCCGGCACGATTCAATCGCAGCACTTGATCCCCCTCCACTAAGCACCTGCTCTCAGCTTCACTTTATCAAGGGGAACCTCTTTTTATTGCAAAGATTTCCAACTCACTGCAGGCAGAAAATCTAGGAACCAGGATCCCAGCCTGACCCTGCGAGAGGGCACACACCCTAGGTTAGTTTTCAGTTGATCCTCTGCTTTTCGGCATGCACCCGATGACTTGTTGAAGGCTCGGGGCTCGGCGTCGCCTGGAATCTGGGACTGCTCGAGTCTTTATTAAAACTTCACAAGCTCCTGAGTTAATATGCATCTCCTGAAGCTGGTCGCCATGTGCTTGTGCAAAGATTCAAGGAGACGCATATTGACTTCTGAAGAACGACATGTGGCTCTGGAGCTGCAGGCTGGCCACCCCTGTGCTAGCAGCATGGCTGAGGGGCTTGTTAGTGCACAGCTGTCAGATCCCAGTGCTGTGTGGCTTCACAGCTGCATCCCGAGTCCTGGGACACCCAATGTTTATTCCTCCAACTGTCGTGGGGAGAATCGGAGCGATCCTGTATCCACACAGACATTTCCGTCACCTACAAACGAACACAGAAGCCTGGAGTCAGGACTGGAGCCTGACCCTAAATCTCAAGACACCGAGAAGGCGACGGAAGAGAACAACTGCCTCAGTTTATTATGGAAACAATTAACCCCACCACTTTATTGGACACCTAGCTCCTGAGCTCTTGAATGGTGTAAGATCAGCACAGTTCCAGACCTCTCGCAGGAGGTTCTGGCCGGTTCACTCCCAGAGCAGGGTCCCAGCACTTCTGTACAGGCCTTTATCCTGCAAACGGTTCCACCCAGTGGGACTGACAGAGATGGGCTGAGCCACATGCCACCCTCCAACAGCTTAGCCCCTGCAGCTGTCAACTCCCTCCTCAGATGAGTGGGAGGTAGAGGAGCACAAGAAGTCAAACTTGCCCTTCCAGTCAGGGAGTGCAGGCAGAAGCGGGGGAAAGAGCTGGGAGACGAGCCCACCAAGGCTCTAGCTTCTCCTATTTTAAACATTTATGGCCAGATAAGACATTGCATGGCCCCATTAAGGCTCCTGTTAAAACTACCTCGATGCTTGAAGCCCTCTGAGTTTCCCCACTGCCGCTACTATATAGATCAAGCACCAAAATGTCTCCTGTGTTGGCTTAACCCTAATGAGACGTATCTGGGGGTTGGGGGAAGCAGGACCGGGGCAGGGACATGGCAGCATTTTGTCAGCAAGGACAACTGAGTTGGAGGTACTGGGGAGGAGGCTGGAAGCCTGGGGAGGCCCTCTCCAGCTGACAGCCAACAACCACCATCCTGTGCTGGAGGCTTGGTATGAAGGCAGTTGCAGCTGCCATAGCAGGAGCCAAGGTCCAGGCCAGGGGGCTGTGAATGGACTGGGAGTCCAGACCCAGGGGAGGTAGAGCCTGAGCAGACCAAGGCAGCCACAAACAGAAGCCCTGGGCATGTGCCAGGTCCATGAGTCCAAGGTTTAACCTAAGAGTAAAGGAGTTGCTGAGCTGCAGCAAACTGGATGGAGTCCACATTGTAGCGCGGCGCGTGCAAGGACAACAGCAGCAGCTGCCTACTGAGGAGCAGGGAAGGCCCCTGAGCTGTGAGCTGGTGAAAGCACTCCCACGCACCCCCTGCAGCTGGAGAGGACCCAGGACAGGGATTGGCAGCCAGTGCTTCCCCAGGAAAACAGAAGGAAAAGAGTGGGAAAGAGGGAAGGAGAAAACCTGGGAAGAGGATGGGGGAGGAGGGTGAGACCAGACACACTTCTGGGCAATGACCTGCTGGGTGGTCCCAGGCCTCAGCCTCTCCAACAGCCCCTGCCTCTAGGAGACGTACATGAGGTTGCGAGTACACCAGGTTCCCCAGTCCATACTGGGCTGCCTGCCCCTGCCCCCTCCAGCAGTTGCATGCCCAATCACCCTGGGATGGCCTCCAGCACCACAGCTCCTCTGAGCATGGGGAGAAGCCAGGGCAGCACTGCAAGGTGTCCTGCAAGAACCGCTCAGCCTCTGCCACCTTTGCCTCCCCACGCTCTGCAGACGCAGCAACGTGGGGCTGGTTCTTTCTTGCTTGGATCCTGACCCGTCCACAGCCCGAGCCCAGAAAGAAACCTCGCGGGCTCAAAAACCATTCTGTGGAAGCAGTTTTATTTTTCTTAAAAAATAATAACCAGAGTGGAGGGGGACCCTTGGCTTCTGCAGTGACAGGGGGTCAATACTTTAATACACAGACAATCCCCCTGCCGGCAAATGCTGGGAACCAGGTGGCTGGGCCCTGCCACCAGTGTGTTGCCTGCCACAGGCAGGCCCTTCCCCAGCACCACTGACATTGGCAGCTTGAGAAAAGAGGTAGAGGAGGGGAAGGAGAGAATTGGGAGCACTGGGGGCAAGAGGAGAACCCAGGGGTGCCGCACCACGTCAGGACAGCAAGTTCCCCAAAAGAGTCAGAATACATGAGTCCAATGCTGCAGCCCAGGCCTCAGAGCTCATTTCTCCTCAGCAGCCCAGTATCCTACAGAGCCCTGCCCTCTACAGGAGGATCACAGGCATCCCACTGCCCTCTGGGACCATGCTAGCTGGCAAGGGTTGTTCTGTCATGCCAGGTGGCTGCAACCCCTGCTCAGAGCTCTGGGGATGACGGCTCTGTGTGTCCCTGCAAAGGCGGCACCTGCAGCTCAGCGTTGTTCCGCACCACGGTGAAAAGGCTGACGACAGCCAGCAGTGCCATGACCATCATGACGGAGCAGATGGTGAACATGTTCCGGGTGCCCGTCTTGTAGTCACTGTCGTGCAGGATGAGCATGCCCAGGCAGGCCAGCAGGTTCAAGGGCACCCGGAACCAGTTCAGGACACCCGCTTGGTCCTTTTCGGGGATCACCTTCCGGCGGAGGAAGCCCATGGCCGGGAAGTAGAGCCCACAGGAGAGCTCGATAAGCAGGAAGGCTAGGAAGGACTCAGAGGGATTCTCCTGCCCTGGGTTGGTGGAGAACGTCAGCATGAAGAGGGAGAAGAAGACCATGAGGACGGAGAGGGAGAGGATGTGCATGGGCTGTAGGTGGTACCGCTTGGAGGTGGCGATGCGGTACAGTGACGAGCCCACCATGCTGGCAGCCATGAAGCTGGAGAAGACGATGCCCAGCGGAGGCCCATGGGGGTCCAGCACAGGTGTCCAGAGGAAGATGAAGATGTAGATGACGCTTTCGAACAAGGCCTGGATGATGCCCAGCAGCAGGACGCGCCGGTCCGAGAGGAGGCACTTCAGGCCGTCCGTGCAGGTCTTGGAAAGTGCCCGCTTCTTACCGTAGTTCTCCTCCCAGTTCTTCATGGCGAAGATGCCGACCAGCGCAAGGAAAGGGATGGACACCATGAAGGGCGCCACCGGGCCCAGCCCCGCCCACTCGGCAAAGAGGTTGGCCGCCACACCGGCCCCGACGGCGATGACGTTGTTCCAGAAGGCGGCTCTGGCGAAGGTGGCGGGGATCCACTCAGCAGGGAAGTCGTGCCGCTCCAAGTGCTCGTGGACGTACCACGCCTCGAAGGCGGAGAACAGCAGGGCCGTGGACAGGCCGCCCAGGATCCTCCCCACCACCAGCACGAAGTAATCCCATGACAGCTTGGTGAGGCAGCAGATGGAGTAGGTCAGGGAGAAGAGGATGCAGGATTTCTTGCGGCCCAGCCAGTCCACCAGGGAGGTGGAGACCAGCCCAAACAGGACGCTAGAGGCAAAGCCACACACGTAGATGATGGCGATCTGCCCCTCCAGGAAGTGGTAGTGCTGGTACAGCTTGTAGAGGTAGGGGCCCTGCAGCCAGTCGGCTGCCAGCGCCAGGAAGTACACCTGGTAGTAGTCCAGCTGGAAGCGCAGGAAGGCTGGGTTGGTGCAGGCGCTGCCCGTGAGCCTGGAGCGGCAAGCGGAGAACTCCAAGCCCAGGCATATCGCCAGCAGGACCACGAAGGCCACGTACGCCGTGAAGAACATGGTGCCTCAGAGCATCCTGCGCTGCCCGGGCTCTGCTCCGCGGCTCCTGGGGCCAGAGAGGGACACGCTGCCAGACGGGTGGGGGACTCGGGACAGCCAGCTGCGCGGCCCTGTCCGAAGGCTTCACCTCAGGCCCGTCCCCAGGAACCACTGGGGCCGCCGGGACACGGGCTCTGGCTCGGCCCCGGCTCCTCACCTCCCGCCCGGGACACTCGGGCTGCCGGCGTCGCGGCCCCGCGCCCGCCCCCACTTCCGCTTCCGCGTTGCCTCTCCTGGGCGCCGCCATGTTGGGCGGTGTCACGTGATTAACCCGCCCGCTTCCGCGTTGCCTCTCAGGGCACGTGATCCTCCATTTCCGCGTTCCCTCGCCCGGGCGCCATCACGTGATCCTCACTTCCATGCTGCCTCTTGTGGGCGGTGTCACGTGATGCTCCCCATTTCTGCGTTGCCTCTCCTGGGCGCCGCCATGTTGGGCGGTGTCATGTGACCCATGCCCCCCCCACGCTGTGACCTTTTACCTTTGTCACTTTTGACTCCCACTTTTCCTCTATGCCCCCCCTTGGCTGTCATTAAGAAAAGACCCACTGCCCCCCCCATGCCATCTTTGCATTGCTATGGCAACCGGCATCCCTGCAGGGGGAGCATGACCCTGGCATGAGCCGAGTGTGGCCGTGGGCAAGCGTGGCCCTGGCATGGGCGCAGCACAGCAATGGTGTGGGCACAGGGCAGCGTGGGCACAGCCGAGGAGCGCCGCAGGGCAGCCGTCAGCGGGGGCCACGAGCCACGGCGCAGCTCCCACGGTGTGGCACTCCCAGACCCGGCAGGGCAGGTGGCCCGGCCCACTCCCGGCTCCTGCGTTGGACCGGCTTCTACCCAGCTCCCCTGGCTCCTGACGCTGGGGGCTCAGGGTGCAGGATTACACCCCCCCATCAACCCTGCCCCGGTCCCAGGACAGCCACGCCTGGGCCACGCTGCCACGCTCAGCTCTGTTTTCCTTCAGTTTATTGCACTTTGATATTCGAGAAAAAATAAACGCTCTCTGTCCACGGCGTCCGGCCGCCCCCGGCCCGACTCCGAGGGGGCGGGGGAGGATTCGCTGTGCATCATTCCTCATAAAAGTGCAAAGTTTGGGGGCTTTTTTCTTCCGACGACCGAACAAAGCAGCAGCAGCAGTTCCACGCTCCTGCAGAGAGCACCCCCCACTCGCGCCATGCATGGGGTGGGCTGGGCGTATCTGTCCCCCCCCTATCCCCGCACCGACCTGATATGTATGGGGATGTGATGGGGGGCAGGCATTGCCCTGTGCTTGGACCCCAGCCCAGTGACTGCCCCCCGCCCGGAAGGGGAATCGAGTCTAGTGGTTAGAGGAACAGGAGGTCAGGGAGACCGGGAAGAGTTGGAGGCAAATCTCCTGTGTTCAATGTGGGCCACACAGCTTCTTCAGCAGGGAAGAGTCCATCTTCAGAAAGCCCCGTGGCCCAAGGTGGGACCTGCGTGGGCAAAGGGAGGGCCCCAGGGAGGTCAGCCAGCAAGCTGCCCCCCCTCGGAGAACCAGGACCCCTCCCCACAGGCTGCTGAGCCCCCTGCGAGCCACAGAGACGCGGGCTCAGCTGTGCCGGGCATCAGTGGAAGCCCTGTTTTTGCTTGAGATGTTAAAAAATCCAAGACCAAACACAGCAGGTGGGGGGGAACAGGGAGATGGGAGTGAAGGAGCTGTGGGACAGCCTCTTGGCATGGCTCTTCCCCACAGCTGGAAGCAAATGCAGCCCCCAGGACCCCTGCAGGAGCGAGCCTGGGCTGGGAAGGGGCGGGGAGGGGAGACATGGGGGAACACAGCATGCAGCTGGGGGGCATCTGTCCCCTGGGACCTACTTGGCATGTACAACGCAGGCAGGCTGGATATATACAGGCGCGAGCCTCGGGGCAATAGAGAGGCTTGCACATGCACGTTTGCACGTGCTGCCAGAGGAAAGTAGGGCATATGTACAGTGCCGTGCACAGTGTGCCACGGCGGGGATCAGTCCAGGCCACCATGCCGGGCGGTGGGGCCCGGCTGGGGCTTGAGGCAAGCAGAGCCTGGCTCCACGGGGCTTGCCCAGCAGCACCGGCCACCCCCTTCCCTCCGCCCAGTCCGCGAGCGACGTTGGCTCCAGCTCTGGCTCAGGGGTCGATGCGGAAGGCGAGGAGCTTCTCCGAGTGCTGGTTGTTGAGGGTCCGCAGGTCAGGCAGGCGCAGCAGCAGCTTGGGGAAGAGGGTGGAGTCGTCGGGGTGCTTCTTGGTGACCAGCGTCCGCAGCGCCCGGATCAGGGTCTCCTGCAGGATCTCCACAGCCTCCACGTCTGAGATGCCCGAGCGGTCTGTGGAGCAGGCAGAGCTGCCTGGTAACACCCTGCCCGGTCCCAGGGGGATCCCCTGAGCAAGGAGGCAGCCGTACGAGGTGTATGACACATGTGGCCTCTCCCAACACAGGGACCAAACTCTCCGGGGGAGGGAAGGGAGGAACAGGACTTATAATGCAGACCTGTGAAACCCCCGCCCCTCTCTCGCATGTCTGGAAGCCCCCAACCTTAGCTGGGCAATGCTTATTTGTGAAAGCCCTGGGACAAACCCCGCCCGGGCTGGAAGGGGCCAGGCTTTGGCTGCCCGGATACCCCCAGGCTGAGCTGTGACCTGTAACCAAGCCTTCTTCTTGCCCAGGGGTGGAGAGCAGGATCCCCCCACTCCCCCCGAAGCGCTCGCCCACCTGCGGAGACGAGCACGACGGCCATGAAGAGTGCCATCTCCTGGGCGTCGAGCCCCAGGGTGCCCAGCTTCTCGCTGAAGTCAAACATGGCATCGAGCAGGGCACCCATCCCCATGGCCCGAAGCCCGCCCAATGCGTGCGTCTCCCCACTCAGGAACGTCACCGCCTTCTCCTTGGGGTCGAAGAGCGCCGCAAAGCGCACCATCAGCACCTGCGGGGAACCCCGGTCAGTGTGCCCTGCCCTGCCCAGCCTGGCACAGTGCAGGGAGCGCCCCCGCGGGCAGCACTGGAGCTAAGCCACGTGGCCCCAGAAGTTCAGACGGCGGCTGGGAGCAGGCAGCAAGGCTTAGGAAACCCGTTTGCGCAGGGGGAGGTGAAGACACCCACAACACGAGGTATGGAGGAGTGCAAATACATACAGAACTGGACCCCTGCACACACATGCACATGAACATGCATGCACAGACATGCACATGCATGCACACAAACACATGTGCTTGCACACACAGAGAACAGGGCCAGATCCCTCCAGCATGGGGCAATGCATGCATACACACACATGTGCACACGCATGCACAAAGCAGGGCTGGCTCCCTCCAGCAGGGCAACATGCACACACACATGTGTGCGCGCACACAGAGCTGGATCCCCCCTGCAAGGGGCAGTGCATTAACACACACAAACACAGACACACACACCTGGAAGGTGCCGGCCTTGAGCAGCATGACCTGATCCTGCTGACAGAGACCCTGGAAGCCGGGGATGCTCTTGGCGAACTCCACCACCTCCTTGACAGCGGGCGTGAAGCAGCGTGAGAACTCCTCCCACGCCTGCTGCCGGCTGGTGCCCGGGCTGCAGCAGGGGCTGGCATTGAGTGGGCAGGCCTGGGCAGCATGGCGGGGCAGAGTCAGCTCCACCACACTGGGGTGCCTGGCTCCCAACCCCCCCAGGGTCCATCCTGCTCTGCCCAGCCCCCTGCCCCCCACGGTGACTGGTTTGTCCAGGGCTGCAGGGAGCTGCAGGGTTGTAGCTCCTGGGTTGTATTTCCAGCTCTGGGAGAGTGCTTGGGTCTAAGGAGGGTGGTCTGGGAGCCCAGACTCCTGGGCTCTATTCCCAGCTCTGACTCCAGTGCATGGCCCGGATGCCACTGCTGGCCTCTCTGTGCCTCATTTTCCCCCCAGATGCCCAGCTGTGCCTGCCCTACATCCCCCCGGGCAAGGGCCCTGTGCTGGGCTCCCCCATTCCTCCCAGCTGGGGCCAGCCCCGTACTTACGATGCCTCTGCTGGCTGCCCCCCGCCATGGGCAGGTACGCGGGGGGCTGCCCTCAGCGTAGCCGTACTCGAAGGCGGGGTAGCTCCCGGGGCTGGGCAGGTAGCCGGGCTGCTGGGCACCGTAGAGGTCGTGGCCATAGCGCTGGGAGGTGTTGTCGGGGTAGCTGGCGGGGTCGTACCCAGGGAGACGCAGGCTGGCAGGGTCGTGCTGCCCGTAGCCGTAGCCGGGCGAGAGGTCGGCGTAGCCAGGTGGGGGGCCAGGCCCGCCTGCCCGGTCCTGCCCGCTGCCGAAGATGTCGTGGTAGGCGCGGGAGATGGCGCCGATGGCCTCCTCCTCCTGGGCCACGGGGCTGGGTGGCGCCTCGCCCTCGGGCGCCAGCCCCGCGTCCAGGGGCGCCTCACCCAGGCTGCTCATGTAGCTCTGCATCTCATCCAGCAGGCGCTGCTTCTCCCGCTTGGGGATGCGCCCAAAGCGCACGGCTGTGGAGGGCATCGAGGATGAGTGGGGTGCAACAAGCCCCTGGCAGGGAAGGGTGCAGAGGGGGCCCCACAGGCGCCCAGGACAGCCCTGCAAGGCTGCGGTGGAGTGGGAGCTGCTTAACCCACCCCCCCAGACCCTCTCACCTCCCGTCCCAAAGTGCCCGGCCAGGCTGGGGGGTACTCACCGTCGCGGGACATGCCGACGGCCAGGCACTTCTTGAAGCGGCAGTGCTGGCAGCGGTTGCGGTTCATGCGCACAATGAGGCAGCTCTCGTTCTTCACGCACATCTTGTAGTGGATGTTCTGTTGGATGCTACGCCGGAAGAAGCCCTGCCGGCACCGGCACCGGGAGTCAGACCCAGCCGCCCGCACCCCAGCCCTTGGGGACCGCGCCATAGTGATGCCCTGCTGGTTGCTAGGAGGGTTTCCCAGCTCCATGGTGCCCCATCACTTGCTGGCCTGCCCCACAGGGGTGGGTTGTCTTGGAGACAACTCCATGGGGACACCCCGCTGGTTGGCATGGTGCCGCATCACCTGCTACCTCACCGCCCAGGGGTGGGATGCCCCAGAGACAACTCCATGGCGATGCCTGGGTGGTTGTTGGGGGCATCCTGTTGCCAGGGCCCCGCCAGCCCGCCTCACCTTGCAGCCCTCGCAAGCATGGACGCCGTAGTGGAAGCCGGAGGCGATGTCCCCGCAGACCTTGCAGAGCAGCACCATCCCGCCCGCCTCTGCCGGGAGGAGGGAAGCAGGGAGGGGTGAGCGCTGCCCGGACCCCGCACCCCCCACCCCACCTGGCTTGGGCCCCCCCCACCCCCTTGTCTGCTGCTCTCCGATGCTCCCCCAGCCCTTCCTATTGCTCTGGTCCATGGATGGCTGCAGGGCAGGGAGTGGGGGGAGAGGGCTGGGAGCCTGGATGCCTCCTGGGAGAGGAGTTGGGGCCACTGGTTGAAGCAGGGAAGAGGATGGGGGGCGGTTGCAGCATGGGGAACTGAGAGTCCTGCCCCCCACCTCCACCCAGCCTGCCTGTGCCTCAGTTTCCCCAGCTGGGGGCACATACTGGAGAAGGTGCCCAGACACCTGGGTTCCCCCTCCACCCTCCTGTGCCTCAGTTTCCCAGCCCAAAGCACTCACTGGGGAAGGTGCCAGGGGCTCCGCCCTGCTTGCCCACCCGGCTCTGGCTCTGGCTCTGGCTCTGGCTCTGGCTCTGGCCTGGGCCGGGGCAGCGGCCGCCGTCGGCGAAGGGGAAGGTGAGGCCGGGCGAGGCAGGGGAGATGCCCGGTGGTGGTGGCCCGAGCTCGGCCAGCGACAGCTCCTCCAGCGCTGCAGGCAGCACAGCTGGGCCCCCAGGTGGGCTGCGGGGGCCGGAGCCCGCGAACAGGATCACGCCACCTGCGGGACACGCGGGTCAGGAGCCACATGCGCGCGCTTGCACACCCACGCTTGCACATGCACGTTTGCACGTGCCGACGGAGAAAAGTAGGGCAGGGGGGCGGGGGGCAATGCGCTGAGTCTCTCTGCACAACGCCCCCCCGGTGCCCTGCACTCCTGACCTGCACCCCTGCCCCCATGTGCACCAGCACGCACGTGGGGGAGTGCGGCCCCGATCCGCACAGGCACGACCTGCCACATCCGCCCCCACAGCCGCCTCACGGGGGAGGCAGGAGCCGCAGGCAGGGCATGAACCCATTGCTCAGAGGAGCTGCAACCAGGTCAAGCAGCACATGTTGGGGCGGGGGGGCGGGGAGTGGGGTCTGAAGGTGAGGCATAGGGGCTGGGGAGATCATATGCAGTGGTGCCAAGGGCTGGCACCTGCCCTCCCCCCCAGTCCCCATTAACACGCTGGCACTGGGCTGCTTGCCAGCTGAACGTGCCCACGTGCCCTGCCCACACGTGCAGCTCAGCCCTGCCACCTGCCCCCCCCGGACCCTTTTGAATGGGGGGGGGTCCCTCTGGAGGCATCTGTGGCGACTGAGTCCTTCTCTCCTGGCTGTTTGCCTTCCAGCGGCCCCAGAGCAGATCGGGGCCAACTTGGGCAGCTCCCAAAGCAAAACCAAGACCCTGTGCCAGGAGCCTGTGGCTCCAGAGCTGGGAGAGCCAGGCAGAGAGAAGCCAGGTATCCTAAGCCCCTGCTGTCTGAGGCGCTTCTAGCTCCCAGCTCCCCCCACAACAGCCGGGGGGGCAGCACTGCAGGCCAAGAGAAATCCCCCGGAGAGGACAGGATGCAGCTCCGGAAGCAGCAGCGGCCCCGTGGACCTGGTGACCTGGATTCTCCCGACAAAGGCAGTCGCGGGCACGTGCCTGCTCCCTCCCGCCTGCCGCGGTGCCTAAACCTCCTGCTTCTCTCTGGGGTTGGGAGCGGTAGGGTGGGGATGCCCCCCACTCTGGTGCTTGCGCCTGTGCTCCTGCCCCCTCTCGGTCCTGCTGCCCCCACACAGCCGGCCTGGATGGCAGCCCCTGGGAGAAAAGGCGATGGAGCCAATTTTGGCTGTGGGGATGTCAGGAAGGAGGAAGCGACCTGGTCCCAGCTTGCAGCTGGCTCTGGGGCACAGCGTTGTGGTGGGGGCTGGGCCGGGCTAGGCCCTGCTCCAGCAGAAGCTGTAAAAACCAACGCTCTGCGCTGCACGTCTCTGAGCAGCGCTGCGGAGAAGCCGCCCGGTTTTCCACCCTGGGGCCGGTTCTGCCCAAATAGGATAGCACCCAGACAAGACCAGACCCCTGCTCTGCCCCCAGGCTGCGCGATCCCATTTCCAACCCCCAGCTGGGAGCTGGGGCTCTGAGTCCCTGACCCAGGGACTGGAGCAGCCCGGGGCCATGGGGCAGGGCTGGACCCACCTGCAGGGAACCAGGGAGCTACAGGCAGCTGCCCAGGGCAGCTGGAACTGCTGTGGGACCACAGCTCGAGGAGACCGGCCCACTCCACCAGCCACCTGGGCAGTGGCACGAGCTGGATAGGAGCAACTGGGAGATATCTGCAGGGTGGGGTAGAGGTTGCTGGGACAGGGCTGGAAGCATAGGGCTGGGATCCCTGCATAAGCTGCTGCTTTGTTCCACGCCAGAAGCAGCTGCACCTTGGCACTGGCTGGGTAGGCTCCATTTATGCAGCACTTACCATGCCCCCAGTTATCACACCAGCCCTCAGCCCACTGTGTCCAGCCCCCTCCGGCCCTTGGCCCGCTGCTTTCCCTGTCCCACAGCTGTGTCCCCCAGGGCCTGGCTTCCCTGGGCTCCACCCCGCTAGAGTCCTGGTTGCTGGCAGGCAGAGCTGGATCATGGAGGGCTGGGGTGATGGAGGGATGAGGTGGAGGGCCTCCTACCCCTGCCCTCCCCCAGGAGGGGGAGCAGCAGGGATCCATGCCCTGAGCAACCTCCATGTGGCAGGAGCCAGGCAGGCTCCAGCCCCGCTTGTTCCCTCTCCCCACTCCAACTTGCTGCCAGCCGGGAGCACAAGGAATCCCCTCTCCTTGCAGTGGGGGAATTGGATGCCAAAGGAGAGGGCAGGGGTCCCCTTACCCAGGTGGGACACGGCTCAGACCAAGAGCTCACTCCCAGGTCCTGCAGCCTTTGCAAAGTCCCAGCTCCGTCCCCCAGCCTCCCGCCTTGCCCCTGGGGGCTTCAATTGGAGTGAGTCTCCGGGGGACATCCCACAGGGAAACCGAGGCACTGCCAGGCCCCATGGCAGCAGACCTAGCCTGCCTCCGTCCTTCAGATGCTATGGCAGGCAGGGATCATGCAAGGCTTTCCCCACTCACCCCTGTAGGGACCCGCTGGCTGGTGGGGGGCTGCACCCACTCCCCTGGGGCAGGAGGGGCAGCCCTGCCCACTGCAGCAGCCAGGGGCATGTCCCCTCCAGCAGGGACCAGACCCCCGCAACGCTGCAGCCTCAGCGAGCCCCGGGCCCAGCCTCCCGGCACCTGCGCCCTGCAGCAGCCGGCGCAAATTAGGTCAATGTCACGGTGGCGCTGGGAGAGACAGAATGAGGTGACGCAGCCCAGGGAGGTGGGGGCCGTGTCAGGCCCAGGCCCCCCCTCCCTCTCACACGTGTACACATGCACGCCCGCCTCCCTGCACCCTCCGGGCCGGGAACAGGGGCAGCCCCGGCGCAAAGAGCAGGGAACAAAGGGGATGGATGCAGCAAGGCGGCGGAGAGCGAGCGGGCCATCTGCTTCCACCCATGCTTGGGGAGCGGGGTGGAAATCAAGCCAGCTGCCCCCTCCTCCCTCTCTCTCTCCTGGATTAGGGAACCGAGGTCCTGTTTCCAGTGTCTGCGGGCTGCATCTCAGCTACCCAGAGCTCCCCCCGCTCCACCCCTGGGAGCAGCATGCAACTCCAGGGCAAGAGAGAGGAGGAGAGAGTCAGTCCTGGGGATAGTGGGGAGGCAGAGGGCACAGGACCACACAAAACGGGGCCAGGGGGCACCTGGAGTCCATGCCCCCACATGGGGAAGCCGGTTTCCCTCTACCTGCCAACAGGAAAATAGGGGAGCCAGACCCAGGAGTCCGGGTGAGGACAGGGGGTCCCAGGGGGCAAGCCCGGATGCTGCTTACATGGGAACCCCCTTCTCCAGGCTGTGGCAGGAGCTGGGGTTGTTTGGGGTCACACCGGCGCTGCATCTCCAGCACCTGCTCTGAGATCTGCTCAGTCCCGCCTGTCACTGCAGCCTTGCAGGTCTCGGAGGCCCCTAAATCCCCTGGACACCTCTGAATCCCCCCCTGCCTTTGCCTTCAGCAGGCAGCATGGGCTGGATGTGCCAGAAGTGACTTCTCCCAGAACGCACAGGCGAGATAGCAGCCGCAGCTGGGCAGGGGCACCGCGATGTGTACACAGGCAGCCGCAGGGTCCCTGGGCCAGGTGAGCTGTCTGGGGTGGATGTGACCACCCGTGGCCCCCGGAGACTCGGTCCTCCTGAAATCTCTAGGGCTGCAGGGCCTGGATGGGGTAAAGCCCAGCACAGGCAGCAAGGACGTTTCGGGCTGTGCTCGGCACTGGAGGGGGTTGAATGACCAAGGTGTGGGGTGCCACTGGGATCCGCTGCCCCTGGGCTCGAGGCACGGGCTCCTGCCTCTGTGCCTGGGTCCTCCCTACTGTCAGCCACACACCTGGTCCCCCCAATCCCTGGGTTAAGTGTCAGGTTCAGGGTCACCCAGCCAGTCAGTGGCAGAGGTGGGAAGGGTTCCTGCTCCCAGCAGAGCTGCCTCCCCTGCCCACCCAGGACAGTCGGGCACAGCTCCCGCAGTGGGGTGGATCCTGGGGGCTGCAGCTGTCTCTTCAAGCTGCCCCGACCTAAGGTCATCGGAGCCCGGCCTGGGAGCTGGGCACTGCTAGAGCATAGCTGCACCACTCAGCATTGCACACTCATGCACACACACATACACATGCTTGCACGCATACGTACACACGCTCCAGGGCCTTTTCCGGGGCCCCTCAGCTGCCCCTAGTGCTCTGACCCGGGGAGGCCTTGGGCTCTTGCTGTGGGCACCCGCAGCAAGGGGTGCAGGGTCAAGGGCTGTGCCAGGACCGGGGGCAGAGCAGCAGCCCCCGCAGGGTCTTAAGCTGCAAGGGCGAAGAAGCCGGCCAGGGAGCGATGGCACACAGCAGGACCCTCGGCACGGGGGGGCTAGGCAAGGAGTGGATCCAGGGGGTGCAGGAGCAGGGTGGGTGGGAAGAGCCGCCATGCCAATACCATGCAGCCCCCCACCCCCGCGTCACGGTGACATCACAGCGGGCCCTGCGCTGCCGCGAGCAAGGACCACCCGGGCATGACATCACTCCAGGTGCACGGTGACATCACAAATCCGCCGCAAAACCCCGGCGGGACCTCGATGACATCCGCGAGATGCTGCGACCTCGCCACAACAGCGCCGAGGCTCTCCGGCGACAGGGTGTGACACACGTGACATCACAGCCCCCCGCATGATGTCACCAGGGGACAGAGGTCCACGAAGAGACCCCCCCCCCCCGCCGCTCCCCATACCTGGTGCAACACCAAGGCGTGATGTCCCGCTGTGACATCACCCCCATGACATCACTGTGACACCAGCTGCTCCCGCTTTCCCCGTGGCGGGGGCGACCGCGGAGCCCCCTCGCCCGCCCCCCGGCGCGGGGCTCGCTGCAGCACAATGCGGCTGCGGGGCGGGGGCCGCGCGGAGCCCCGCAGCCCCGGGCCGGCGCTTACCGGAGCCGCTGTCCATGCCGCGGCGGGCGCTGCAGGCGGACGTGCGCGGGGCGCGGGGCGCGGCGGGGCGCGGGGCGGCTGCGCCGGGCTCGTGTGCGGGCGGCATGTGACGCGGCCCGGCTGCCCCACTGACACACATCCCGGCCGGCACATGGCGGGGAGGAGCCGCGGGCGGGGCGCTGCGGGGCTGCGGTGCGGGGGCTGCTCCTTCCCCGGCGCTCCCGGGGCTGCCCCGGCGCTCCCGGGCTCTGCGGGGGGCAGATGGACGGGGTCCAGCTCCAGGCAGTGGGTGCCTGTGCCCGGCTGATTGAGTGGAGACAGGTGGCACTGCAGCAAGGAAGCTCGCAACATTGGTCTTGCAGCAAGGCACTGCTGGGGGGGGCAGGTCTGGGGGTCCCCGGTACTTACAGGTCACTTCCTGGCCCTCCGGGCTCCCAGGCGGCGGCAGGCGGGGCAGGACGGGGGGTGGCACGCGGGGCAGGGGGGAGGGCAGCAGCAGGGGGGCAAAGCCATGGGGCAGCAGCAGGGAGGGGGGCAGTAGGGGCAGGGCAGGTGGCAGCATTGAGGCGGGAAGCAGAGGGGGCAATAGCAGGACATGGGGCAGCAGGGGCCCCAAGGGCAGCAGGCAAGGGGGGCGCAGGGGCAGCAGGGGAATGGGGGGCCGCAGCAGGGCAGCCGGGCCCAGCACGCCAGCCCCATGGAGCCGGCGGCAGGCTGGCGACCCCAGTATTTATAGCCCAAAGCCGGCTGAGCCTGCGGACGCTGCTTAGCCCAGACGCCTGGGTTCCTACCACTGGACGGGGCGTTCCCTGGCCCGGCCTGCTACAGACCCCAGCCCGGGGTGCCCCATGCCATGGCAGGGCAGGCCACGACGCAGGACACCTGGGTTCTCGGCCTGGCTCTGGGGGGTCACGGCAGGGCGGCAGCCGGGAAAGCAGCGCCGCCCTCGTGTTGCACGATGGCCCTCGTGTCACATGACTGCCCTCGTGTCACATCACGGCCCCCGTGTCCCACAGCCGCCCCCGCCGGCCCCCGGGCCAGTGAGCAGATGGCGCGGGGGCTGCGAGCGGTCGGCGGGGCCTGGGCTCCAGCACGTTCCTCATGCTGCGCTCCGCTGGCGGCAGCTAAATATATCTGGGCCACGGCACGAATCTGGGTCAGGCGCGAAGGCGGGCGTTGCAGCACAGCCCAGGCACCTGCTCCGCCCCCGCAGCCGCCCTGGCAACAGGGGCAGCCGGGGTAGTGATGTGGGGGCACCTGCTCCTTGGTTGGGGGGGGCTGGAAGCCTGGAGCTGAGCCAGGGCACACTTGCTTCACCCAATAGCCCTGGGTCCTGGTCCAGCACAGCCCCTGCCCCTCTCTGCCCCTGTGCCCCCCAGCCTGCCTCAGCTCCCAGGAGGGCACAGACCTCCCCCCTGCAGGCAGCCGGGGTGGGAGAGGTGGCCAAATGGCCCAGCTGGGCAAAGAACCCTGGCATCCGGGTGCCCCCAGTGCTGGAAGGTGCTGCCCGACAGTGCCAGGCCCAGCCGGGGCAAAGTGGGGAGGGTGACCCTGGGGCTGGCGCTCCTGCAGAGTAGGACCCCCCCCCAACAGTTTAGGGGGCTGAGGGCACTGGGGCCCCCCAAAAGTCCTGGGCTAGTGGGGGGGGGGGAGAGGGCAGCGCTCAGTGGGTGGGTGCTGCCACACAGTGGTGAGCACAGGGATCTCTGCACAGTGTGTCCTGGCTGCAGCGCGGGGCGCATGGGAGGGGGTCATGTGTCCTTACATATGCGTGTGCACGTGTGTACATATGTGTGTGCATGGGTGTGGGTGTATCTGTGTGTGTGCAGGTGTCTATGTAAATAGGTGTGAGTGCCTACAAGTGTGTCTGTGTGTGCGTGCATGGGTATGTTCTTGTGCATGCGTGTGTGCATGAGGTGTGCAGGTATCTCTGCATGTGTGTGGGTGCATGCAGGTGTGTTCACGTGTGTGTGTGTGTGTTCTTGTATGTGCATGTGTGTATATGCATGGGTGCGTGCAGGAGTGTTCATATGCATGTGCACGCATGTGTGTGTGTGTGTGTGTCCTTGCATGCATGTGCGTGCATCTGCATATGTGTGTGCATGTGGGTGTGCAGGTATCTCTGTGCATATGTGTGGGTGCGTGCAGGTGTGTTCATGAGTGTGTGCATGGGTGTGTTTTTGTACGTGCCTGTGTGCATATGAGCGTGTATCTATGTGTGCAGGTGTCTGTGTGCATAGTTGTGTACATGTGCACGTTTCATTGTTTGTGCATGTGCATGTAGGTGTATGTGCATGGGCATGCATGTGTGCATATGCACAAATGCTCTTGGGGGGGTGTTCGCATGTGCATGAATGTGCGTGCACACAGGTGTGTGCCAGTGCCCTCTGCCCTGGGTAGCATCTGTAGCAGGGCCAGGCTCCAGCAGGGGGCGCTGCACTCCACTCCCGTGCCAGGGGCGGCCCCTGCAGCATCCCCGGGTGTGACGACACGAGTGAGTCACACGCCGGGAGTTGCCATGGCAACCAGGGGTGCCCCGCACACACAGGAACACACAGCCCCAGCACCAGCTGCACACACACCAGACACACATGCACAAGCACGCATGGCCACGCACACACATCACACACGCACACACACACAATGCACATGCAAACACATGAGATATGCACACATGCACACATACCGGGCACATATGCACACACGCCAGACACAGGCATACACACCCACAGGGCGCACACACATGCGACGTGCACATGCGCATGCACACACGTACATGCACACACACCAGATACAAACAGCATGTGCATGCTCACACCCCAGAAACACACGTACATACAGACAGGCACACATGCACAGCCCCACGTGCGCAGGCTCACACAGACTCATGCCAGAAGCATGTACAGACACGCGGACAGCCCTAGGGAGGTGCACATGTGCTGTCACGCACCCAGTCACCTGCATGCAGGTGCATGCAGACACGCACGTGCATCTGTGCACACACATCCACTCGCACACAAGGGACACTGGATTGCCTTCGGTGATGGGACGACTGGCTCTGTGGATGCAGGGGGAGCAGTGGATGTGATAGACCTTGACTTTAGCAAGGCTTTTTGATATCTTCTGTCACAGCGTGCTCACAGGCAAGCAGAGGAAGTATGGGCTGGATGAGCGATCCGTAAGGTGGATAGAAAACTGGCTGGAGCATTGGGCTCAGAGAGTAGTCATCAATGGCTCGATGTCTAGTTGACAGCCGGTATGAAGTGGAGTACCCATGGGGTCGGTCCTGGGGCCGGTTTTATTCAATGTCTTTATCAATGACCTGGAAGATGGCTTAGAGCGCACCCTCAGCAAGTCTGCAGATGACACCAAGCTGGGGGAGTAGTAGATATGCTGGAGGGTAGGGCTAAGATTCAGAGAGACCTCGACAAATTGGAGGATTGGGCCAAAAGGAATCTCGTGAGGTTCAACAAGGACAAGTGCAAAGTCCTGCACTTAGGACGGAGCAATCCCATGCATCGGTGCAGGCTGGGGGTGACTGGGTGAGCAGCAGCTCTGCAGACCATGACCTGGGGGTGACAGTGGACAATAAGCTGAATATGAGCCAACAGTGCAGTCTTGTTGCCAAGAAGGCTAACGGCATACTGGGCTGAATTGGTAGGAGTCATGCCAGTAGGTCAAGGGAAGTGATTCTTCCCCTCTATTCAACACTGGTGAGGCCACATCTGGAGTCCTGCGTTCAGTTTTGGGCCCCCCACTTCAGAAAGGATGTGGACACATTGGAGACTATCAAGTGGAGGGCAACGGACATGGTTGGGGGGCTGGGGCACGGGACTAATGAGGAGCGGCTGAGGGAACTGGACTCATTTAGTCTGAAGAACAGAAGACTGAGGCGGGGATTTAATAGCAGCCTTCAAATCCCTGCAGGGGGGTTGCAAAGAGGATGGAGCTGGACTATTCACAGCAGGGGCAGATGACAGAACAAGGAGCAATGTGCTCAAGTTGCAGCAAGAGAAGTTGAGGTTGGATATTAGGAAAAACTCCCCCAAGAGGAGGGTAGTGAAGCACTGGAGGCTCCCCAGAGAGGTGGTGGAGTCTCCATTCTTGGAGGTTTTGAAGACCCGAGTAGACAAACCCTTGGCTGGGATGATCTAGGTGGGGCTGGTCCTGCTTGGGCAGGGGGTTGGACTAGATGTGACCCACTGCGGTTCCTTCCCACCCTCATGTTCTCTGATTCTGACACACCCAGGCCCTGGGCACACACAACCCACAGCCTCAGGGTCATGCGTGCACACACCTGCTTGCACATGCTGCTGCTGCCGGCCCTGAGCACAGGCAGCCAGGGCCTGGGGCCACGCTGGGGCCAGGGTGTCCTTTGGGCATTACACCCCCGCCCTGGGTCCCAGAACCTCCCTTTGGAGCTTTGGTTTCCCCGCTGGATTCACAGGTGGGGCACCCCAGCACATGCAGACACATACAAGCACACACACACATGCACTCACACATGCCCACACACATGCATGCACTCACACACATGCAGAAGCATGCCCATGAAGACACACACATGCACACACATGCATTCCCATGCACACACATGCACTCACACGCTTGCCCATGCATACACCCATGCATGTGCCTGCACAGGCATGCCCATGCAGGCACACACGCATGTACACTCACCCACACATGCCAGGGTACCTGCAGGCAGGGGCGCTCCACTTCCCCCAGCAGCAGCAGGAGCACACTGTGGTGGCGGGGGGCTGGATTAGGGCCCGGGAGTTATGATCAGAGCTCGCCCTGCCCTCCAATGCCCCTAGCTCCAGCTGGGATCCTGGCAGAGCGGACAGGGGTGGGGGCTGCAGGTCAGGAGTGAAGGGCATCGTGGGGCTGGGTGAGGATCCAGGGGGTGTTTACCCCCCTGGATCCAGCCCTCTGCAGCGATGGGGAAACTGAGACACAAGGGGCAGGGCAGCAGTAGGACTGGGGCAGGATGCAGGAGTCCTGACCTCCTCCCAGTGTCATGAAGAACACCCTGCCCAGGTGTCCAGGGCCTGGGGCTGGTGCTCTACCTCCTCCGGGCAGCGTTATGGCAGGGCCCGTGTGCCCAGCACTATCCCCGGAGAAGGCCAGGTGGTGAGAGGGGGTCATTTCTCGCCCCAGGGATCTGGCCCTGCCTGGGCAACTGAGCTTAGATGAGTCCCTGCCTCAGTTTCCCTCCAGCCTGGGGTCTGTTGGAGCACCTGGGACCGGGGCTGTGCTTCTCCTGCCTCAGTTTCCCCTGACTGGGGGTCAGTGGCTGCCATGGGGAAGGGGCAAGTTGGGGCTCTCTAAGGGGGAGCAGGACACCTGGGCTCCAGGCCTCCCTCTGCCATTGCCTGGCTGGAGCCTTATCCAAGCCCCTTTCCTGCTTGGTGCCTCAGTTTCCCCTCCTGCCTTTGGCTTGGGACCAGGCCAGGAGGGGGGAGGGAGGGGGCGCTAAGCCGAGCAGTGAGGAGCGCTGAGCCGAGCTGCCCGTTCTCTGCCCCCAGGGGCCAGCAGCTGCCCCGCTTGGCTGGCGCAGGCTGGATGTGGCCATGGCCCTGCCAACCTGTCCATCTCTATCCTGTGACAGGTGCAGCACAAGGCAATCAGAGCTGGGTGGGCAGGAGGAGCGGCAATGCGGCTGCAGCTGGGGTGGGAGGGCAGGATGGGGGGGCCTCGGGACAACTTGGCCCCTCTCTCCCCAGGGTAAATCAGGAGTTGTCCTGTGGGGACTGAAGCATGTGGCTGGTCACCCGGCTCCCCCAGCTGCCAGTGCCCCGCTCTTGTGCCAAACACCATCTTCCCACTGCCAGCCTGGGCCTTTGCTGGCTCCTGCCCTGTGCCAGCCCGGGGGGGAGGGCGGGGGGCAATTGTGGGAGTCCTTTCCTACCTCCCTCCCCAAACCTTGTCGCCTTCATCAGAGCTGGAGATTGGCAGCTGGGGCAGGCTGGTGCCCACAACCCCAAGGCAACCTGCACCCAGGGGCTAACAGCATCTCCAGGGCTGCCGGGGAATTGGATTAGCCACTGCCTGCTCGGCCATGCACAGCCATTGATCATCCCAGGATGGGTGGGGGGCGCTGCACCCAGAAGGCAAAGGGTGCCCTGTGGTGGCCGCATGGAGCAGGACAAGGTCCGGGGGGGTGGGGGGTGGGGGCAAAGGGAGCTGCTGGCCCTTGCTCGGTCAGTCGGGAGAGGCGGTGCATGCACATATGCGCAGGCACGGGTGTCCATGTGCCATCGTGTGTATGAGTGCACCTGTGTGCAGTGCTCCTGAGTGAGTGCATGCGCGTATGTGTGTGCGCATGATTGCACAGGGGAGTGCATGGAAAAGTGTGTGCATGTATGTATGGAAGAGCATACGTGTGCCTGCATGTTCACATGCATGTGCCTCTTCATACATGTGTGCGTGCAAGTGTGTGTTCATATGCATGTGCCTCCTGCATGTGAGCGTGTGTGTGCAGGGGTGAACTGGTGCTTGGGCCCGTGACACTGCCCCGGGCCGGCCGCATTCAGTGCAGCGGGTCTTTGCCAGCACGGGGCACTTAGGTGCTGGGGTTGGGGTGCGGGGAAGCCCCCTGCCCCTCCCATTGGCAGCCCGCCTCCCCCACCCGGCTGCGCCTGCTCCACCCTGCGGTTGGCCCTGCAGGAAGGGGAAGCTTCAGCCTTCGTGCGAAAGGACTTCACGCACGTGTGAGCGTCACGCCCGGGCCTTGTGCAATGGCAGGGGTGCAGTCCTTCCCGGCAGGGTGCCTCACCCTGGGCTTGGGTGGGGATGACCCCCACCCCTGCCGCTCTCTAGCTCCCTGGAACCAGGGCCGTGGATCCTCGCAGGCACTGGGCTTACTGGGACGTGCTAATCTGGCTCAGCCCGCTGGGGACCCTGTGTCTGCCTGGCCCTTCCCAGCCAAGCCCGGCCCGCGGAGGAGGGAGAGCCCGGGTCAGAGGTCCCGGCTGTGTTTGTCCGGCCGCAGGGGGTGGCTGCACGCCGGTGACAGCTGGGATTTATGGCGCCCCTTCCTGATGGAGACAGATGGCTTCTGGAGCTGGGCTCCCAGCCCCTCATTCCCCAGCACCTGCTCCCCCTTTGAGTGGCCATGGGCGTTCCCATGGGATGTGGCCACTTCTGGGGCGCAGCGTGGGGGATGCTCGCCCAGCCCCGCTGCACCATATCCGCCCCCTCTCCCTGCGGCAGGTGGATGAGATCTCTGGCCTGGCCAGAAGCGCCAGCCCCTGTCCAGGAGTCAGCGGGGAATCCCCCTGTCTCCCTGCAGTGCAGGGTCTAGGGTGTTCTGAGTCGCCCCAGCAGAGAGTGGGGGTGCACACATCCATGTATACACACACACATGCACGCACGCACGCGCGCGCGCACGCCAGCCCATGACTACAGACCCCTGTGCTCCCACCCCGGCTGTTCCATACCCACATCCGGTCCTCCCACCCCATTGCTAGGACTGTGATGGGGAAACTGAGGCACGGGGCCTGCAGAAATCCCTACCCTGAGCCTCCCCAGCCAGCCAGGGGCAGAATCCAGGAGTCCGGGGCTGGGAGGGGCAGAGAGCTCACGATTCCTTGTCCCCCACATTTGCATTCATTTGCAGCTGGCAGAGCACAAGGGGGGGTACCTTCCACCCCCAAGGACACCCCTCCCACCAGATGTTGCCCTTCCCTGCAGAATGGGGGCCAGCAGAAGCTGCTGTGGGGAGGGGAGAGAACTGAGGTCCATTGGGGTCCCCCCTGTCACCTCTGGCCAGGCCAGGGGGCAGTGCAGTGCCTAAAGTTTCCCTGCTTGCAGGCAACACTTTTTGGGCACCCTTTGCTCCATCTCTGGGGGTGGGGGGACCTGAGGGGGGGTCCCCACAGGTGGGGCAGAGCAGCTGCAATGCAAAGTGGTGGTGCCAGGCAGCCCTGTGCTGCGGGTGGAAAGAGGAAGCTCCTGGTGGGGATGGGGGGGCGGTGGCCACCTGGGGACGTGGGGCCCACCCTGGGGTGGGGGTGCAGCCCGTCCATGGTGCCACAGGGGAAGCCTCGCAAGGCGCGTTGGGGGGGGGGTGCACAGAGATGCTGGGGGTTGCATACGGGGACAGGCCCCTGCTGCAGGGTGGGGGGCGTTGGCTGCACAGAGGACCCCCCTGCAGGGACATGCTGGACCTGCGCTGCCTCCCCTGCCTCGCACATGCACATGCACACACATGCACACGCAAACATGTGTGCCTTTCACTGTCAGAGCAGACTGCATCTGTGACCTGTCTGAGTCATGGTACCACGTGATCCCCCACCCCCTGGGTCAGTTTTGGTTTGAGCTGGAGCCGAGCAGGGTGGTTGGACCCTGGGGGCTGGGGACCCGCCGGCAGCCTGGCACCCTCCCTAGGGCTGTGCGGGCTAGGCCAGGCAGGCCCAGTGCCCGGGCTTCGCAGTTTGTGACAGTGAGGCCTCTCTGTTGACCAGCCTCAGCCTTGGAAGCCCAGGCTGCATGCACACGCGTGTGCAAATGCACATGTCTGTGTGCACATGGAAGTGACTTCATGTCCTGAGTCCTGCGTGGCTCTGATTCCCCTTTTCCGCCTGGACCCAGTGCAGGGGCCAGTCCTCACTCATGAGAGTCGTGGTGCCACCAGCCCCCCCGCTCCCAGGCATCTCTGTGCCCACAAAGCAGGCGTTCGCCTCTGAGACGGGGCAGGGCTGAACTCGAACTCGCCACCTCGTGGTGCCTATCCTGGCCAGCTCGGGGAGGCTGCAGGGAGCAAACCCCAGAGAGCAGGGGAAAGCTGGGCTGGGAATGGCACTTCCCAGAGCCAATGCCCGCTGTAAACAAGGCAGCGCGCAGCCGGCTCGGCCGCGTCATTTCTCTCCTGTGAGGCCAACTGCCACGGGCAGGTTCCCAGGCCCGGCGCTTCACCACTTCCTGCCAGCTCATGCCAGCCGGCCCGATGCAGCGCACGGTGCAGCACACAATGCGGGCAGCCGCTGCACCAGGGCCCGGCTTGGTCATATCGAGAGTCGGGCCCAGCATCTCACACACACGCACACTGCAAGCATCCCACTTCTCACATACCCACAGATGCACGTCTGCTAGATCCAATACAACATGTATTGGATCTAGTGTACGCGCATGTGCGCGTGCACCAGATCCATGCCCTCACACACAAGCCAGATACAGCACTGCATGCACACGCATGCACCTCCACACATAAACACACGAGCTAAATCCAATGTCACACACACACACACACACACACACACACAGAGACAGCTGCCCCCTTTGTACACATGCACAGCCCCCCACATGCATGCACACACATGCACACACACACACGCGCACATACAGCCTTGGGTTCATGCATGCCCCCCCCACATACTCACAGCCCCTTGGGTATGTGTGTATACACACACACACACACACACATGCGCACAAGCATGCACAGTGCCCCCTGGACACACACACACACACACACACACACACGGCAGGCGCTGGGGCAGGCAGGAGGGAGGGAGGGAGGAGGTGAGGGCATGAGTCAAAGGCAGGGAGATGGCGGCACTGATTGAGAGGAAGAGGAGGGGAAGGAGGAAGCCACTGGGGAAAGGGCTGTGGGGGCAGAGCTGCCTGTCCCCGCAGGGAAACTGAGGCCCTGGGAGGTGGGGGGCAGGCCAATGGGGGGGGGCACCTGGGCTGGGCATGGAAGGACCCCCCAGCATGCCCCATGCAGGCACTACAACACACAGTCCCACACAGCTACACACACAGACCTGGGACAGCACAACTCAGAGTGCTGCACGGTAACACATATGGCCCCAGGGACACCACAACAGACAGTATCACACAGTAACACACACGGCCCCAGGGGACACCACAACACAGTCCCATACCGCCACACAACCGCACAAAGAGCTACATCCTCCCTGCACACACGCAGTCAAACACACAGCCCATGAACAGCCACCGCCACGCACAGCCCCAGAATTGCACTAGAGCACACCAGACCCCAAAACACACCCAGCACAACCGCCTGCATGCACCCCTGGAGCCCTCACCACTGCACGCCACGCACAGCTGCACTCCCACAGCACATCATCGCTCACTCCCCAACATGGCAACACAATCACAGCTCAGACCCCACCTTCACATCCACCACTGTGATACACATGAAGGGCACCCCCCCCCACGCCACAGATGATTGCAGGCTCATGGTCCCGCACCTCCAGCACACTGTAACACACACTGGCACCTGTTGCTTGGGGCATGCACGCACACACACATGCACACATGCACGCACGCACACGCCCCGAGACTGTCTCCTTGCACTTAGAGGCCTTGACAAATGGCGCTGTCTCGTTAAGCCAGCACCGTCCATCATCATCATGTCTTCCCTTCCCTGGGTGATTTATCTGCCTGTCTAGCCCCGCACAGCCCCGGGCAGGTGCCTCAGCCCCAGCATGGGGGGAAACTGAGGCAGGAAGGTGGTGGGGGGAAGCTCCCAAGGGCAGGGTGCAACTGGGAAGTGAACCCAGGAGTCCAAGCTCCCGGCCACCCCTGCTCTGTGGCCTGCACTCTCGTGGGTGACCCCAAATGCACCCGAGGGAGCGGGACAGGGGGTGAATTCCCTCTAGATGTGGTGCAATAACACTGCCCTTAGGGGGGCTACGACACACAGCTGGGGGGCACCTGCGTGCCCAGCACCCCCCAGCTCTCTGGCACGGGGAAGGCGGGTCTGGTGCATCGGGTGTGGGCTGGCCTCCCCGTGAGACGTGCCAGGTCTCATGGGGGGGAGCAGGGGGCTGTACTGGGCACCACACAGGCCCAGCTGCACCCCTGCCATGCCCCTGTGGCTGGGTGCCACCCCGGCGTGGTTTCCCGTGGGGCACTGGCAGCCGGCGAGCTGAGCTGGAGGGTGCCATGGACTAGCACAGGGAGGTCACAGTCGTGACCACGGCCACAGCCACAGTCACAGCCTGCACCCGTGGGGGGGTTGTCCACCCCACCGCTGTAAATCTTGGGCTGACAGCCGCTCGCTGGGAGGTCTGAGCCTGCCTTTGAACCAGCATCTGGCCGTGGCAGGAGCAGCTGCGCGGGGCGTGGCCGCGGGACGGCGTTTGTTCTCGGCACCGGGGGAGTTCAGACTTGTTCCAAACATCCCCCCCCCCGCCGCCTGCCCCCCGCGCCCATTCCCAGGAAGCCTCCGGGCAGGTGAGGCGGCAAGAGACTCCACGGAGCGAACCCAGGCGTCCGGGCCACCTCCCCGAGCTGGCAAGGGTGGTCTCCGGCATGGGGGGACACAGGTCATCTGGGCCCCACGCCAGGGTTGTGCCAGGCCCCTCTCGCCAGGGCACGTGGTGGGGAGGGGGCCATGGAGCGAGGGCCATGTGGTGCCCCAGGGTCTTTTCTGCCCAGCCAGCATCCCCCCTCCCCAAGCCAGGCTGGGGCTCCCCTGCCCTCCCCCTCCTGCCACGCCGCCCTTCCCATCCCCCACCGGGTGCTGCTCCCCCTCCCACGCAGCGCCCGCTCCACTGGCACCAGTGATGGTGGTTTCACAGTGACTGAGACACAGGGGATGATTCAGCCCAGCTCAGCCGCTGCTCCCTCCCTCCCCCCTGCCTGCCTCCTGTGCCACGAGCCTGCCAGGCCCCAGCCCGTGCCCTGCAGCGCAGCCTGGCCCGGGTTTCCCCAGGCTTTGTGGCCATGCCGGCGGGGGAAGTCCGGGCAGGCTGTGCCCACCTTGGCCTCGGCCCCAGCTCCAGCCCCAGCCCCAGCTGCCCCCTGCTCTGCTGCTGTTCTTCGGGCCCCACCCTGGGCTGGGCTGGCGTATTTTGTGCCAGTTAAACCTGTTTGCAATTACAGCCTCTCCCAGCATTTACCAGTCATGGCTTGAGCTGGGGCGGGGGGAAGCCCTGAGCCCCAAAGCCGGAGTGAATCCAGGGGGAGACAGCCCGGCCAGGCCCCCTGGGCAGCCCCCTGCCTGGGCAGCAACGGGCAGATGCATCCCACCCTCGTGCCCGTTTTTCCCCTGTGACAAGGCTGGGCCCCCCCTCCACACTGCCTGCCACCCCTCGGCTAGCCTGATGTTACGGGCACGGATTGAATCAGAGGTGCAGGGGCACACGTGTGTGCATACGGGCCGGCCGGGGGGTTGCGTGCCAGCCTGGAGGGATCTGCTGAGAGCGGCCACTCCAGCTTCCCGAGGGAGCGGAGCAGATTCCAGAGCCCTGTGGATCCCAAGCTGGATCCAGCCTCCGCTTTGCATTTTGCAAGGGGGGTGTCGGGGGGGGGAAAGGGCCCCGATTCTGCAGTGGGGGTGCAGGATGGTCCCCCCCAGCCCTCCGGGCAGGGAGGGGCCAAGCCCCAGAGCGGAGGGATATTTCTCCTCGCTTTGCCCAGCAATGAACTAATCTCTCCTCATCGGGAAACTATGTCCTTTAAGAGAGGGCTGCCCCCCCTCCCCGCCCAGCCCCCCTGCCCCCCCGCCATGTCGTTGAGGCGCTGGGGGGGGGGGGGGGGGGCGTGTGCGTGTGTAAATTAGGCCCTGAGTTTCCCAGCGCCGAGGCCCATAAATTGGGTTAAATGGAGCTCTTGGCCGCGGCCCATTGCCGCTCCCGGCCCAGCGGCTTCGCCTTCAGTATGTTAAATGAAAACATGTGTCTCTGCAGCGCCGGCCTCACTGCTCTGCGCCTGCCGTGGCCTGCCGGGGACCCGCTGCAGTGCCAGGGCCGGCTGAGCTGTCGGTGGGCAGGGGGTGCCCAGGGCACCGGTGTCCAACAAGCTGGGGTACCCATTGCCATGGACCCCCGTCTGCCCCCAGGGCTCAGCTCCCGTCGCCTCGGCCCCGCTCCTCTGGGGAACGGTGTCTCCCCGCACCAGATCCCCCCCTGGAACTCCCCTCCTGCTGCACCCGAGTGTATGTGTGTGCACGCGTGCAGAAGCATGCATGGAGGTGCGCGCGTGTGCAAGGATATGCATCTGTGGGAGTGTGCGTGACTACATATGTGTGTGTATGTGTGAGCATGCATGAGTGTGTGTGCAAGTAGGTGTGTTTATGGGAGTGTATGTGTGTGACTACATATATGTGTGTGCAAGTAGGTGTGTTTATGGGAGTGTATGTGTGTGACTACATATATGTGTGGGCATGCATGAGTGTGTGTGCAAGTAGTTGTGTCCGTGGGAGTGTGTGAGCATGTACATGTGTCTGTGGGAGTGTACATGTGTGGCTACACACATGCATATATGTGTGCGACTGGGCGAGTGTGAGGGAGGGTCTGTGCATGCACAAGCATGCGCATCTAGGAGTGTATGTGGGTACATCCATGTGTGTGAGTACACACGTGTATGTGCATGCCTGTGCAAGTGTGTATGAGTGTGTGCATATGCAAGAATGTGTGTCTGGAGAGTGTGTGGGTGCCTACATGTGTATATGAGCACGTCTGTGGGAGCATGTGTGAGGGTATGTGCGCACACACAAGTACATGCTTCTGTGGGAGTGTGTGTATGTGCGTACAACCGTGTGTGTGTGAGTATACACGTGTGTGTATGCATGTGCCTGTGCAAGTGTGCATGAATATGTGTGTGTTGGGGGTGTCCCGTGGTGCCAGGCCAGGGACCAGGCTGCAGCTGTCTAGCGGTGACCTGGGGAGCCCATCAGGGCCTGGGGCAGCCGTGGCAGCTCAGTGGAGCCCTGCCTGTGGCTGGGCCAGTGCCCGCACCACCAGCCTGTGCCCCCAAGGGACGGCAGGCCCTGGCGGGCGCTGGAAACTCCCTGCTCCCTTCCTGGGGCCTGGAAGAGAAGGAACCCAGGAGTCCTGGCTCCCTCGCCCTCCTGCCCGCTCTAACCAGTAGGCCCCATGCCCCTTTTGCAGAGCCAGGGAACCACCGCAGGACCCCTGCAGCCCCTTGTTCTCCCCACACCATCCATTTCCCATCCAGAGCCCTGGGCCCCCGCCCCTGAGTCCTGACTTGCAGCCCCCCTCCACTCCAGCTAGCCACCCCGACTGGGCTCCCCCCCGCCCCCCTGCTCCCGGCAGCAGGAGGTGCCAGCAGGGCGCAGGTCTCGTGGGGGGTGCTGCCTGGGCGCCTGCTGCCAGGCGGATGATCCAAACTCAATGCCCCTTTTGTTGCGTTGGGTTGTGCCCTGGGGGGTGGCCAGTCACGGTGCTTCTGGGGGGAGCCCGTTGCCTGGTCCTGAGCTCCCAGAGTGCCATTAACCCTTTACTGGGGGGCACCCCCCTCCCTGCTTTTCCCCTGGGGTACCCTCTGTCCATGCCACAGCCCCCCCGCTCTGCGCACCCACTGGTTGCTGTGTTTGGAGTGGGGCTGGCTGGCTGGCAGGATGCCTGGGTTATCTTTTTGGCTGGGGCAGGGGGCTTCGAGCACCCCGCTCTTGGCCCAGCCCCTGTGCTGGATTTGCAAGCACCCTGCTGCCCTGCCCCAACCTCACCCTCATCTCAGACCCAGGCCCTCCTCAGCCCCCCAGAAGCAGCTGGTGCCCGCAAAGCACTTCAAAGTGCAGCCCCCCCCTGCCTTCCTGCCTGCGTGGAGGCCCAGATGCAAGTCATTAGGGGCAGCCCGGAGATGGGCACTCACTGCAGGCCCCTGTGCCTGGGAGGGGCTTGGTGCAATGGGCATCCCCTGGCCTGGGATGGGGACCCTGGGGGAAGGTGGGGATGGACTGGGGACTGGTGGCAAGTGGAGACGGCTGTGGGGTGCGGCTGGCTCTGGGGTGTGGGGGATCGGAGGTCGCTCCTGGGGGCTCCAAAGGTGAGAGCAGGCCCTGGGTGCCTAGAGGGCAGGGAGCAGCCCGGGAGAGGGATGCAGCCTGGTTTCCACCCCTGTGGGCTGCAGGGCTGCTCACGGCTCCATCCCAGGGGTGTAGGCATGAGCCACGGGCTGTCACATAAGCTCCGTGGTCGACGTGGCCGGCCTTACAGGGGTGATGGGCACTGGCTGGCATGGTGGACAGTGCTGGGGCTGGTGCACTGCATGCCTGGTCTAGCCCTGGGTGCCCTGGTCCATGCTGTGTGTGTGGATCGGGCCCCTTGGGGAAGGATTGGTGCTGATCGTGCCCACTGGCTGCCCATGGTCTTTGCTGCCTCGGTGCTTGCCAGGCTGTGCCCTGCCCCGCCACTGGCACAGGCGGTGCTTGGCAGGGAGAGCAGCTGGCAAGCTTGGGGCTGGCTGGGGCCAGCATAGTGTGAGCCCTTGCTCTGCTGGCCGTGATCTACCTGCCTCGCTTGACCTGGCGCCTTGAGGGCATTGGTGGCACTGTCATGGCAGGCGCTGGGCATCCGGACCCCCTGGCAGGGCATCCTCCTGCCCCCAACCCTGAGAATCGAGGTAGCTGGACTGGTAATGCCCCCCCATGAGGCCCATGGTTAATAAAGGGTTAACAATTCCCTTCCTGCTCCAACTCTCCCCAGGGGAGGATAAAAAATCAGCGCAAGCAAGTGTGAGCGGGTGTGACGGGGATCTGGCTTGCACATGTGTGTGTGAGGGCGTGGCCTCAGGTCTGGCTTGCGTGTGTGTGTGTGTGTGTGTGTGTGTGTGTGTGTGATACTGGATCTGCCTTGCATGTGTGTGTGAGGGTGTGACATTAGATGTGTGTGTGATACTGGATCTGGCAGATGTTCATGTATGGGTATGTCAGACATGGGATGCTTGCAGTGTGTGTGTGCGTGTGTGTGTGTGTGTATGTGTGTGTGTGTGTGTGTGTAAGAGAGACAAGAGTCTGGTGTGTGTGGCTGTGACATCTTGGATTCTGGTGTGTGTGAGAGAAAAATACTGAACTGGCCTTTGTGCATGCATCCGTGTGTGCGTGCATGTGTGTGTGCATGTGTGTGTAAGAGAGAGAGAGAGAGTGTCGGGGGAGAGAAACTGACTTATAGGGTGTGTGAGAGAAATTGACTCTGGCTTGTGTGTGGTTGTGATACTGCATCTGGTGTGCATATGAGTGTGTGTGGTTGTGATACTAGATCTGGAGTGTGTGGTTGTGGTACTAGATCTGGAGTGCATGTATGCAATTGTGATACTGGATTTAGTGTGCCCATGTGTCTGTGCTACTATATCTGGAGTGTGTGTGTGTGGGTGTGGGTGTGCAGCTGTGATACTAGATTTGTAGCGTGCGTATGTGTGTGTTACATGTGTACACACACACAGTTGTGATCCCAGGCCCGGCATGCGCGTGTGTGACTCTGGACTCTGGCAAGCGCGTGCGCTCCCAAATCTGGCACGCACGTGTGCTGGGGGACTCCCAGGCCGTGTGCGTGCGCGCGTGCGAGCGTGTCCCGCAGGGCCGGGGCCTGAGAGGGACCTGTCCCCCTGCCTGCGGGGCGCGTCCCCGGGCGTGCGGGTGTCGCGGTGGCCCGGAGTGGAGGTTCCTGGGCTGTGCGGAGCCGTGCGGAGCGGGGAAGGAGGCGCGGGGGGGGGGGAGCGCAAATATTTTCCGTGTCTTTGCCTGAAGTCATTCTGTGGTTTCTGAAAAAATGTGCTGTATATTTTCAGGGCTGCGTCACATGACCGGCCGGGGTTATGAATAGACGAGTATAATGATTTCTTAGTGAATGTTAGAAAACACACACACACACTCGCACACACACATGCACACACGGCACCGCGGCCGGAGGAGACGCAGACGCCCGCTCGCCGCCGCTGGGGCCCACGGAGGCTCCCTGTGTGTCCCCCCCCCAGTGCCAGGTGTGACCCCCAGGCCCAGGTGAGTGTGTAGAGGGGGCTGGAGCTGTGATTTATGGTAGGGTGGGGGGATCCCCATGGGGACTGCCCGGCATGGGGGGCGGAGGGTGATGGGGCAGGCCCCGGGGTGCTGAGGGCGCAGGGATGTCGGGCAGGAAGCGTGGAGTGAGGGGAGGGTGGCAGGGTGTGGGTGGGTGGCCGGCGGCAGGGAGTGAGCGGGGGTGTGTGTGCATCCCGGCAAGCAGGAGTGAAGGGTACAGTGTGTGTGTGTGTGTGTATGTGTGTGTGTCCCAGTAAGCAGGAGTGAAGAGTACACTCTGTGTGTCTGTGTGTGTGTGTGTATGTGTGGGGTGTGTGTGCATCCCGGCAAGCAGGAGTGAAGGGTACAGTGTGTGTGTGTGTGTGTGTGTGTGTATGTGTGTGTGTCCCAGCAAGCAGGAGTGAAGGGTATGCTCTGTGTGTGTGTGTGTGTGTGTATGTTTGTGTCTGTGTGGGGTTGTGTCCCAGAGAGAATTGGGGTGCGAGGCAGGCAGATGGGTAGGGGAGAGAGAGAGTGAGAGTGTGTGTGATTGTGTGCGCCAGAGCATCCTGGCAAGCAGGAGTAAAAAGATGCACTCTGTGTGTGTGTGTGTGTGTGTGTGTGTGTGTGTGAGAGTGTTTGGAGTTGGGTCCTAGAGAGGGGGGGGTGAGACAGGAGGGTGGGTAGGAGGGTGCATGTGTGCGTGCCTGTCTGTGTGTGCCTATGCCTCTGTGTGTGTGTGTGTGTGTGTGTGTGTGCGCGCGCGCGCAAGCACGCATGCATTCTGGCAAGCAGGAGTGAAGGGGTGCACTGTGT